>NW_027182279.1:9977480-10444980 GCF_029961685.1 Aristolochia californica
TATTTGATTAAATTAGCTAGTTAGGGTAGGATTATAATTTAGGTTGGATTTTGGTATTTTAATCCGATTTTTGTCTTTCACTCTACGCACCCGAGAGGGGCTAGACGCAAGGATTGAGAAATCGGATCCGTGGTTACACATGGCGCTCGAGAGAGGCACAAATCACCGTAAAATCCAGAGTTAACGTTTCCTGTTGTACAAGTAGTTAACCAGATGATTGCTTGATAATTTAGGATATAATTAGTGTTTAGTTCAGATTAATTCATCATATTTGGTTAGGCTAGTTGACTGAAGAATACGCAAAATTCAGTCCTCCCTGTGGATATGACCCTCGCTTCCCGCTAGATTACATGAATGATTCGTACGCTTGCCAGGTATAAAAGCTGATGTAATTAAATTTTACATCAAGTTTTTTGGCGCCGTTACCGGGGAGGCACGTATTAAGTGTATTTCTTTGTTCTCCATGGTCTTAGGTTAGATTTATTTTTATTTTATTTTATTTTATTTTTTTGCTTTCATAATTTTATCTTGGTGATTTTGTATGGAATTATTTTTATTTCTTCGAGTTAGTTCATATTTTCATTAGTGAGTTTGTTAGCTTAATTTGATAGTTTGTTTTGTTTCTTTTTGTGTTTTTATGCACGGGCGCCGCTCCCTAGGTGGACCATTAGCTCCCTTTGTTGAAGAGGTAGAACATATTTGTAGGAAAACACCCGAAGTCAAGTTAGGACCTACCATGGCCAATCAGGGTGAACCATTATAGTTACTTGCAGCAGGTGACCGTAGAGCCCTGAGGGATTATTCTATCCCATCCCACTTCACATCACCTTCTTGCATTATATTGCCACCTACTACTACCGCCAGTTATGAGTTGAAACCGGGTGTGATCCAACTCCTCCCTACATTCTATGGGTTGGAGAAGGAGGACCCTTATTACCACATCAAGGAATTCTTAGATATTTGCGCAACTTTCAAATTCCAGAATTTCTCATATGACTCTATCCGGTTAAGACTTTTTCCATTTTCACTTAAGGATAAGGCCAAGTCTTGGCTTAATTCCTTAGAGGTGGGCAGCATTACTTCATGGGACACATTAGTCACAAAATTTTTATCCAAGTACTTTCCCATTCAGAGAACTATTGCCCTCAGGAGAGAAATCTCCAACTTTATGCAGCAGGAGGGTGAACACTTTTATGAGGCTTGGGAGAAATGGAAGGATTTGATCTGTAGGTGTCCACATCATGGGTTTGAGAAATGACATTTTGTGCAATACTTTTATCAAGGTCTTACACCCCAGGTTAGATCCATGGTAGATGCAACGAGTGGTGGGAGTTTGATGGGTAAGAGTGCTAGTGAGGCGTGGGACTTCTTTGAAATGTTGAGTGATCAATCTCAGCAATGGGGTTCATCATTTAATGTTGATAGGAGATCCCACGAAGCCGAAAGAGGGGGTCTCTATGAAGTTAATGAAACACCCATGCTCATGGCCAAGATTGAGGGGTTGACTAGAAAAATTGATGCCCTTTTGGTGTCCATGAGTTCACCTGCTCCTAACCCCATCTACTGTCTGTGCCATATGCTCTGGTTCATCTCATCCCATACAAATGTGTCCATCTAGTTCATCCTACCCGCAGCTCATTGAGGACTTGAATGCAGTCCAGAATTTTCATAGACCAAACCGGAACGATCCTTTTTTGGAAACATATAATCCGGGTTGGGCTAGGCGCCCAAATTTCTCATGGTCCAAGGGCCCACAGGTTGGGGGTCCTCTAGGGTTTACTCAACCCCAAGCTCCGTGCCCACACTTCACTCAACAGCCATTGATTCCACAAAAACCTTCACTTGAGGATACACTTCAATTATTCATGCAGAATACACAGTCCTCCATTGCTAAACTTGAAATGCAAGTGAGTTAGTTGGCCAGCCACATGAGTGAACAAGCACAAAATAGACTCCCGAGTCAAACCATTCCTAACCCCAAAAGCACACATGAGAGTGGGTTGAGTTCCAAACACCACCATGAGCAAGCCAAAGCCATAACCACCCTTAGGAGTGGTCGTGAGTTGAACAATGGGGTAGGGACCACTAAGTCTAAGGAGTCAAAGGATGACAATGGGGACACATCATTGAGTGAAGAACCTCCAAGTTCTCCACCAACAGCCAAGCAGATCCCTAACCAAGTCCCACCAGCTCCTTATCCGCAGAGGTTATCGGGCCCTCCTAGGAAAGGAGATAGCATGCATGAAACGTTGGAACTGTTTAGTAAGGTTCACATTAACATTCCACTTCTTGATGCTATTAGGCAAGTCCCTGCCTATGCCCGATTTTTGAAAGACCTTTGTACACAAAAGAGAAAAAAACATGTTAACAAAAAGGTCTTTCTTACTGAGAATGTAAGCTCAATTCTGAAGCACAACACTCCTCCTAAAGTTAAAGATCCTGGATGTCCCACAATTTCATGTGTCATTGGTGAACATACCATCCAGAGAGCTCTTCTTGACTTAGGGGCAAGTGTGAATTTGCTTCCTTTCTTTGTGTACCAGCAATTAGGTTTGGGGGAATTGAAGCCTACTCCCATCACACTTCAACTAGCTGACCGTTCTGTCAAGATACCACGAGGAATAGTTGAAGATGTTTTGATAAAAGTGGACAAATTTCTGTTCCCGGTTGATTTCATTGTTCTTGATACAGAACCAGTAGTCAATGTGACCAACCAAATTCTTGTCATCCTAGGACGTCCCTTCTTAGCCACATCTAATGCTATCATTCATTGTAAAAGTGGTGAGTTGGCGTTGTCTTTTGGAAATTTTATGGTCTCATTGAATGTATTTAATGTCGGGCACCACCCACTTGAGTCTGATGATCTGAGTACTGCATTTAAGATAGAGACTGTTATGCTTGATCACGAATCCACTCTTGAATCTTTTGAGTCTTGCATAACATCTTTAGACATGGACTATTTTGATGAGGAAACATATTTTCAAGAGGTTGACTCTTTACTCAGTTCTGTACCTTTGTTGGAGGAAGCTTATGAGGTTATCACAACTGATCATCCACAAGATCTTCATCTTTACTTGGACAAACCTCTTGAAACTTCCAAGCTAGATCTTAAGCCACTTCCGCCCACGTTGAAGTATGCATTCTTGGGGTCCATGAACTCATTACCAGTCATTATTTCCTCTGATTTGAGTACTGAGCAGGAGGAACAATTGACTGAAGTTTTACAAGCACACAGAGAGGCATTGGGGTGGACTCTTGATGCCTTAAAAGGGATTAGCCCCTCCATATGCATGCATTGTATTCATTTGGAGGAGGGGACTAAAGCCTCAAGTGAGATGCAACGTAGGTTAAATCCCCATATGCTGGAGGTTGTGAGAGAAGAAGTCATCAGGTTGCTTGTGACAGGAATCATTTACCCTATTTCCGATAGCACCTGGGTGAGTCCAATTCAAGTTGTCCCTAAGAAAGGGGGGATAACGATAATGAAAAATGAGAGTGGTGAATTGATTCCCACAAGAACTACCACCAAGTGGCGTGTCTGCATTGACTGTAGAAAACTTAATTCCACCACTAGGAAGGATCACTTCCCACTACCTTTTATTGATCAAGTGCTAGAGCGATTGGTCGGCCACAATTTTTATTGCTTCTTAGATGGATACTCCGGCTACAATCAAATTCCCATTGCTCCAGAAGACCAGAAAAAGACCACATTCATGTGTCCGTTTTGGCACCTATGCTTACAAACGCATGCCTTTTGGTTTATGCAATGCGCCCGCCACTTTCCAACGGTGCATGATGAGTATTTTTTCTGACATGATTGGTGACTTTTTAGAGGTATTTATGGATGAATTTTTTGTGTTTGGCTCTAGTTTTGATACATGTCTGCACAATCTTTCACTTGTATTGTCCCGTTGCATTAAGTCCAATTTAGTCTTGAATTGGGAGAAATGCCACTTCATGGTAAAAGAAGGAATTGTTTTAGGACATGTAGTGTCTGAGCAGGGTGTAGAAGTGGACAAAGCCAAGGTTGACCTAATTGCCAATCTGCCACCACCTACTTCTATGAAGGGGGTGCGTTCTTTCCTTGGCCATGCTGGGTTCTATAGGCGCTTCATTAAGGACTTTAGCAATATTTCTCATCCTTTGACGAATTTGCTTGCTCAAGATGTTGCTTTTGCCTTTGATGATGCCTGTATTCATGCTTTTGAGACACTGAAGAAATGTTTGTTCACTACACCCATTGTCTAACCCCCTACTTGGTCTTTGCCTTTTGAGTTGATGTGTGATGCCTCTGATTATGCATTGGGGGCTGTTTTGGGGCAAAAGACGGATAAAATTCCCTGTATCATTCAGTATGCTAGCCGCACTCTTCATGATGCTCAATTGAATTACACTACCACTGAGAAGGAGTTGTTAGCTGTTGTGTTTGCCTTGAAAAAATTCAGATCATATCTGTTAGGGTCAAAGGTTATAGTGTTAACTGATCATTCTGCTTTGAAGTACTTATTATCCATCAAGGACACTAAACCTCGCTTGATTAGATGGATCTTGCAATTGCAAGAATTTGACCTTGAGATTCGAGATAAGAAGGGTTGTGAGAATGTTGTTGCTGATCATCTATCTAGGATCTGTGTAGCACCTCAGGAAGGATTCCTTCCTTTAAATGATTCCTTCCCTGATGAACAACTTCTCCAAGTATCCCAGTTGCCTTGGTTTGCCGACATAGTCAACTATCTTGTAACTTATAAGATTCCTGATTATTGGAGTAAACAAGATCGGTTGAAAATGTTTTCCCAAGTCAAACATTTTTTTTGGGACGACCCTTATTTGTTCAAGGTGTGTCCTGACCAAGTCATTAGGCATTGTGTACATGAGCAAGACTTTGCCAACATTCTTGAATTTTGTCATTCCCACGCATGTGGTGGACATTTTGGTGCTAGAAAGACCGTGGCTAAAGTCTTGCAATGTGGTTTTTATTGGGCTTCATTATTTAGAGATGCCCGTGAGTTTTGTCGTGTGTGTGATAAATGCCAATGGACTGGTTGTTTGTCTAGGAAGAACATGATGCCTCTTAACCCCATTCTTATTGTTGAATTGTTTGATGTGTGGGGTATTGACTTCATGGGTCCTTTTCCTATCTCGTTCGGCTATCAATACATCCTTGTTGCTGTTGAATATGTCTCTAGATGGATTGAAGCTATTGCATGTAAGACAAATGATCACAAAGTGGTGGTAAAGTTTTTAAAAGAAAACATCTTTAATCGGTTTGGTACCCCGAGAACGATCATCAGTGATGGGGGATCTCATTTTTGTAACAGACCATTTGAGACCTTATTGAAGAAATATTCCATCACTCATCGGGTGTCCACTCCGTACCACCCGCAAACTTGTGGTCAAGTGGAAATCTCTAATAGGGAGATCAAACGGATTTTGGAGAAGTCGGTTCGCTTTGATAGGAAAGATTGGTCCACTCGATTGGACGATGCTTTATGGGCCTATCGAACAACTTATAAGACTCCTATTGGGATGTCTCCATTTCGCCTAGTGTTTGGCAAAGTATGTCATCTACCTGTTGAGCTTGATCATAGAGCTTATTGGGCCATTAAGGCTTTGAATTTTGATTTGACTCAAGCGGGTGAGGAGAGAAAATTGCAATTGAATGAGTTGGAGGAGATACGTCATGATGCTTATGAGAATGCCAAATTGTATAAGGAACGAACAAAGCTTTTACATGATAAATCTATTTTTCGCAAGTCTTTTACTGTTGGGCAGAATGTTTTACTTTATAACTCACGATTGCATTTGTTTCCAGGAAAGCTAAGATCCAGGTGGTCTGGTCCATTTGAAGTTACACAGGTGTTTCCTCATGGCGCTATTGAGATTCGCAACCACGGAGATGGGTCGGTCTTCAAAGTTAACGGTCAGAGGCTCAAACCGTATCTTGAGAATGTCCCCACACTGAAGGAGGTGATGGTGATTTTTTTGGAGGAACCTGTCATTTTATCTTGAATGCGTCAGAGTCTTGCTTACGACTATAAACTTAGCACATTGTGGGCAATCCCCACGTTTCTATCCCTTTGTATATTAAAGTTTTATTTTTGGTTTATTCATTCTTATTTGGGATAACCTTTGGTGTACTCTAGTCTTGATTAATTGGAGGTCCCCCAACGATGCCAACCCCATCATGGACTCGGGGTACTCTCTTGTCGGCTGAGAGCATAAATGGTTCCGGTAGTCGATGACCAGACTTTTGGTCCCTAGTTTGAAAGGTCTATACTCAAACAACCATTCTGGGATTGACCAGTTCGATCTTGAAGTATTGAATGAAAACCTTATGGTGAGTAACTTAAGGACTTGTGTTCAACACATGATTCCTGCTGCCTTCAGTGGCCAGTCACACGGAGATTTCTTCAAAGTGTGATGTGGGATAGCGGTTTCATCTGCGGATGATTACCTATGGGTACGGCTGATACGAGTAAACCTTCTTCGAGGGAGACTATGTATCATTCTTGGGAGTCTTTATTGACTTTTCGGTATTATTGTTGATGACTAAACACATATGGTCCCACCTATGGATTTAGGAGCCCTGAGGGAGCTTAACCCTTACTCTGCTGGAGTTTAACTAGCTAAGCTGTTATTCCTTTTTGTAGTTGTGGTTTTTTAACTTTTCCCCATTGAGGACAATGTCAAGTGTAGGTTTGGGGGGGGGGGGGGGGGGGGGGGTGTGGAGGAAACGACTCTTTTATGTCTTAGCAATAATTTTCTTTTGATTTCTGTTCGTGGTTTTCAAATTACTCCTTTTAGTATGTGGTTAACGTTAGTAGAGTTAAAATAAGTTGCTCAAATGTGTTTCAAAATTTTTCGTAAAACTGTGTAGAATAGGCCTATTAGAAATCTGATATCATTTGTTGTGATCCATGAGAATTCAGTGGGATAACATACTATTGCATTAGACTTGGAACTTAGTTGCAAAAGAGAACATGTAAATCTAGTGTTGATCTATGTTAGTCTGAATAGTCTTGTATGCCTGTTTGAACTCATTCCTTTTTATACCTCAGTGAAATTCCTTGTTGTAATGTATGAATGCAAATGGAAATGCTCTTGCTTGCAAAAGACAGACAGAAACAGCCTGGGCAAACCTAGGGACATGCACCAGAACAATCGATTACTTAAAAATAAGTGCATGTGCAGTGAAGACGAATACAAAATGGTGGTAATACCAAAAGTATTCAGTGAAACAAAAATTACGCTGGTAATAGCAAAAGTGAGCTGGTAATAGCGTAAAATGGGTTTAAATCTGGAAGCAATGAGTTTCCTTAACTTTGATGATGAATTGTAATTTGAAAGAAGTTGCAGGTTAAGATTGAAATTGGTATATTTCTTTTGTGAGATTGTCAGACAACAGGCTTACTCGACTATTTTCTCTTAATTGTGCTGTGACCAGGATTTTATTGTTTGTTCTGTTGAAGTAATTGTTTATGGGTCACATTGGTTCAGGTGGAGTAACAATGAGTGTATTTGGATTGATAATATGCTATATTTTACACAGGTGTTCAAATTGCACAGGATCTCATATGATTTTCAGATATTTTATGATACTAAGTGTTAGTCATATGCAAATGAGGAGTAAATTTTCTTTAGTTTTCTTTTTATATTATTCATTTAGATGAATTTTATGGGTAAATTCCATGCAAACCCTCACGAGACATAACTCGTCCACTACTGCAAAGTAGGGGTTTAACGGCTTGTTGCATGCGCTAAATGCAATCGTGCTCCCTACAAAAGTGGCATTTTGTTTTCCTAGGCTTAATTTTGGTTCGATTGTTGTTTTGTTAGGGACTAGCAAAGATTTAGGTTTGGGGGTGTGATAGATGCCATATTCTGACATGAGAACTAGGTTAATTATAATAGAATAACCTTTATAATTGTGTTATAGGTGGTTATTTATCGGTTTTCAAATGAACGTGTATTTATTGAATTTGGCATTAATCACTGTCTATATTGCATATTTTTCTCTCCTGAATTATATTTCATTGTTTTTAGGGTTTATTTCTTCCTGAAATACTTTTTATGGATTCAATTATGGAATTTCAGGGGAATTTTGGTGGAGAAGGAGATATTTACCAAAATGCCCTTAGTGAAATGGAGGTGATTTTTTAGGGCAAATCGTATTAAAACAAAAGGGAGCGTCGAGTGAAAGGGGGGGAGGGTCGACCAAAACAGAGCATCGTAGACTGAAATAGGGGAAGACCCGAGAGGATTTTGCCACCGTCGTTTGCCGCGCCACCGTCGTCCACCGCCGTCCGGCAACCGAGAATAGACCCGAGGAGAGCTCGAGAGAGTCTCCGTCGCGGTGAGTTCGACAGTGCCAGTTTCTGCTCGCAAGGCCGAGAGGTGACCCAAGAGGGCTTCTCCGATGCCAATTCTGCATTCCGACCATCCTCCGACGTCGATTACCTATTTCCGACCATTCCCGAAGCTAATCCGACTCCTACAGAGACTCGAGAGAGCCGGTTAGAGGACTTCAGCTCCATTTCGTTCTTCGCTGGTCATCACCTCCATCAGTGGGCTTCTATCCTTCTTCGCCGGTGCCATCTCTACCTCCGACCACTCGCTCTTGCTACCCGAAGTGATCAATTTTGGGAAATTGCAGCACCCGTGAGAATGAGTCTGCTGCCCAAGCGAGAGGAAGGAGAAGGGGAGTAAACCGTCATTTTGAAATTTAATTTTTCTATAGTTTGAACTTAGGTTTTGAATGTTTATTAAATGTGATTTGATAATTAATGTTTATTGAATATTTGTTTTCCGGATATTTGATTAAATTAGCTAGTTAGGGTAGGATTATAATTTAGGTTGGATTTTGGTATTTTAATCCGATTTCTGTCTTTCACTCTATGCGCCCAAGAGGGGTTAGACGCAAGGATTGAGAAATTGGATCAGTGGTTACGTGGTGCTCGAGAGAAGCACAAATCACCGTAAAATCCAGAGTTAACGTTTCCTGATGTGCAAGTAGTTAACCAGATGATTGCTTGATAATTTAGGATATAATTAGTGTTTAGCTCAGATTAATTCATCATATTTGGTTAGGCTAGTTGACTGAAGAATACACAAAATTCAGTCCTCCCTGTGGATATGACCCTCGCTTTCCGCTAGATTACATGAACGATTCGTACGCTTGCGAGGTATAAAAGCCGATGTAATTAAATTTTACATCAAGTTTTACAGTTTATGTATGTAACAAAATGAAAATTTTAGAGTTTATGTATGTAAAAAACCCAAAACTATAATAAATGTAAGTGAAGAAAATTATTTCACGCACTAAAAATGAACACCAAAGTTTTGTTATCCATGTTTGGGAAATTCCACTAATACAACCCCTAATAGCTTGGTGGAATTCTATAAGAAAGAGATTTCTAATTGATACAAACATGTTTTAAATATGGATATGCAAGGCTGAAACATGAAGAAGATGCAAATGACCGAATGATACAAAAATTTCAATGGGTAGAAAAAATTAAATTCTCAAGTTAACGTGTGGTGGGATATTTACTAGAGCCAAACAACCCGCTTTTTGCTTATTTACAAAAAGCTGACGTAACAATCATTGATCATCGTAAAGGTTTTGATCGATTAATGATATGTAACGGCTATAATTTTTGGTAGAAATGACTTATGGTTTGGGACTAAACACTCAGTTAAAAATGCCTTGCCCCCTTTTTTGGATGAATGCAAAACGTAATATATAAAAAACTAAAAGAGTTTACAATCCCTAAAAATCACAGATTCTTTTTGGAATTATCTCTCTCTGCATTTGTGGTTTTGCATTCTGGATGTTCAATTTTTTTTCAAATCCAAACTTTACTTTTCTCTCTCCCTTGTTTCTCGTAAACAAAAAGATAAGGAAAATACATCACAACAAAATGAAAATTTTAGAGTTTATGTATGCCAAAAATGGAAAACTATAATAAATGTAAGTGAAGAAAATTTTTTGACGCACTAAAAATGTACACCAAAGTTTTGTTATCGATGATTGGGAAATTCCACTAGTACAACCCCTAATAGCTTGGAATTTGATAAGAAAGAGATTTTTAATTGATACTAACATGTTTTAAATATGGATATGCAAGGCTGAAACATGAAGAAGATGCAAATGACTGAATGATCCAAAATTTTCAATGTGGAAAAAAAATTATATTCTCAAGTTAACGTGTGGTGGGATATTTACTAGAGTCAAACACCCACTTTTTGCCTATTTACAAAAAGCTGACGTAACAATTATAGATCATCGTAAAGGTTTTGAATGATTAATGATGTGTAACGGCTATAATTTTTGTTAAAAATGACTTATGGTTTTGGAGTCAACACCTAGTTAAAAAGGCCCCGCCCCCCTTTCCCGATGATTGCAAAGCCTAATTTATAAAAAACTAAAAGATTTTACAATCCCTAAAATTCACAGATTCTTTTTGGAATTATCTCTCTCTCAATTTGTGCATTTGCATTTTTGATGTTCAATTTTTTTTCAAATCCAAACTTGAATTTTCACTTTCCCTTTTTTCTTGTAAACAAAAGATAAGGCAAATAGATCACAACAAAATGTAAATTTTAGAGTTTATGTATGCCAAAAATTGAAAACTATAATAAATGTAAGTGAAGAAAATTTTTTCACGCACTAAAAAAGTACACCAAAGTTTTGTTATCGATGTTTGGGAAATTCCACTAGTAGCTAATAGTTTGGAATTTGATAAGAAAGCGATTTATAATTGGTCCTAACATGTTTTATATATGGATATGCCTGCTTGAAACATGTTGAACAACCAAATGACCTAATGATCCAAAAATTTCGAGTAGAAAAAATTAAATTCTCAAGTTTACATGCGGTGAGATATTCAACCGAGCCAAAAACCCACTTTTTGTGCATTTACAAAAAGCTGACCTAACAATCATTGATCATCGTAAACGTTTTGATCAATTAATGACTTAAGGTTTGGGAGTCAACACACTGTTAAAAATGCCTCGCTCCCCCTTTTCCGATGATTGCAAAACGTAATATATAAAAATCTAAAAGAGTTTACAATACCTTAAATTCGCAGATAATTTTTGAAAATATCTCTCTGCTTTTGTTCATTTGCATTTTGGATGTTCAATTTTTTTTCAAATCCAAACTTGAGCTTTCCCTCTACATTTTCTCTCGTAAACAAAAAGATAAGGCATATAGATCACAACAAAATGAAAATTTTAGAGTTTATGTAGGTAAAAAATCCAAAACTATAATAAATGTAAGTGAAGAAAATTATTTCACACACTAAAAATGAACACCAAAGTTTTGTTATTCATGTTTGGGAAATTCCACTAATACAAGCCCCAATAGATTGGTGGAATTTTATAAGAAAGAGATTTCTAATTAATACTAACATGTTTTAAATATGGATATGCAAGGCTGAAACAAGAAGAAGATGCAAATGATCGAATGATTCAAAAATTTCAATGGGTAGAAAAATTAAATTCACAAGTTAACGTGCGGTGGGATATTTACCAGAGCCAAACAACCCACTTTTTGCCTTTTTCAAAAAGCGGACCTAACAATCATAGATTATCATATTTGTTTTGATCGATTAATGATGTGTAATAGCTATAATTTTTGTTAAAAATGACTTATGGTTTGGGAATCAACACTCAGTTAAAAATGCCTTGCCCCCCCTTTTTTGATGATTGCAAAACCTAATATATAAAAAAATAAATGAGTTTACAATCCCTAAAAATCACAGATTTTTTTGGAATTATCTCTGTCTGCATTTGTGGTTTTGCATTCTGGATGTTCAATTATTTTTCAAATCCAAACTATAGTTTTCTCTCTCCCTTTTTTTCTCGTAAACAAAAAGATAAGGCAAATAGATCACAACAAAATGAAAATTTTAGAGTTTATGTATGCCAAAAATTGAAAACTATAATAAATGTAAGTGAAGAAATTTTTTTGACGCACTAAAAATGTGCACCAAAGTTTTGTTATTGATGTTTGGGAAATTCCACTAGTACAATCCCTAATAGCATGAAATTTGATGAGAAAGTGATTTTTAATTGATAGTAACATGTTTTAAATAAGGATATGCAAGGCTGAAACATGAAGAAGATGCAAATGACCGAATGATCCAAAATTTTCAATGTGCTAAAAAAATTATATTCTCAAGTTATCGTGCGTTGGGATATTTACCAGAGCCAAACACCCCACTTTTTACCTATTTACAAAAAGTTGACTTAACAATTATAGATCATTGTAAAGGTTTTAAATGATTAATGATGTGTAACGGCTTTAATTTTTGTTAGAAATGACTTATGGTTTTGGAGTCAACACCTTGTTAAAAATGTCTCGCCCCCCTTTTCCGATGATTACAAAACCTAATATATAAAAAACTAAAAGATTTTACAATCGTTAAAATCCACAGATTATTTTTGAAATTATCTCTCTCTGAATTTGTTCATTTACATTTTGGATGTTCAATTTTGTTTCAAATCCAAACTTGAGTTTTCACTCTCCCTTTTTTCTCGTAAAAAAAAAGAAAAGGCAAATAGATCACAACAAAATGAAAATTTTAGAGTTTATGTATGCAAAAAAATGAAAAATATAATAAATGTAAGTGAAGAAATTTTTTTTATGCACTAAAAATGTACACCAAAGTTTTGTTATCGATGTTTGGGAAATTCCACTAGTAGCTAATATCTTGGAATTTGATAAGAAAGCGATTTATAACTGATTCTAACATGTTTTAAATATGGATATGCATGCCTGAAACATGTTGAAGATGCAAATGACATAATGATCAAAAATTTTCAAGGACTAAAAGAAATTAAATGCTCAAGTTAACGTGCGGTGGGATATTCAATCGAGCCAAACAACCAACTTTTTTGCGCATTTCCAAAAAGCTGACCTCACTTTAAAAGATCATCGTAAACATTTTGATCAATTAAAGATGAGTAACGACTATAATTTTTTTTAGAAATGACTTATGGTTAGGGAGATAACACTCAATTAAAAATGCATCGCTCTCCTTTTTTCGATGATTGCAAAACCTAATATAAAAGAGTTTACAATCCCTAAAATTCATAGATACTTTTTGGAATTATCTCTCTCTGCATTTGTGAATTTGTATTATGGATGTTCAATTTTTTTAAAATCCAAACTTGAGTTTTCACTCTCCCTTTTTTCTCGTAAACAAAAAGATAAGGCAAATAGATCACAACAAAATGAAAATTTTAGAGTTTATGGATGCAAACAATTGAAAGCTATAATAAATGTAAGTGAAGAAAATTATTTCACGCACTAAAAATGAACACCAAAGTTTTGTTATCTATGTTTGGGAAATTCCACTAGCACAACCCCTAAGAGCTTGGTGGAATTTGATAAGAAAGAGATTTCTAATTGATCCTAACATGTTTTAAATATGGATATGCATGCCTGAAACATGTTGAAGATGCATATGACCTAATGATCCAAAACTTTCAAGGAGTAGAAAAAATTAAATTTTTAAGTTAAAGTGCGGTGGGATATTCAACCGAGCCAAACAACCCACTTTTTGCGCTTATACAAAAAGCTGGCCTAACTATCATAGATCATCGTAAACATTTTGATCGATTAATGATACATAATGGATATAATTTTTGTTAGAAATGACTTATGGTTTGGGAGTTAACACTCAGTTAAAAAATGCCTCGCCCTCCCTTTTCTGAGGATTGCAAAACCTAATATATAAAAAACTAAAAGAGTTTACAATCCCTAAAAATAGCAGATACATTTTGGAATTATCTCACTCTGCATTTGTGCATTTGCATTTTGGATGTTCAATTTTTTTTCAAATCCAAACTTGAGTTTTCACTCTCCCTTGTTTCGAGTAAACAAAAAGATAAGGCAAATAAATCACAACAAAATGAAAATTTTAGATTTTATGTATGCAAAAAATTGAAAACTATAATAAATGTAAGTAAAGAAAATTATTTCTCGCACTAAAACTGAACACCAAAGTTTTGTTATCCATGTTTGGGAAATTCCACTAGTACAACCCCTAATAGCTTGGTGGAATTTTATAAGAAAGAGATTTCTAATTGATCTTAACATGTTTTAAATATGGATATGCATGTCTGAGACATGTTGAAGATGCAAATGACCTAATGATCCAAAAATTTCTCGGGGTAGAAAAAATTAAATTCTCAAGTTAACGTGCAGTGGGATATTTACCAGAGTCAAACAACCCACTTTTTGCCTATTTTACAAAAAGCGGACCTAACAATCATAGATCATCGTAAATGTTTTGATCGGTTAATGATGTGTAACGGCTATAATTTTTGTTAGAAATGACTTATGGAATGGGAGTTAACACTCAGTTAAAAACGCCTCACCCCCACTTTTCCGATGATTACAAAACCTAATATATCAAAAACTAAAAGAGTTTATAATCCTTAAAAATCAAAAATACTTTTTGGAATTATCTCTCACAACATTTGTACATTTCCATTTTGGATGTTCAATTTTTTTTCAAATCCAAACTTGAGTTTTCACTCTCCCATTTTTCTTGTAAACAAAAAAATGAGGCAAATATATCAAAACAAAATGAAAACTATAATAAATGTAAGTGAAGAAAATTATTTCATGCACTAAAAATGAACACCAAACAACCCACTTTTTCCCTATTTTACAAAAAAGTGGACCTAACAATCATAGATAATCGTAAATGTTTTGATCGATTAATGATGTGTAATGACTATAATTTTTATTAGAAATGACTTATGGAATGGGAGTTAACACTCAGTAAAAATTGCCTCGCCCCCACTTTTTTGATCATTAAAAAACCTAATATATCAAAAACTAAAAGAGTTTACAATCCTTAAAAATCATAGATACTTTTTGGAATTATCTCTCACAGCATTTGTGCATTTCCATTTTGGATGTTCAATTTGTTTTCAAATCCAAACTTGAGTTTTCACTCTCCCATTTTTCTCGTAAACAAAAAAATAAGGAAAATTCATCAAAGCAAAATGAAAACTTTAGAGTTTATGTATGTAAAAAATAGAAAACTATAATAATTGTAAGTGAAGAAAATTATTTCACGCACTAAAAATAAACACCAAAGTTTTGTTATCCATGTTTGGGAAATTTCACTTGTACAACGCTTAATAGCTTGTTGGAATTTTATAAGAAAGAGATTTCTAATTGATCCGAACATGTTTTAAATGTGGATATCCATGCCTGAAACATGTTAAAGATGCAATGACCTAATGATCCAAAAATTTCAAGGAGTAGAAAAAATTAAATTCTCAAGTTAACTTGAGGTGGGATATTTATCAAAGCCAAACAACCCACTTTTTGCCTATATTTTAATTCAAAAAGCAAACCTAACAATCATAGGTTATCATAAATGTTTTGATCGATTAATAATGTGTAACGACTATAATTTTTGTTACAAATGACTGATGGTTTGGGAGTCAACACTCAATTAAAAATGCATTGCTCCCCCTACCAACCCCCCTTTTCTGATGATTGCAAAACCTAATATATGAAAAAGTAAAGGAGTTTACAATCCTTAAAAAATACAGATTCTTTTTGGAATTATCTCTCTCTGCATTTTTGCATTTGCATTTCGGATGTTCAATTTTTTTTCAAATCCAAATTTGAGTATTCACTTTCCCTTTTTTCTCGTAAACAAGAAGATAAGGCAACAAGATCACAAAAAAATGAAAATTTTAGAGTTTATGTTTGCAAAAAATTGAAAACTATAATAAATGTAAGTGAAGAAAAAAAATTCACGCACAAAAAATGAACACCAATGTTTTGTTATCGATGTTTGGGCAATTCCTCTAGTAGCTAATCGCTTGGAATTTGATAAGAAAGAGATTTCTAATTGATCCTAACATTTTTTAAATATGGATACGCATGCCTGAAACATGTTGAAGATGCAAATGACCTAATGATACAAAAATTTCAAGGAGTAGAAAAAATTAAGTTCTCAAGTTAACGTTGGAAATTCAACCAAGCCAAACAACCCACTTTTTGCGCATTTACTAAAACCTGACCTAACAATCATAGATCATCGTAAATATTTTGATCGATTAATGATGCGTAACGGCTATAATTTTTGTTAGAAATGACTTATGGTTTTGGAGTCAACACTCAGTAAAAAATGCCACGCCCCCTCTTTTCCGATGATTGCAAAACCTAATATATAAAAAACTAAAAGAGTTTACAATCCCTAAAAATCGTAGATACTTTTTGGAATTATCTCTCTCTGCATTTGCATATTTGTATTTTGGATGTTCAATTTTTTTTCAAATCCAAACTTGAGTTTTCGATTATAAACTCGATAGCCGAACGAGTCATCCAAAGGCGTTGCAGTTGAAGTGTTTTATGGAAGTGTTTTGTATAGGAATTAAGTCAGCAATTCAGTAACTATTTCAGCAGCTCAGCAGAGTCAGCATGCTGAGCATGTAAGTCTTGAGGGCTATTTTTGTAATATTGAGTGATGCAGCAACGTAGCTCAACTTGTGTGTTTCAGCCTTAGGCATGTAAGCCACATAAAGGCAGCTTATGTAAGCCATATAATGGCAATACATGTAATATTTTTGGCTCCTCTTTGAACAACTTAAGTAGGGACAAAATGAAATCAGAAGGATGGAAATTTTGAACCCAGAAATAGAACACGACAGGGAGGTTCCCCTCTTGACGAATCAGGTTGCTGTCTCCCTTCACGAGCAGCAGTTTACGGTCTCCCTTAGAGCCGGGTTACCCTTCCTTCCCTCCATTCCTTCCAAGCTCTTCACTTTTCTCCTTTCCATCATCCAATTCACCCAGATTTTGCCATCATAGGCAGACCTGAACGATTACAGCACACTGGTGCTGAACCTATGCTGGACACAGAGCCTCCTTCCCGTCGGATTACAAGGTCCAATGTCAGAGACCATAACATGTTGGTATCAGAGTGGGGAACGATGGGAGATACATCAAGCCAGGAAGCAAGGTTCGAAAGGTTCAGAGAAGAAGTCAGAGAAGACCTACATGAGACAGAGGGTCGACTAGCAAGCATGCTCCACTGTCTCTCGTTCAATAGCTCAGGCGAATCAGCAACTGTCTCAGCAGGTTGAAGAGCTCTTAACACTGATTCGAAGGACACCCACCCCAAATGGGGGACGTACAGAAAACTTCAGCCCCAATGGAGGACGTCCAGAGCCTACCAAAATTCCAAGGTACACCAAAATGGAATTTTCAGTCTTTAGCGGGTCAGAGGACCCTTTAATTTGGATCTACCGATGCGAGAATTTTTTTGTCCATCAACGTATTGCTGCAGTAGACAGAGTGGGTTGGCCGCCTTCCACATGCTCGACGAAGCGCAGCTGTGGGGCCTCCAACTGGAAAGAGAGCACCCAGGCATCGGTTGGCAAGAATTTACAGAACAATGCACTATCCGGTTTGGCCCTTCCACCCACGCCAACCCATTGAGTGATCTCATCCTCTTAAAACAAACCGGCAGTGTTGCTGAGTACCAGAAAATTTGTCAGGAAAAGTTAGCCCGTGCTAGCCATGTAAGCCATGTAGTCCAAGTAGGTCAGCAAGTTAGCTTCCTCACAGCGGGATTAAATGAGGCCTTGCTGTCGGAAGAAGAAACACCACCCACCCCCCCCCCCCGGAGCAATGAATTTCGCTCGCACTTTGGAGGCCAAACACAAATTTCAAAATAGGAAGCCAGTTTGGCCAGCGGGGAAAACCACCTCGGGAGGGTCATCCAACCCCTCTCCTTGCTGCAGCAGTCCTCCTTCCCACCCAAAAACCCCTCAAGCACAACAACCAACAATAAAAAAACTCACTGGACCAGAAATGGAAGCCCGGAAAGAACAAGGTTTATGCTTCAATTGTGATGAACACTACACCCGCGGACACCGCTGCAAGAAACGTTTTTGGGTGGAACTGGAAGAAGAAGACGAAGAGGAAGCACCGCCGGTGGAAGAGGTTGCTACTGACGAACCAGAGGTCTCCATCCATGCCATTACCGGCCTTCAGACCACCTCGACAATGCAGCTCTGTGTGTTGGTTGACGCCCAACCACTGGTGGCTCTAGTGGACTTAGGCAGCACCCACAATTTCATCAGCCTTACCGCCGCCAAGTATTTGCAACTTCCGGTACAATCCCAGCCAACTGCTTCAGTGTCTGTTGCCAATGGGGACAAGGTACCGAGCTATGGGGTGAGCAAGTCTGTCCGGTTCGCCATTGCTGGACACCGTTTTTCCGCAGATTTTTACATCATACCACTTGCTGGTTCTGATCTCGTGCTCGGCGTGAAGTGGCTCCAGACATTAGGGTCAATACTATGGGATTTCACTGCCCTTACCATGAGCTTTGACTGGCAGTACCTTAGAGTCACACTGCAAGGCCAAGCTACAGAAGGTGCAGCACAACTGCATAGCATCCAGCAGCAGCAGCCCACTATCCACACGTTGGACTTATTGCCGGAAGCATTTGCTGATCTATTTCTCCCACCCAGCAGCCTACCTCCTTTGCGCCACTGTGATCACATAATCCATTTGAAGGCTGGCTCTAAAGTCATGGTGGTGTGGCCCTATTGATACCCCGACCTCCAAAAAGATGAGATTGAAAGGCAATAAGCTGCCATGCTTGACCAGGGCCTCATAAGGCTGAGCACCTCTCCATTCTTGTCCCCTGTCTTGCTGGTGAAGAAAAAGGACCACACGTGGCGGTTTTGTGTTGATTACTGAGAATTAAATGCCTAGACCGTTAAGGACAAGTTTCCCATTCCGGTGGTGGATGAACTCCTAGATGAACTCCACGGGGCAAAATTTTTCACCAAGCTCGACTTGCTGTCCGGCTATCATCAGGTCCGTAAGCATCCTCCGGACATCGAGAAAACAGCCTTCCGCACTCACCATGGACACTTCGAGTTCATTGTCATGCCCTTCGGCTTCTCCAACATGCCATCCACCTTCCAGGCATTGATGAATGAGGTATTTTGCCCATTTCTCAGAAAATTTTTCCTTGTTTTCTTTGACGATATCCTGATTTTCAGCAAGAGTTGGGTGCAACATCTCCATGACCTGAGTAGGGTCTTCAGCCTTCTCCGAACTCACCACTAATACTTGAAGCGCTCCAAGTGCTGTTTTTGGTCAGCCAAAAGTGGCCTATTTGGGGCATGTGATTACAGCCTCAGGTGTCACTATGGATCCAACCAAAATTGAGGCGATCATGCAGTGGCCACCACCCAGCAATGTTGCTGCCTTACGCGGTTTTCTGGGCTTAGCCGGGTATTACAGAAAGTTCATACAGAATTACGCCCACCTTGCAGCGCCCTTGTCCAACCTGCTGCACCGCAATGCCTTCCAGTGGATGGAGGCCACAGAGAACTCCTTCAGCGTGCTCAAACAGGCTCTCGCTTCAACACCGGTGCTGCAGCTACCAAATTTTGAAGACGACTTTGTGCTTGAATGTGATGCCTCTGGCAATGGAATTGGGGCAGTCCTACATCAATCCTAGCACCCCATTGCATATTTTACTAGGCAACTTGCCCTCCACCATCATCAATTACCAGCCTACGAGTGAGAATTAATCGGCTTAGGAAAGGCCGTGCAACACTGGAGGCCTTATTTGTGGGGACGTTTCTTTCGTATCCGCACTGATCACTCCAGCCTCAAGTTCTTGCTGGACCAACGCATCTTCACCCACCTCAGCAACATTGGCTCAACAAACTCATGGGCTTCTGTTTTTCAATGGAACACAAACCTGGGCCCTTGAACCGAGCAGCGGCTGTTCTCTCTAGTCGGTCAGACGTTGCACTGCAACTCGCCGCCATCAGTAACCCCACACCACTGCTGCTAGAGGCCGTACATCAGGATCACCAGTCCACCGTTGAATTGCAGCAATTGTCCCAGAAAATTACAGCAGGTCAGATGACGCCACACTGGTCTATCTTGGACCTTTTTATCGTCCTGTACAAGCGGCACATTTAAAACCTGCCTTCATCTCCATTGGTGCTGCAAATTTTATCAGCCTACCATGACAGCGCACATGAAGAGCTCCAGAAAAAGGGACAGCAGATATGCAGCGATTTCTATTGGGCTGGGTTGAGGTCTCATGTTGCTGAATATGTTGTTGCCTGCCTGATCTGCCAGCGCAACAAGGCCGACCATTTGTCTCCGGCTGGGGTGCTCCAGCCCCTAGACCTTCCTACTCAGGTATGGTCCGACCTCTCCATGGATTTTATTGAAGGATTATCGAGAGCAGCGAGTAAATCCATCTTTTTAGTGGTGGTTGATCCGCTGTCCAAATATGCCCACTTCATGCCCATGGCCCATCCGTATACAGTACCCACAGTCACCCAAATTTTTGTTGACAACATTGTCCGTTTGCATGGCATTCCCAAGTCAATAGTGAGTGATCGGAATGTGATCTTCACCAGTGACTTCTGGAAAGAACTCTTCCAGCTCCGCGGCACAAAAATTCAAATATTCATCGGCATACCACCCGCAAACAAATGGTCAGACAAAAGTTGTGAACCGCACCATCGAGATGTACTTGAGGTGCCTTGTGGGGGATAGGCCCAAGAAATGGGTTCACTACATTAGTTGGGCCGAGTACTGCTACAACACCTCATATCACACAACCTTACAGGAGACTCCCCTTCAAAATTCTCTATGGTCGGGACCCCCTCCCCCCCCTCCTCTCTGTCTCACACAGCCTTGCACAACAGAGATCAGTTGTTAGCAAATGCCCTCGTTCGGCTCTAGCAAGCTCAAGCCCATATGAAGCTCCAGTATGATCAGCACCGCCTAGATGTGCAGTATCACCTCGATGATTTTGTTTGGCTCCGCCTCAAGCCACATCGCCAACACTCCATTGCCGGGACACGCCACAAGTTTTGGGCCATACAAAATTCTGCGGGGAGTGGGACAAGTTTCAAATCCACAATGTTTTCCATGTTTCACTGCTCAAGCCTCTCAAGGGCCCAGCACCTCAGTCCATCCCTGCTCTGCCACCGGTTGAAGACGGTAAGGTCTCTCTCACTTCGATCAAAATTCTGCAGTCTAGTCAGCTCCAGGACAGCACCCAGATTTTGGTTCAATGGTCGCATACTAATTCCACAGAGGCCACGTGGGAAGATTTACAGGTGTTTCAGCATGTGTATCCTTCATTTGAGCTTGAGGACAAGCTCTCTTTCAAAGGGGAGGAGTGATGTTATAGACTCGATAGCCGAACGAGTCATCCAAAGGCGTCGCAGTTGAAGTGTTTTATGGAAGTGTTTTGTATAGGAATTAAGTCAGTAATTCAGCAACTATTTCAGTAGCTCAGCAGACTCAGCATGCTGAGCGTGTAAGTCTTGAGGGCTATTTTTGTAATATTGAGTGATGCAGCAACGTAGCTCAACTTGTGTGTTTCAGCCTTAGGCATGTAAACCACATAAAGGCAGCTTATGTAAGCCATATAATGGCAACACATGTAATATTTTTGGCTCCTCTTCGAACAACTTAAGTAGGGGAAAAATGAAATGAGAATGATGAAAATTTTGAATCCAGAAAAGAACACGACAGGGAGGTTCCCCTCTTGATGAACCGGGTTGTTGTCTCCCTTCACGAGCAGCAAGTTACGGTTTCCCTCAGAGCCGGGTAACCCTTCCTTCCCTCCATTCCTTCCAAGCTCTTCACTTTTCTAAATTCCATCATCCAATTCACCCAGATTTTGCCATCATAGGCAGACTTGGACGATTACAGCACACTGGTGCTAAACCTGTGTTGGACGCAGAGCCTCCTTCCCGTCGGATTACAAGGCCCATGGTCAGAGACCATAACATTTTCACTCCCTTTTTTCTCGTAAGCAAAAAGATAAGGCAAATAGATCACAAAAAAAATGAAAATTGTAGAGTTTATGTAAGCAAAAAATTGAAATTATAATAAATGTAAGTGAAAAAAATTATTTCACACACTAAAAATGAATACCAAAGTTTTGTTATCCATATTTAGGAAATTCTACTAGTACAACCCGTAATAGCTTGGTGGAATTTTATAAAAAAATAATTTTTAATTGATCCTAACATGCATGTTTTAAATACGGATATGCATGCCTAAAAAATGTTGAAGATGAAAATGACCTAATGATCCAAAAATTTCAAGGAGTAGAAAAAATTAAATTCTCAAGTTTAACGTGCGGTGGGATATTTACCAGACCCTAACAACCCACTATTTGCCTATTTACAAAAAGTGGACCTAGCAATCATAGATCATCGCAATGGTTTTGATCGATTAATGATGTCTAACGGCTATAATTTTTGTTAGAAATGACTTATGGTTTGGGAGTCAACCCTTAGTTAAAAATGCCTCCCCCCCCCCGTTCCAATGATTGCAAAACCTAATATATAAAAAAATAAAAGAGTTTACAATCCTTAAAAATCACTGATACTTGTTGGAATTTTCTCTCTCATCATTTGTGCATTTCCACTTTGGATGATCAATTTTTTTTCAAATCCTAACTTGAGTTTTCACTCTCCCATTTTTCTAATAACAAAAAGATAAGGCAAATATATCACAAAAAAATAAAAAATTTAGAGTTTATGTATGCAAAAAATTGAAAATTAAAATAAATGTGAGTGAAATTTTTTTTTTCACACATTTAAAATGAACATCCAAGTTTTTGTTATCCATGTTTGGGAAATTCCACTAGCACAACACTAATAGCTTGGAATTTTATAAGAAAGAGATTTCTAATTGATCCTAACATGTTTTAAATATGGATATGCATGTCTGAAACATGTTGAAGATTCAAATAACCTTATGACCAAAAAATTTTAAGGAGAAGAAAAAATCAAATTCTCATGTTAACGTGCAGTGGGATATTCACCCGAGCCAAACAACCTAACTTTTTGCCCATTTACAAAAATCATACCTAACAATCATAGATCATCTTAAAGGTTTTGGTTGATTAATGATGAGTAATGGCTATAATTTTTGTTAGAAATGACTTATGGTTTGGGAGTCACACTCAGTTAAAAATCCCTCCCCCCCCCCCCTTTTCCGGTGATTGGAAAACCTAATATATAAAAAACTAAAAGAGTTTAAAATCCTTAAAAATCAAAGATACTTTTTGGAATTATCTCTCTCGGCATTTGTACTTTTCCATTTTGGATGTTCAATTTTTTTTCAAATCCAAACATGAGTTTTCACTCTCCCTTTTTTCTCGTAAACAAAGAGATAAGGCAAATAGATCACAACAAAATGAAAATTTTAGAGTTTGTGTATGCAAAAAATTGAAAACTATTATAAATGTAAGTGAAGAAATTTTTTCACCCACTAAAAATGACTACCAAAGTTTTGTTATCCATGTTTGGGAAATTCCACTAGTACAACCCTTAATAGCTTGGAATTTAATAAGAAATATATTTCTAATTGATACTAACATGTTTTAAATATAGATTAGGAGGGCTGAAATATGTTGAAGATGCATATGACCTAATGATCCAAAATCTTCAAGGAGAAGAAAAAATTAAATTATCAAGTTAACGTGCGGTGGGATATTTACCAGAGCCAAACAACCCACTTTTTTCCTATTTACATAAAGCTGACGTAACAATCATAGATCATCATAAAATTTTTTATCGATTAATGATGTGTAACGGCTATAATTTTTGTTAGAAATGACTTATGGTTTGACAGTCAACACTCAGTTAAAAATGCCTTGCCCCCCATTTTCTGATGATTGCAAAACCTAATATATAAAAAACTAAAAGAGTTTACAATCTCTAAAAATCACTGATTCTTTTTGGAATTATCACTCTCTACATTTGTGCATTTGCATTTTGGATGTTCAATTTTTTTCAAATCCAAACTTGTGTTTTCACTCTCCCTTTATTCTCGTAAACAAAAAGATAAGGAAAATAGATCACAACAAAATCAAAATTTTAGAGTTTATGTACGCCAAAAATTGAAAACTATTATAAATGTAAGTGAAGAAATTTTTTTGACACACTAAAACTGAACACCAAAGTATTGTTATCCATGTTTGGGAAATACCACTAGTACAACCCCAAATAGCTTGGAATTTGATAAGAAAGAAACTTCTTATTGATCCTAACATGTTTTAAATATGGATATGCATGCCTAAAACATGTTGAAGATGCAAATGACCTAATGATCCAAAAATTTCAAGGCGTAGAAAAAATTAAATTCTCAAGTTAACGTGCGGTGGGATATTCAACTGAGCCATACCACCCATTTTTTGCGCATTTACAAAAAACTTACCTAACAATCTTAGATCATTGTAAACGTTTTGATCGATTAATGATGCGTAATGGCTATAATTTTTTATTGAAATTACTTAAGGTTTGGGAGTTGTTGGAAGATAAGATCAAGCCCAAATGACTAAGGAAGGCTCACACATGTAAGATTATTATAAGATGGGCCACATGACCAAGGAAGGCCCACAAGATGGGCCCAAGCCCATAAGAAGTAGGACTCACAATGATTACCATGAGCGTGCATCATTATCACATCAGTTGGAAGATCAAGGACTCATAAAAGTATCTTTATCTTAAGGTCACGACCAAGAAGAGTTTTATTTTTAAGTTATATTTGTATTTTATCAATATTGAGTTATTTAATTATGTTAGGACTTATCTTTAAGTGTTAGAGTTTGGGTGTAATTGGGACAAGGGTAGTTTTATTGTAATTGGACTCTACTACCTTCCTCTATTATAAATAAAGGTTCATCTACTCTGATTACAAGAAGTTATTGAAGTCAATGAAGTATTTATCTTTTCCATAAATAAACATGGTATCAGAGCAGGTTCTGTGAGTTGACTTGGTAAACTCATGGAGGTAATGTGATCCTTTTCTCTAAACCCTAAACCCTAGGTCTAGGTTCGTAGTTATTCTTTTCAGTCCCTACATTGGTTGATTGCTTTGCATTTTTCACCTCTATACATAGTTTTTTATATTTAAAATTATATATTTAAGGAAATATATTTGAGTCTACTTTCCAACAAAAAGCTATTTGTTCCAATCGGAGTTATAAATAGAGAGATATTCATGTTTGAATGAACGAAGGTCAGATTACAAAAGTGGTTCGAGCAACAGCAGAAAGCTTTAGATTCCGAGGTATGTTTTGCTATCAAGAACTAGACTTTATATGGAGATATATATATAAAAAGAAATATCTGTTAGTCTATTTTTTTACCTATTCAACCAATGTTTTATTTATCTACAAAGATAAATCGATATTTGAAGCAACAAATGTCAAATTGAAAAAGAAGTTCGAGCGGCATCAGAAAGCCTCAACTTCCGAGGTATTTTAAGCTATCAATAAAGAGACTTTATATTGATAATTATACATCAAGATAAAGGCATGTAAATCTATTTTGTGACCTATTCAACCAATTCTCGGTGTGATTTTTTTATAAAGATATATTGATCTTGGAAGAGTCCATGGTCGTTCTGGAAAAGCAGGAGAAACAGAACTTAGTTCGGCCAGATGACAGAGACTGAAACCTATCAGATTGTTTATCTTCTGATAATTATATTTTATGAAGAGATGTTATACTTGGTTGAAATTTATTTAAGTCTACTTTTAGAAGGAAAAAAATTCATTTCAATCTGATCTATATTGAAAGATATATTCGAATTGGAAGAATCAAAGGTCATGCTGGTATCCTGTTGTATTGAAAAATCTGAATTTATGCCGATTGTTTTGTGTCACTGTTTGAGTTGATATATATCTCACTTCTCCCTGGTTTGAGGGCTTATTTAAAAATCTCTTTTATTTTGGATTATTGCTACTTTTATGATATTTGGTTCAAGGAGGGATCACTGCCATTACCTCCCAACTTGTGGGGGAGAAGTAGAAGAAGAACAAAAAAGAGGTATTTTATTCCTTATATTGTGGATAAGTTTATGTGACCAAAATATTCAAGAAAGGGGGAGCAAAAAATATGAAACTTGTGCATCAAAGAAGAAATTTTTATATTGGATTAATTCATGGGTTCTTTGACAAAGTTTACTATTTGGTTCGTGTTATATGTGTTGGAAGATGGTCGTGTTATATTCAGCTGCTGCTATTGGTCTCTTTAGGGACATTATTATTGAATAAGAGGTGGCCTCATGTCATCATTTATTTTACCCTGTTAAAAAGATCAAATTTTTTTTGTGGTTTGAAGTCCACAACGGAGGAATTTCATCCCCATCAAAAAGATGAAAATTATTTGTGGTTGGGATTCCACGACGGAGGAACTTCATCCCCGTAAAAAAGATGAAAATTATTTGTGGTTGAAAGTCCATGACGGAGGAACTTCATCCCCATCAAAAAGATAAAAATTATTTGTGGTTTGGAGTCCACGACGGAGGAACTTCAACCCCGTCAAAAAGATGAAAATTATTTGTGGTTGGAAGTCCATGACAGAGGAACTTATGATTACATCTATGTTATCCCCCCCATCCCCCTGTAATGGCTTTTATGTCTCCTACCACTTTAGAGTCATTTTCTTGTGGAGGGACACGGTGGTGGACACTTCAGAGCAATGCCAATAGACACACTACCGATAGCAGTGGAGTGTGCCCTACATCCAGCATTAAGACTGGAGTATGAAGCAATGGCTTTCTGGTTAGTAGTGATTTTTACTCTCAATTATAATGCCGCAGGGCCTCATGGAAAGACACAACAACGTGAGGGGGAATGTTGGAAGATGAAGACATATTGGAAGATGTGCCATTTTATACAAAAATATTTTATACCTCATTTGCAACAAGCTAGGAGTTCATGTTGTTCTCTCACCTCTAGCTTGAGGGGAGTGTTGGAAGATAAGATCAAGCCCAAACGACCAAGGAAGGCCCACATATGTAAGATTATTATAAGATGGGCCACATGACCAAGGAAGGCCCACAAGATGGGCCCAAGCCCATAAGAAGTAGGGCCCAAAATGATTACCAAGAGCTGGACTCTACTACCTTCCTCTATTATAAATTGAGGTTCGTGTACTCTAATTACAATAAGTTATTGATATCAATGAAGCATTTCACTCTTTCATAAGTTCAACAGTTTTAAATATGTATATGCATGTCTGAAACATGTTGAAGATGCAAATGACCTAATGATCCAAAATTTTCAAGTAGTAGAAAAAATTAAATTCTCTAGTTAACGTGCGGTGGAATATTTACTAGAGCCAAACAACCCACTTTTTCCCTAGTTACAAAAAGCTAACGTAACAATCATAGTTTATCATAAAGGCTTTGATCAATTAATTATGCGTAACGGCTATAATTTTTGTTAGAAATGACTTATAGTTTGGGAGTCAACACTCAGTTAAACATGCCTCGCCCCCCCTTTTTCGATGATTTCAAAACCTAATATATAAAAAAATAAAAGAGTTTACAATCCCTAAAAATCACAGATTCTTTTTGAAATTATCTCTCTATGCATTTGTACATTTGTTTTTTGGAAGTTCAATTTTTTTTCAAATCCAAACTTTAGTTTTCAGGCTCCCTTTTTTCTCGTAAAAAAAAGATAAGGCAAACAAATCACAACAAAATAAAAAATTTAGAGTTTATGTATGCCAAAAATTGAAAACTATAATAAATGTAAGTGAAGAAATTTTTTTGACAAACTAAAAATGAACACCAAAGTTTTGTTATCCATGTTTGGAAAATTCCACTAGTACAACCCCTAATAGCTTGGAATTTGATAAGAAAGAGATTTCTAATTGATCCTAACATGTTTTTAAAATGGATATGCATGCTTGAAACATGTTGAAGATGCAGATAACCTAATGATCCAAATATTTGAAGAAGTAGAAAAAATTAAATTCTCAAACAACCCATATTTTGCCTATTTAAAAATGGATATGCATGCCTACTTACAAAAAGCATACCTAACAATCATAGATCATCATAAAGGTTATGATCGATTAATGATGCGTAATGGCTATAAATGTTTTTAGAAATGACTTATGGTTTGGGAGTAAACACTCAGTTAAAAATTCCTCGCCCCCCCTTTTCCAATGAATGCAAAACCTAATATATAAAAATCTAAAAAGTTTACATGCCTTAAAAATCACAGATACCTTTTGGAATTATCTCTCTCAACATTTGTGCATGTCCATTTTGGATGTTCAATTTTTTTTTCAATCCAAACTTGAGTTTTCACTCTCCCTTTTTTCTCATAAACAAAGAGATCAGGCAAATAGATCACAACAAAATGAAATTTTTTGTGTTTAAGTATGCAAAAAATTGAAAACTATTATAAATTTAAGTGAAGAAACTTTTTTCACCCACTAAAAATGACTACCAAAGTTTTGTTATCCATGTTTGTGAAATTCCACTAGTACAACCCCTAGTTGCTTGAAATTTTATAAGAAAGAGATTTCTAATTGATACTAACATGTTTTAAATATGGATATTCAATGTTGAAACATGTTGGTTGCAAATGACCTAGTGATCCAAAAATTTCAAGGAGTAGAAAAAATTAAATTCTCAAGTTAACGTGTAGTGGGACATTTACCAGAGCCAGACAACCCCCTTTTTGCCTATTTACAAAAAGCTGATGTAACAATCATAGATCATCGTAAAGATTTTGATCGATTAATGATGTGTAATGGCTTTAATTTTTGTTAGAAATGACTTATGGTTTGGGAGTCAACACTCAGTTAAAAAAGCCTCTTCCCCCCTTTTCCGATGATTGCAAAACCTAATATATAAAAAACTAAAAAAGTTTACAATCCCTAAAAATCATAGATTCTTTTTGGAATTATCTCTCTCTGAATTTGTGCATTTGCATTTTGGATGTTCAATTTTTTTCAAATCCAAACTATAGTTTTCACTCTCCCTTTTTCTCGTAAAAAAAGATAAGGCAAATAGATCACAACAAAATAATATTTTTTGAGTTTATGTATGCAAAAAATAGAAAACTATAATAAATGTAAGTGAAGAAAACATTTTCACGCACTAAAAATGTACACCAAAGTTTTGTTATCGATTGGGAAATTTAACTAGTAGCTTATAGCTTGGAATTTGATAAGAAAGAGATTTCTAATTGATCCTAACATGTTTTAAATATGGATATGCTTGCTTGAAACATGTTGAATATCCAAAAGATCTAATGATCAAAAAAATTTAAGTAGTAAAAAAAATTAAATTCTCAGGTTAATGTGTGGTGGGATATTAAGCCGAGCCAAACAACCAACTTTTTGCGCATTTAAAAAAAGCTGACCACACAATCATACATCATCGTAAACGTTTTGATCGATTAATGATGCATAACGGCTATAATTTTTGTTACAAATGACTTAGGGTTTAGGAAACAACACTCAGTTAAAAATGCCTCACCCTTCCTTTTCCGATAATTGAAAAACCTAATATATTAAAAACTAAAAGAGTTTACAATCCCTAAAAATCACAGATACTTTTTGGAATTATCTCTCTCAGCATTTGTGCATTAGCATTTTGGAATTTCAATTTTTTTTCAAATCCAGACTTGATTTTTCACTCTCCTTTTTCTCGTGAAGAAAAATATAAGGCAAATAGATCACAACAAAATGAAAATTTTAGAGTTTATGTATGCAGAAAATTGAAAACTATAATTAATGTAAGTGAAGAAAATTATTTCACGGACTAAAAATGAACACCAGAGTTTTGTTATCCATGTTTGGGAAATTCCACTAGTACAACCCCTAAGAGCATGGTGGAATTTGATAAGAAAGAGATTTCTATTTGATCTTAACATTTAAATATGGATATGCATGCCTGAAACATGTTGAAGATGCAAATGACCAAATGATCCAAAAATTTCAAGGAGTCGAAAAAATTAAATTCTCAAGTTAACGTGCGGTGGGATATTCAACCGAGCCAAACAACCCACTTTTTGTGCATTTACAAAAAGTTAACCTATCAATCATTGATCATTGTAAACATTTTGATCGATTAATGATGTGTAACATCTATAATTTTTGTTAGAAATGACTTATGGGTTGGGAGTAATCACTTAGTTAAAAATGCCTTGCCTGCCCTTTTCCAATGATTGCATAACCTAATATATAAAAAAATAAAAGAGTTTACAATCCCTAAAAATCCCCTAATACTTTGGTGGAATTTGATAAGAAAGAGATTTTTAATTGATCCTAACATGTTTTAAATATGGATATGCATGCTTGAAACATGTTGAAGATGCAAATGACCTAATGATCCAAAAATTTCGAGTAAAAAAAATTAAATTCTCAAGTTAACGTGTGGAGGGATATTTACCAGAGCCAAATGACCCACTTTTTGCTCATTTTACAAAAAGTGGACCTAACAATCATAGGTCATCGTAAATGTTTTGATCGATTAATGATGTGTAACAGCTATAATGTTTTTTAGAAATGACATAAGTGTAGAATTTAGGATCTCATGAAAGGAACTTTAGATCAACAAGAAAGAAGAAGAAGAAGAAGAGAGAAGGAGAAGAGAAGAAGAAGAACGTGAAAGGAGAGAGTTTGGATTAAGGGAGAAGAGGGTTGCATCAAAAAGAAAAATGAGGGCTGGACAAATTTGTGGAAAGAGAGGAGAGTGCTTCAATGCCCTACCTCTTAGCCAATGCCTTTATTTATAGTTTTACAATGCCCTTAGGGCTACAACTTGGTAAAACAAAAGACATAAAAGGAACACATATTTACACTTCTATGCCATCTTTATGGAAAGTACCATATTTTACACATATGCCACTCCTTTGACGTGTGGGCTTCTTGTCTTGACCTCGTGGGCTTGAGCCCATCTTCCAACACTCCCCCTCAAGCTAGAGGAGAAAAGACATCATAAATACCCAGCTTGCCACATATAAATGATAAGAAGATGTAACGGGTTTAGTGAGATTATCAGCTACTTGCTCTCGAGATGACACATGTTTGAGAGAGATTATTCCTGCTTGAAACTTCTCTCGTATAAAATGATAATCCACCTCAATATGTATAGTTCTTTCATGAAAAACTGGATTTGAAGTGATATGAATGGCTGCTTGATTATCACAATGCAGATTCATGGACCCCTTTTTATAAAAACCTAGTTCGGTAAGAAGGGTCCTGATCCATAAAAGTTTACTAACGGTATGGGCCATAACTCTGTATTCTGCTTTGGCGCTAGATCTTGCAACCACATTTTGCTTCTTACTTTTCCATGTAACCAAGTTTCCCCCAACCAGAGTACAATATCCTAACATAGATTTTCTATCATCAGGAGATCCAGCCCAATCTGCATCTGAGAAGCCTTCTATGTTGAAGTGCCCATGTTTTTTATACAGTAATCCTCTTCCTGGAGCTCCTTTTAGATAACATAATATTCTCTCTAAAGCCTGCCAGTGGGTAATTTGTGGTTTGTGCATGAATTGACTCACCACACTTACAACATATGATATGTCTGGCCTAGTTACCGTGAGATAAATCAGTTTTCCCACGAGCCTTTGATATTTGCCAATATCAATATCTTCTTCATTTGAGGCACATAATTTTACATTTGTATCCATAGGTGTGTCAACTGGTCTACAACCCTTCATTCCTGTTTCTTCAAGGAGATCCAAGACATATTTCCTTTGAGATAATATTATCCCATGTTTGGATTGAAGAACTTCTATACCCAAAAAATATTTAAGCATACCAAGGTCTTTAGTCTTGAATTCCTGACATATCATCAGCTTCACCTCTTGTATGCTCAAAGCATCATCACCGGTTAAGATAATATCATCCACGTATACGGCCAATAATATTTTCCCTTTGACCGTATCTTTATAATATACGGGATGATCAATTGAGCACCGATGAAAACCAAACCGTAGGAGTGCTTGACTAAATTTATCAAACCAAGCCCGAGGGGACTGCTTAAGCCCATATAAAGACTTTTTTAACCGGCATACTGACTCCCCCTCAACCACATAACCAGGTGGTTGAACCATATAAATTTCCTCACTGATATCACCATTTAAAAAAGCATTTTTAACATCCAACTGATAGACGGGCCATGAGGAGTTAGCAGCAATAGATAAGATGATGCGTACCAAATTCAATTTTGCAACAGGAGAGAAGGTCTCCTCATAATCTATCCCATAGCACCACGTATAGCCCTTAGCAACCAGTCGAGCTTTAAGACGAGCAACCGATCCATCTGGATTATGTTTCACCAAAAAAACCCATCGACAACCAACCGGTCTTTTACCTTTTGGGAGTGATGTTAAGTACCAGGTTTGGTTTTCGTATAAGGCGTGCATTTCTTCATCCATAGCTGCCTTCCATCCTGGATGTCTCAGAGCCTCCTGATATGACTGCGGAACGGAAGTAGAAGAAAGGGACACAAGAAATTGAAAACACTCAGAAGACAAGCGATGGTGAGACATAAAATTTGAGATAGGATGCGAAGTAGTACATGAGCGACGTTCTTTTCTTAAAGCAATAGGCCGAGTATCAAATTCAGGCCCATACATAGGAGGAGAAGGACTTAACTCGGATGGATCCGACAACTCCACAGGTGAAGGTACGGCCGGTGCATCAGGGGATGGATCCACTTCAAGATTGAATGGCACAAGCGGACAAGGAGTAGTAGAAGGACAAGTCCATCCTGGAGGAGCATCATGAGAGGAGTAGAAGGGAGTGTCCTCAAAGAAAGTCACATCCCTAGAGATAAACATCCTCCGAGGGGTAGGATTGTAACAGACATAACCTTTCTGGGTGCGAGAGTATCCCAAAAAAATGCACTTCATAGACCGAGGATCAAGTGTATTTTTATGTGGAGATGTAACATGAACAAAACACGTACATCCAAACACTTTCAAAGGAAGAGAAAAAAGATCTTCACCATTAAATAACACAGAGTAAGGAGTTTTATGATGAAGGACTGATGAAGGTAACCTATTAATGAGAAAGCATGTTGTAAGTATAGCATGAGGCCAATAGAAATAGGGTACCTTCATGGAGTAGAGGAGGCCCCGAGCAACTTCAAGAAGATGACGATTCTTCCTTTCAGCAACACCATTTTGTTGAGGAGTATAGGCACATGATGTTTGATGAATAAGCCCATTACTCTCACAAAATGATTTGAAGTCATGAGACATGTATTCCTTAGCATTATCAGATCTAAGGGTTTGAATTTTCTTCCCAAATTGTGTCAAGACCATAGCATGAAAATTTTTAAACAAAGGAAGAATTTCAAAACGCTCTTTAAATAGATATAACCAAGTCACTCGAGTAAAATCATCAACAAAAATGAAAAAATATTTAACTTGGGAAATATTTGAGACACATAAAGGGCCCCATACATCAGAATGTATTAGCTCAAACGAAGCAGTACTTGTAGTTGTAAGACGAGAAGAATATGTACTCCTGACATGTTTACTTAATTGACAAACCTCACAACTGAAATTAGAAAGTCCTTTTAAAGATGGAACCAAAAAACGAAGTGAAGGAGTAGACGGATGACCAAGTCGGTTGTGCCAAATTTGGGCCTCAGATGTAGTGGACGATAATGCAACTAATGGTGGAAGAGTGAAGTAGTACAAACCCCCCTTTTCATGGCCACCACCAATTACCCACTTCGTAGTGAGATCCTGAAAGACACAAGAAGATGGTGAGAAGGTGATAGAGCAATTTAATTGTTTGTCAATTGGCTAACCGAGAGAAAATTTAAAGGAAATTGAGGAACAAACAAAACATCTTGAAGGGGAATAGATGAAGTAAGAGAGGAGGAACCTTTGCCAAGGACCTTGGTTTGGGTACCATCAGCAATAGTAACGAATTTATGAGGATAACAAGGAGATAAGGACTGCAACAAGTGTTTGTTACCTGATAGATTTTGGGAGGCCCTAGAGTCGATGATGCAAGAGGAAGAGGAAGAAGAGGAAGAAAGTATACCTGAGGCAATAGTAGTGGCAACAGTAGATGATGAGGGAATAGAGGATTCCATGAAGGACTTCATTTTCTGAAATGCAGCATAGTCCTCTGTCGTAAGAGTCACATTTCCGGATGATGATTCAGCCTTATCTTCCTTTTTCTCAACGTTGACTGAGACTGGGTTAGCTGTGGCCCAATCAGGCTTGCCATGAAGTTTCCAGCATGATGCCACAAGGTGGTTCTGACGACCACAATAAGTGCAAAGTTGAGGCTCAATACGAAAATAATTCTGACCCGTTCTACCACCTCTATTTTCAGCCACTCTCATAGTTCGACCCCCTCTAATATTTCTGCCTCGTCCTCGGGATGAGAAAGATGTTCCCCGATTGCCAGAGAACATCGTCGATGGAGCATCAATAGGAGGAGGGGATGGATCCGGTATCCGAAGTAATGTAGCACTAATATCATCGAAGGATGGAAGAACAAAAGAACTTAAAAGCTGAGTTTTGGCCAGCTCAAGGTATGGTTTAATATTCGATAAGAAAATGGCTGTTGCCAAAGTTTCTCTTTGTCGTTCTTGAATGGCAATATCAGTGGAATATGGCTGAGCTAGTTTCCATTCTTGAAGACCTCAAAACCGTGCCAAAAATTCGTGAATATTATCTCCATGTTTCGTATGCAGCATGTTTTGTAATACATCATATATTTTTTGTAATGAAGCAGTGCTTGAGTAAAGCTTGGCACAAGTGTCCCATATGTTCTTGGTGGTTTCCAAGTGGACCACATTGTTGGCCACCTGCTCTTCTATGCTATTAATGAGCCAACTTATCACCATGTTATCATCCTTAACCCACTTGTGGTAGGACGCATCTTCTTCATCAATCGGAGGAGGAAAGTTAACAATGTGGCTCAAGAGGTCACGAGTAATAAGAACCCTCCGAACCGATTGTGACCAGCTCATGTAATTGAAGAGACCTCTAAGTGGAATTGTAGTAATACGGAGTATATCACTCTTATTACTATTGTATCCAATCTCCATGATGAGGCATGTAAAATATGGAGGTCAAGGGAAAAGGTCTTCTTCAAAGAACAATTACTCAATGTAATTTGAAGAACCCGTAGACCAAATCAATCACCAACAAAAGAAAACAAGAACCAATTTCTTTCACAAGGGCAAGCACCAAATTATCAACAAATTTGTGCCTTTAGAAAGTGATAATAACATCCAGCCATCACTCAACTTCTCTTGTATTCATAAGAACAAAGAGAGGAAAGTAGATGCAACCGATTAGGCCTTAATCCAAACTCCAACACAAACGATCAATAGACAAAAATTTAGAGAAGATTTAATGACAAACCAAGACACTTGGAAGAGATTTATCTTTAGCTCATGGGAGACTTCAACGTAAAAAAAAATTCAATTGTTGAAGTTAAAAAAAAAAGGGAAGTACAAAGGGTAAATGACTACTGGAAGAACCAATTTCTTTCACAAGGGCAAGCACCAAATTATCAACAAATTTGTGCCTTTAGAAAGTGATAATAACATCCAGCCATCACTCAACTTCTCTTGTATTAATAAGAACAAAGAGAAGAAAGTAGATGCAACCGATTAGGCTTTAATCCAAACTCCAACACAAACGAGCAATAGACAAAAATTTAGAGAAGATTTAATGACAAACCAAGACACTTGGAAGAGATTTATCTTTAGCTCATGGGAGACTTCAACATAAAAAAAAATTCAATTGTTGAAGTTAAAAAAAAGGGAACTACAAAGGGTAAATGACTAGTGGAATTTCATCAAACATATAATGGGCATCCAACAACATAACACAAACCCATGAGCAACCTTAAGTAGGAGAAGATACAGCAACATGTGCTGGAATTTTACCTCAAATGAGATGGATCCAAATTACATAAAGGTAATTGAATTTCACCCATCAATCTTAATAAGATGCAAACAACAAATGATCTTGATCACTCATGTAATAGATTTACAAGAAGTCAAGATTATAACATCAATTTAGTCATAAAAATAAATCTTTACAACATATAAAGATTTATCTTGACTTGATGTGACTCAAAATTCAAGAAGTAAAGAAAAACAATAAAAAGGAGTATGTAAATAAGAAAAGGAAACAAAAAAAACATAAATAAGAAGAGTATGAACTTATCTCTTCATGACTGAACTCCTTTTACAACTTCATGAACAAATTTCATAATAACTCCATGAAAAGATCCTAAACTCCTTGCTCTGATACCATGTAGAATTTAGGATCTCATGAAAGGAACTTTAGATTAACAAGAAAGAAGAAGAAGAAGAAAATAGAAGGACAAGAGAAGAAGAGCAGCGTGAAAGGAGAGAGTTTGGATTAAGGGAGAAGAGGGTTGCGTCAAAAAGAAAAATGAGGGCTGGACGAATTTGTGGAAAGAGAGAAGAGTGCTTCAATGCCCTACCTCTTAGCTAATGCCTTTATTTATAGTTTTACAATGCCCTTAGGGCTACAACTTGATAAAACAAAAGACATAAAAGGAACACATATTTACACTTCTATGCCATCTTTATGGAAAACACCATATTTTACACATATGCCACTCCTTTGACGTGTGGGCTTCTTGTCTTGAGCTCGTGGGCTTGAGCCCATCTTCCAATGACATATGGTTTGGGAGTCAACACTTGGTTAAAAATGCCTCGCCCCCCCTTTTTCGATGATTGCAAAACCTAATATATATATATAAAAAGAGTTTACAATCCTTAAAAATCATAGATACTTTTTGGAATTATATCTCTCAGCATTTGTATATTTGCAATTTGGATGTTAGATATTTTTTGAAATTCAAACTTGAGTTTTCACTCTCCCTTTTTTCTCGTAAAAAAAAAGATAAGGGAACTAGATCACAACAAAATAAAAATATTAGAGTTTATGTATGCAAAAAATTGAAAACTATAATAAATTTAAGTGAAGAAATTGTTTTCACGCACAAAAAATGAATACCAATGTTTTGTTATCGATGTTTGGGAAATTCCATTAGTAGCTAATAGCTTGGAATTTGATAAGAAAGAGATTTCTAATTGATCATAACAGGTTTTAAATATGGATATTCATGCCAGAAACATGTTGAAGATGCAAATGACCTAATGGTCAAAAAATTTAAAGGAGTAGAAAAAATTAAATTCTCAAGTTAACGTGCGGTGGGATATTCAACCGAGCCAAACAACCCACTTTTTGCACATTTAAAAAAATCTGACCTAACAATCATAGATCATCGTAAGCGTTTTGATCGATTAATGATGCGTAACAACTATAATTTTTGCTAGAAATGACTTAAGGTTTGGGAGTCACCACTCAGTTAAAAATGCATCACTCACCCTTTTACAATGATTGAAAAACCTAATATATAAAAAACTAAAAGTGTTTACAATGCCTAAAAACCGCATATACTTTTTGGAATTATCTCTCTTTTCTATTGTGCTTATTCATTTTGGATGTTCAACTTTTTTTCAAAATCCAAACACTTGTTTTGTCTCTCTCTTTTTTCTCTTAAACAATAAGATAAGGCAAAAAGATCACAACAAAATGAAAATTTTAGAGTTTATGTATGCAAAAAATAAAAAACTATAATAAATGTAAGTAAAGAAAATTATTTCGTGCACTAAAACGGAACACCAAAGTTTTGTTATCCAAGTTTGGGAAATTCCACTAGTACAACCCCTAATAGCTTGGTGGAATTTGGTAAGAAAAAGATTTCTAATGGATCCTAACATGTTTTAAATATGGATAAGCATGTCTGACACATGTTGAAGATAAAAATGACCTAATGAACCAAAATTTTCAAGGACTAGAAAAAAATTAAATTCTCAAGTTAACGTGTGCTGGGATATTTACCAGAGCCAAACAACCCACTTTTTGCCTATTTACAAAAAGCTGACGTAACAATCATAGATCATCATAAAGGTTTTGATCGATTAATGATATGTAACGGCCATAATTTTTGATAGAAAAGACTTATGGTTTGGGCGTCAACACTTAGTTAAAAATGCATCCCCCGACCCCCCCCCCCCCCCCCCCTCCCCTTTTTCGATGATTGCAAAACCTAATATATAAAAACAATAAAAGATTTTACAATCCCTAAAAATCACAGATTCTTTTTGGAATTATCTCTCCCAGCATTTATGTATTTCCATTTTGGATGTTATTTTTTTTTTCAAATCCAAACTTTAGTTTTCACTCTCCTTTTTTTTCGTAAACAAAAAGATAAGGCAAATAAATCACAAAAAAATGAATATTTAAGCGTTTATGTATGCCTAAAATAGAAAGCTATAATAAATGTAAGTGAAGAAATTTTTTTGACATACTAAAAATGAACACCAAAGTTTTGTTATCCATGTTTGGGAAATTCCACTAGTATAACCCCTAATAGCTTGGTATATTTATAAGAAATATATTTCTAATCAATCCTAACATGTTTTAAATATGGATATGCATGCATGAAACATGTTGAAGATGCAAATGACCTAATGATCCAAAAATTTCAAGGTGTAGAAAAAAATAAAATTTTCTTGTTAACATGCGGTGCGATATTCAACCTCACCAAACAACCAATATTTTGCCTATTGACAAAAAGAAGACCTAACAATCATGGATCATCGTAAAGGTTTTGATCAATTAATGATGCGTAACGGCTATAATTTTTGTTAGAAATGACTTATGGTTTGGGAGTCAACATTACGTTAAAAATCCCTTGCCCCCCCCCCCCCCCCCCCCCCCCCCCCCCCCCCCCCTCCCCTCCCCTCCCTTTTCCGATGATTGCAAAACCTAATATATATAAAATTTAAAGAGATTACAAGCCTTAAAAATCACAGATACTTTTTTGAATTATCTCTCTCAGCATTTGTGCATGTCCATTTTAGATTTTCAATTTTTTTTCCAATGCAAACTTGATTTTTCACTCTCCATTTTTTCTCATAAACAAAGAGATCACGCAAATAGATCACAAAAAAATAAAAATTTGAGTGTGTAAGTATGCAAATAATGGAAAACTATTATAAATGTAAGTGAAGAAAATTTTTTCACCCACTAAATTTGACTTCCAAAGTTTTGTTATCCATGTTCGGGAAATTCCACTAGTACAACCCCTAATAGCTTGAAATTTTATAAGAAAGAGATTTCTAATTGATACTCACATGTTTTAAAGATGGATATAATTGATACTAGCATGTTTTAAAGATGGATATGCAAGGTTGAAACATGAAGAAGATGCAAATGACCTAATGATCCAAAATTTTCAATGTGTAGAAAAAATTAAATTCTCAAGTTAACGTGTGGTGGGATATTTACCTGAGCCAAACAACCCACTTTTTGCCTATTTACAAATAGCTGACGTAACAATAATCGATCATTGTAAAGGTTTTGATCGATGATTGATGTGTAACGGCTATAATTTTTGTTAGAAATGTCTTATGATTTGGAAGTCAACACTCAATTAAAAATGCCTCACCCCCCCCCTTTTCTGACGATTGCAAAACCTAATATATATAAAAGTAAAAGAGTTTAAAATCCCTCAAAATCACAGATTCTTTTTAGAATTATCTCTCTCTGAATTTGTTCATTTGCATTTTGAATGTTCAATTTTTTTTCAAATCCAAACTTGAGTTTTCACTCTCCCTTTTTTCTCGTAAAAAAAAAAGATAAGGCAAATAGATCACAACAAAATGAAAATTTTAGAGTTTATGTATGAAAAAAATTGAAAATTATAATAAATGTAAGTGACTAAAAAATTTTCACGCACTAAAAATGTACGCCAATGTTTTGTTCTCCAGGTTTGGGAATTTCCACTAGTAGCTAATAGCTTGGAATTTGATAAGAAAGAGATTTCTAATTGATCCTAACATGTTTTAAATATGGATATGTATACCTAAAAAATATTGAAGATGCAAATGACCTAATGATCCATAAATTTCAAGGAGTAGAAAAAATTAAATTCTCATGTTAACGTGCGGTGGGATATTCAACCGAGCCAAACAACCCACTTTTTACCCATTTACAAAAAGCTGACCTCAAAATCGTAGATGATTGTAAGAGTTTTGATCAATTAATGATGGGTAACGGCTATAAGTTTTGTTTGAAATGACTTATGGTTTCGGAGACAACACTCAGTTAAAAATTCCTCGCCCTCCCTTTACAATCCCTAAAAATCGCAGATATTTTTTGTAATTATCTCTCTTTGCATTTATGCATTTGTATTATGGATGTTCAATTTTTTTTCCAATCCAAACTTGAGTTTTCACTCGCCCTTTTTTTATCGTAAACAAAAAGATAAGGAAAATAGATCACAACAAAAATAAAATTTTAGAGTTGATGTATGCAAAAAGTTGAAAACTATAATTAATGTAAGAGAAGAAAATTATTTCACGCACTAAAAATGAACACCAAAGTTTTGTTATCCATGTTTGGGAAATTTCACTAGTACAACCCCTAAGAGGTTGGTGGAATTGATAAGAAAGAGATTTCTAATTGATCCTAACATGTTTTAAATATGGATATGCATTTCTGAAACATGTTGAAGATGCAAATGACCTAATAATCCAAAAATTTCAAGGAGTAGAAAAATTAAATTGTGAAGTTAACATGCAGTGGGATATTCAATCGAGCCAAACAACCCACTTTTTGCGTATTTACAAGAAGCTGACCTAACAATCATAGATCATCGTAAACATTTTGATTGATTAATGATGGTTAACGGCTATAATTTTTGTTAGAAATGGCTTATGGTTAGGGAGTCAACACTCAGTTAAAAATGCCTCGCCCTCCCTTTTTCGTTGATTGAAAAAACAAATATATAAAAAATTAAAAGATTTTACAGTCTCTAAAATTATCAGATACTTTTTGGAATTATCTCACTCTGCATTTGTGCATTTGCATTTTGGATGTTCAATTTTTTTTCAAATCCAAACTTGAGTTTTCACTCTCGCTTTTTTCGCGTAAACATAAAAGATAAGGCAAATAGATCACAAAAAAATGAAAATTTAAGATTTTATGTGTACAAAAAATTGAAAACTATAATAAATGTAAGAAAATAAAATTATTTCTCGAACTAAAAATGAACACCAAAGTTTTGTTATCCTTGTTTGGGAAATTCCACTAGTACAACCTATAATAGTTTGGTGGAATTTGATATAAAAGAGATTTCTAATTGATCCTAACATGTTTTAAATATGGATATGCATGCCTGAAACATGCTGAAGATGCAAGTGACCTAATAATCCAAAAATTTCAAGCAGTAGAAAAAATTAAATTCTTAAGTTATCGTGTGGTGGGAAATTTACCAGAGCCAAATAACCCACTTTTTGCCTATTTTACATAAAGGGGACCTAACAATCATAGATTATCGTAAATATTTTGATCGATTAATTATTGTGTAACGGCTATTATTTTTGTTAGAAATGACTTATGGTTTGGGAGTCAACACTCAATTACAAATGCCTCGCCCCGCCGTTTTCGATGATTGCAAAACCTAATATATAAAAACTAAAAGAGTTTACAATCCTTAAAAATCACAGAAACGTTTTCGAATTATCTCTCTCAGCATTTTTGCATTTCCATTTTGGATGTTAAATTTTTTTTCAAATCCAAAATTGAGTTTTCACTCTTCCATTTTTCTTGTAAACAAAAAGATAAGGCAAATAGATCACAACAAAATGAAAATTTTAGAGTTTATGAAAAAAATTGAAAGCTATAATAAATGTAAGTGAGGAAAATTATTACACGCACTAAAAATGAACACCAAAGTTTTGTTATCCATGTTTGGGAAATTCCACTAGTACAACCCCTAATAGCTTGGTGGAATTTTATAAGAAAGAGATTTCTAATTGATCTTATAATGTTTTAAATGTGGATATGCATGCCTGAAACATGTTGAAGATACAAATGACCTAGTGATCCAAAAATTTCAAGGAGTTGAAAAAATTAAATTCTCAAGTTAACGTGTGGTGGGATATTTACTTGAGTCAATCAACCCACTTTTTGCCTATTTTACAAAAGGCAGATCTAACAATCATAGATCATCATAAATGTTTTTATCGATTAATGATGTGTAACGGCTATAATTTTTGTTAGAAATGACTTATGGTTTGGGAGTCAACACTCAATTAAAAATGCCTCGCTCCCCCTTTTTCGATGATTGCAAAACCTAATATATAAAAAACTTAAAGAGTTTACAATCCCTAAAAAATACAGATTCTTTTTGGAATTATCTCTTTCTGCATTTGTGCATTTGCATTTTGGATGTTCAATTTTTTTTAAAATCCACACTTGAGTTTTCACTGTCCCTTTTTTCTCCTAAACATAAAGATAATGCCAATATGATGCGTACAAAGGATGGTTTTACACTGTTATATTGTGGGACCTACCATGGAGTCACATGCTAGTGGGACCCACCAACATAGGTTGGTTTTACTCTGTTATATTGCGGGACCCACCATGGAGGCACAAGCTAATGGGACCCACCATGAAAACATCGACAAAATTTACTCTACTACAATGTGGGACCAACCATGGAGTCAGAAATTGGTGGGACCCACCATGAGATTTCGTGGGACTCATAAGGATAGCCACAAGTTGGCAATCTATCCTAGAATGGCAGGTGGTTAGAAGATCTTGTGGGATCCACAAGGATATCCACGAGTTGGCAACATATCTCGGAAGATCTCGTTTGCAATATATTAGGATTCTATTTACATCAAGTTACCGTAAGTAGTTTTCTTTAATTGAATGTAATTAGGGAAAGGGTTTATTCTATCTAGATTCTACCACGTCCTCCATTATAAATAGAGGACTTGTACATGGATTTAAAAACCTTTGATCATTATAGAAATTGAGAATTATAGAACTCAAGAACTGAAGAACTTATCAAGGATTTTTCCTTATGGCGTTCAAAATGTATTATCAAACGAATTTCCATTGCCGTTTGTGGTGTCTTCACTATACCAAGGTTCTTGCTTTGCTAAGCAACGGGTCTCCGTTTCCATCCAAACTTGAAAGGTCTTGGGAACGATTACCAGATTTGGTATCAGGTTTCTTCATGGGTTGACGTGGTTCGTATCAGTTGGTCTCAGAGCTTTGGTTTACCAAGTTTGCCTATCCTTTTTTTTGTTGTTTACTTTCTTTTTTGTCAAAAAAAAATCCCAAAAAAAAAACTTAAGCAAAAGAACGACTGAAGATAGTCGTTGCTGAGAAAAAGAGAGAGAGAGAGAGAGAAACGTTGTTGAGGCTCGCGAAGAACTTCCCTATTCCGAGGAGGAGGAGTTTTTTTTTTCTCTCTGTTCGTGCGTTGCCGAAGAAGGATAAGCTCTGCACTGTCGCCGAAGAAGCCTTCTCGATGTCGTCACCGGAGAAAGAGAAGTTATGTTCAGTGCCGTTGCCGAAGAAGATGACGAAGAAAAAAAATTGCACCGACGAAGACGACGACCACTGAGCCTATCAGATTATCACTGACCTTTCGAAAGGCAAATCGGACATTCGTTTATCGTCGTAAAACCACAGGATTGTGCCATGAGGAAGACGAAGCCCTTCTTTTGCCTCTGTTTTTGTGCCGTGAGGGAGAATACCAGCTCTGTTCGGTGTCGTGAGAGAAAAAGACGACCGTCGCCCACAATATTTGATGTCATGAGGGAAGATCAGCTGGTGACAAATTTCCCAAACTTACCGAGCACCGCACTGTTCGGGATTCGGCAGAAGGAAGGAGGTTGAAGACGTCACTGTTGCCTGATTAAATTTGTTCCTAAGTTAGGAAAATTTAATCAGCTCCGGGTCACGCCTTTTCAACACAGTGAGCCAAGTGCCGGACCGGGTTGACTGAACCGAGTCCACCCAGGACAACTCGAACTGGGTCAACTAAGGTAAAAAAAAAAAAGAGAGAGTTTTCCTAGGCCAACTCGGACTGGGTCAACTCAGTGAGTCAATTCGGGTCAAAGTAAAAAAAAAAAAGGTGTATTGGACCTAGTCTCTTTTGCATGTTATTGTAACCTTGTTTTCAGATTTTCTATCATGCCGCAAGATCAAGAGATTTCATCATCCGGTGTTCCGAATCTGTAAATACAAGCATTAGTGGGGGAGATGAGACGGATGATGAGGGAGGAGTTAAAATATATACATGGGAAGTTGGATAGGGCAGAAAATGGAGCACAACGGGTGCAACAATCACTTATTCCGAATATCCCAAGGAGGAACAAGTTGTACCGAAGGGAAGTTGAAGATATGGGCAAATTTGACGATTTCGAGGAGTATGATAGGATGTCAATGGCCAGCCATAGGAGATATGACCGGAATCGAGAAGCAAGGAACAGGGTAGATAACAAGTTGGGAAGTATCAAGATGAAAATTCCTGCGTTTCAAGGAAGAAGTGATCCCGAAGCATACCTCGAGTGGGAAAAGAAGATGGAGTTGGTTTTCGATTGTCACGACTTCTCCGAATTCAAGAAGGTAAAACTCGCTGCAATAGAATTTACTGATTATACTATTGTGTAGTGGGCCCAGTTGTGCATCAATAGGAGGCGGAATGGAGAATGTCCTACTAAAAATTGGGATGAGATGAAGAAAGTGATGAGACAACAATATGTGCCAAGTTATTACTACCAAGATTATTATAAAGGTCTCTATCATGGTAACCAAAGCGTTTATGATTATTATAAAGAGATGGAGATGGTTATGATTAGAGCCAATGTGGAGGAGGATCGGGAGACGACAATGATCAGATTTTTGAATGGTTTAAACCGAGAGATTGCTAACGTAATTGAGATACACCATTATATGGGATTAGAAGATTTGGTGTATATGGCTATCAAAGTTGAGAGGCAACTCAAGAAGGGTGGTATATGGCCAAAACCAGTTCCACAGAATTCAAGCACAACACCGTGGAGATCAAACTACCCAAAGAAAGAAGAAAATCCGTCCACCGTCAAGGCCAAACATGAGCCCAAAACAGCCACCAGTACCACAACATCTCAAGGTAAATCAGTTCCTCTTTCGATTCATTCTAGTGAGATTAAATGTATCAAATGTCAGGGGAAAGGACACATAACTAGCAAATGTCCAAACCAGCAAGTTATAATGATCCAAGAAAATGGTGAAATTGGTTATGAAGGCGAAGTTGATCTAGATGATATGCCACCATTGGAAGATGCCCCCATCAGAGTTGAGGAGTTCGGAGCAGATAATTGTGAGATGCTTGGACTAGTCATACAAGGTTCCTTAAGCTTGCCAGCTAAAGAAGAGGAAGCAGAAGTACAATGGGAGAATATCTTTTACACTCACTGCCATGTGAAAGAAGAGGTATGTAGTGCTATTACGATGGCGGTAGTTGCACTAATGTTTCTAGTAGTTCCATGATTGAAAAGCTAGGGTTCACAACTCTTAAGCACCCTCATCCATACATACTGTAATGGTTGAATGATAGTGGTGAAGTAAGGGTTACGACACAGGTTGTTGTACCGTTACGAATTGATAAATTGGAGGATGAGGTATTGTGTGATGTGGTACCAATGCAAGTTAGACATCTCCTCTTAGGGAGACCGTGCCAATTTGACAAATGTGTGCAGTATGATAGCTTCACCAATCAACAACCAACATTCTAGTTCTGATGACACCAAAACAAGTATACGAGGATGAAGTGAGGCTGCAACAAATGAGTAACGTCGACCCATGTGAGGATTTGTGGACAAATCCTTCTCAAGAGAGGGGGTGGGGGGGGGGGGGGGGGGGGGATGATGCGAACAAAGGATGGTTTTACGCTGTTATATTATGGGACCCACCATGGAGTCACAAGCTAGTGGGACCCACCAACATAGGTTGGTTTTACTTTGTTATTTCGTGGGACCCACCATGCAATTTCGTGGGTCCCACAAGGATAGCCACAAGTTGGCAATCTATCCTAGAAGGGTAGGTGGTTAGAAGATCTTGTGGGATCCACAAGGATATCCACGAGTTGGCAACATATCTTGGAAGATCTCGTTTGCAATATATTAGGATTCTATTTACATCAATTTACCGTAAGTAGTTTTCTTTAATTGAATGTAATTAGGGAAAGGGTTTATTCTATCTAGATTCTACCACGTCCTCCATTATAAATAGAGGACTTGTACACGGATTTAAAAACCTTTGATCATCATTGAAATTGAGAGTTATTCTTCTTGAGTTCTAGAAAGAACTTTTCGAACTTATCAAGTATTTCCTTCTGGCGTTCAAAATCGACTTATCAAACGGCTTGTCCATCCGCGTTTGTGGCGTCTTCACTATACCAAGGTTCTTGCTTTGTTAAGCAACGGGTCGCAGTTTTCATCCAAACTTGAATGGTCTTGGGGACGATTACCAGATTTGGTATCGGGTTTCGTCACAGGTTGACGTGGTTCGTATCACACTAGATCACAAAAAAATGAAAATTTTAGAGTTTATGTATGCAAAAAATTGAAAACTATAACAAATGTAAGTGAATAAAATTTTTTCACACACAAAAAATAAACACCAATGTTTTGTTATCGATGTTTGGGCAATTCCACTAGTAGCTAATAGCTTGGAATGTGATAAGAAAGAGATTTCTAATTGATCCTAACATGTTTTAAATATGGATATGCATGCCTGAAACATGTTGAAGATGCAAATGACCTAATGATCCCAAAATTTCAAGGAGTAGAAAAAATTAAATTCTCAAGTTAACGTGCGGTGGGATATTCAACCAAGCCAAACAACCCACTTTTTGCGCATTTACAAAAAGCTGACCTAACAATAATAGATCATCGTAAATTTTTTGATCATTTAATGATGCGTAACGACTATAATTTTTGTTAGAAATGATTGATGGTTTGGGAGTCAACACTCAGTAAAAAATGCCTCGCCTCTCCTTTTCCAATGATTACAAAACCTAATATATAAAAAACTAAAAGAGTTTACAATCCCTAAAAATTTCAGATACTTTTGGGAATTATCACTCTTTGCATTTTTGGACTTGCATTTTGGATGTTCAATTTGTTTTTCAAATCCAAAATTGAGTTTTCACTCTCCCTTTTTTCTCGTAAAGAAAAAGATAAGGTAAATAGATCACAACAAAATAAAAATTTTAGAGTTTATTTATGCAAGAAAATGAAAACTATAATAAATTTAAGTGAAGAAAATTATTTCACGTACAAAAAATGAACACCAAAGTTTTGTTATCCATATTTGGGAAATTCTACTAGTACAACCCGTAATAGCTTGGTGGAATTTTATAAGAAAGAGATTTCTAATTGATCCTAACATGTTTTAAATATAGATATGCATGCTAGAAACATGTTGAAGATACGAATGTTCTAATGATCCAAAAATTTCACGGAGTAGAAAAAATTAAATTCTCAAGTTAATGTGCGGTGGGATATTTACCAGACCCTAACGACCTACTTTTTACCTATTTAAAAAAATCAGACCCAATAATCATAGATCATTGTAAAGGTTTTGATTGATTATTGATGTGTAACGGCTTTAAGTTTTGTTAGAAATGACTTATGGTTTAGGAGTTAACACTCACTTAAAAATGCCTCGCTCCCCTTGTCCGATGATTGCAAAACCTAATATTTAAAAATCTAAAAGAGTTTACAATCCTTAAACATCGCATATACTTTTTGGAATTTTTTCTCTCATCATTTGTGCATTTCCATTTTGGATGATCAACTTTTTTTCAAATCCAAACTTGAGTTTTTACTCTCCCATTTTTCTTGTAATAAAAAAGATAAGGCAAATAGATCACAACAAAATGAAAATTTTAGAGTTTATGTTTGAAAAAAAATTGAAAAATATAATAAATGTAAATAAAGAAAAAAATTTCACGCATTAAAAATTAACACCAAAGTATTTGTTGTCCATGTTTGGGAAATTCCAATAGCACAACACGTAATAGCTTCAAATTTTATAAGAAAGAGATTTCGAATTGATCCTAACATGTTTTAAATATGGATATGCATGCCTTAAACATGTTGAAGATTCAAACGACCTAATGACCAAAAAAATTTAAAGAGTAGAAAAAATTAAATTCTCATGTTAACGTGCAATGGGATATTCGCCCGAGCCAAACAACCTAACTTTTTGTCCATTTACAAAAAGCAGACCTAACAATCATTGATCACCGTAAAGGTTTTGATTGATTAATGATGCGTAATGGCTATAATTTTTGTTAGAAATGACTTATGGTTTGGGAGTCAACACTGAGTTAAAAATGCCTCGCCCCCCCTTTTCCAATGATTGCAAAACCAAATATATAAAAAACTAAAAGAGTTTACATTCTCTAAAAAATACATATTCTTTTTTGAACTATCTCTCTCTGCAATTGTGCATTTGCATTTTGGATGTTCAATTTTTTTTCAAATACAAACTTGAGTTTTCACTGTCCCCTTTTTCTCATAAACAAAAAGATAAGGCAAATAGATCACAACAAAATGAAAATTTTAGAGTTGATGTACGCCAAAAATTGAAAACTATAATAAATGTAAGTGAAGAAATTTTTTTGACGCACTAAAAATGAACACCAAAGTATTGTTATCGATGTTTGGGAAATACCACTAGTACAACCCCTAATAGCTTAGAATTTGATAAGAAAGAGATTTCTAATTGATCCTAACATGTTTTAAATATGGATATGCATGCCTAGAACATGTTGAAGATGCAAATGACCTAATGATTCAAAAATTTGAGGGAGTAGAAAAAATTAAATTCTCAACTTAACATGCGGTGGGATATTCAACCGAGCCAAACAACCCACTTTTTGCGCATTTACAAAAAGCTGACCTAACAATCATAGATCATCATAAATATTTTGATCAATTAATGATGCGTAATGGCTATAATGTTTGTTAGAAATGACTTAAGGTTAAGTAGCCAACACTCAGTTAAAAACTGCCTCACCCCCTATTTCAGATGATTCCAAAACCTAATATATAAAAACCTAAAAGAGTTTACATTCCCAAAAATCGGAGATACTTTTGGGAATTATCTCTCTTTGCATTTGCATTTTTGGATGTTCAATTTTTTTTCAAATCCAAAATCGAGTTTTAACTCTCCCTTTTTTCTCGTAAACAAAGAGATAAGGCCAATACATCATAAAAAAATGAAAATTTTAGAGTTTATGTTTACAAAAAATAAAAAACTATAATAAATGTAAGTGAAGAAAATTATTTCACGCTCTAAAAATGAACACCAAAGTTTTATTATCCATGTTTGGGAAATTCCTCAAGTACAACCCTTAATAGCTTGGTGGAATTTTATAAGAAAGAGATTTCTAATTGATCCTAACATGCTTTAGATATGGATATGCATGCCTAAAACATGTTGAAGATGCAAATGACCTAATGATCCAAAATTTTCGAGTAGAAAAAATAAAATTCTCAAGTTAACGTGCGGTGGGATATTTACCCGAGCCAAACAACCCACTTTTTGCCTTTTTAAAAAAAGGTGACGTAACAAGCATAGATCAACATAAAGGTTTTGATTGATTAATTATGTGTAATGGCTATAATTTTTGTTAGAAATGACTTATGGTTTGGGAGTCAACACTCAGTCAAAAATGCCTCCCCCCCCCCTCCCCACCTTTTATGATGATTGCAAAACCTAACATGTAAAAAAACTAAAAGAGCTTACAATCTTTAAAAATCTCAGATACTTTTTGAATTTATCTCTCTCTGAATTTGTGCATTTCCATTTGGATGTTCAATTTTTTTCAAACCGAAACTTGAGTTTTCACTCTCCCATTTTTCTCGTAAACTAAAAAATAAGGTAAATAGATCACAACAAAATGAAAATTTTAGAGTTTATGTATGCAAAAAATTGAAAACTATAATAAATGTAAGTGAAGAAAATTATTTCGAGCATTAAAAATGAACACCAAAGTTTTTGTTATAGCATGGAATTTTATAAGAAAGAGATTTCTAATTGATCGTAACTTGTTTTAAATATGGATATGCATGCCTGAAAAATGTTGAAGATGCAAATGACCTAATGATCCAAAATTTTCATGGATTAGAAAAACTTAAATTCTCAAGTTAACATGCGGTGGGATATTTACCAAGGCCAAACAACCCACTTTTTGCCTATTTACAAAAAGCTGACGTAACAATCATATATCAACGTAAAGGTTTTGATCGATTAATTATGTGTAACAATATTTTTAAGTAATGACTTATGGTTAGGGAGTCAACACTCAATCAAAAATGCATCGCACCCCCTTTTTCGATGATTGTAAAACCAAATATATAAAAAAACTAAAAGAGTTTACAATCCTTAAAAATCTCAGATACTTTTTGGAATTATCTCTCTGAATTTGTGCATTTCCATTTTGAATATTCATTTTTTTTTCAAATAGAAACTTGAGTTTTCACTCTCCCATTTATCTTGTAAACAAAAAGATAAGGAAAATAGATCACAACAAAATGAAAATTTTAGAGTTTGTATACAAAAAATTGAAAACAATAATAAAAGTAAGTGAAGAAAATTTTTTCGAGCATTAAAAATGAACATCAAAATTTTTGTTATCCATGTTTGGGAAATTCCACTTGCACAACACCTAATAGCATGGAATTTTATAAGAAAGAGATTTCTAATTGATCGTAACATGTTTTAAATATGGATATGCATATCAGAAACATGTTGAAGATGCAAATGACTTAATGATCAAAAAATTTCAAGGAGTAGAAAAAATTAAATTCTCATGTTAACGTGCAGTGGGATATCCACCCGAGCCAAACAACCTACTTTTTTACCATTTAAAAAAAGCAGACCTTACAATCATAGATCATCGTAAAAGTTTTGATCAATTAATGATGCGTAATGGCTATAATTTTTGTTAGAAATGACTTACAAAATCCCAACCCCCCCCCTTTTTCGATGATTGCAAAACCTAATATATAAAAAAACTAAAAGAGTTTAAAATCCTTAAAAATCACATATACTTTTTGGAATTATCTCTCTTAGCATTTGTGCATTTCCATTTTGGATGTTCAATTTTTTTTCATATCCAAACTTGAGATTTCACCCTCCCTTTTTTTTTCTCGTAAACAAAGAGATAAGGTAAATAGATCACAACAAAATAAAAATTTTAGAGTTTATGCATGCAAAAAATTGAAAACTATTATAAATGTAAGTGAATAAAATTTTCTCACCCACTAAAAATGACTACCAAAGTTTTGTTATCCATGTTTGGAAAATTCCACTAGTACAACCCCTAATAGCTTGGAATTTGATAAGAAAGAGATTTCTAAATCATCCTAACATGTTTTAAATATGGATATGCATGCCTGAAACATGTTGAAGATGCAAATGACCTAATGATCCAAAAATTTCAAGGAGTAGAAAAACTTAAATTCTCAAGTTAATGTGCGGTGGGATATTCAACCGAGCAAAACAACCCATATTTTGCCTACTTACAAAAAGCAGACCTAGCAATTATAGGTCATCGTAAAGGTTTTGATCGATTAATGATGTGTAATGGCTATAATTTTTGTTAGAAATGACTTATGGTTTGGGAGTCAACACTTAGTTAAAAATCCCTTGCTGCCCCCTTTTCTGATGATTACAAAACCTAATATATAAAAAAATAAGAGAGTTTACAAGCTTGAAAAATCACAGATACTTTTTGGAATTATCTCTCTCAGCATTTGTGCATATCCATTTTGGATGTTCAACTTTTTTTTCCAATTCAAACTTGAGTTTTCTCTCTCCCTTTTTTCTCATAAACAAAGAGATAAGGCCAATAGATCATAACAAAATAAAAATTTTAGTGTTTATGTATGCAAAAAATTGAAAACTATTATAAATGTAAGTGAAGAAAATTTTGTCACCCACTAAAAATGAATACCAAAGTTTTATTTTCCATGTTTGGGAAATTCTACTAGTACAACCCCTAATAGCTTGGAATTTTATAAGAAAGAGATTTCTAATTGATACTAACATGTTTTAACTATGGATATGTGATGAGGACATCAAGCCTACAAGGAATACTCATGAACCAACTCAAGTTCCCAGTTGGTCCAGTGACGAGGGCACAAACTAAAAGATGCAAAGACATGATGAATAATTTAGTCCAGAGAGTTATGCAACAAGAAGCGAGTGTGGCCACGAAGGAAGGGGAGCAAAGGCTGATTTCGCTCATCAAGGTTGATCCGAAAGAGGCCCCAGCAGCCACACATGTGCTTTGAGGAAGAGCATGTGGGCCACGAGTTAGGGTTTCCTTAAGTCATTCTTAAATGAATGTAATTAGGGTTTCGTGCCTCCACTATAAATAAAGGCTTCTAAAACAGTTTTTGAACGTTTGTCATTTTGAGTGAAAAACATTCTCTTTGGGTTCTTGCCAGAACTATTCAAACTTATCAAGCATTTTTCTTGTGGCGTTCATCGACTTATCAAAAGGATTTCCATCCCCATTTGTGGCGTCTTCGATTTTTCATCCAAACTTGAAAGGTCTTGGGGACATTTACCATATTTGGTATCGGGTTTCATCACAGGTTGGCGTGGTTCGTATCAGTTGGTAATCAGAGCTTTGGTTTCTCAGGTTTGTCTATCCTTTTTGTTTCCATTATGCCTATCTATTTTTTTCCCTCCTTTTCTTTGTTTATGTATTTCAGCTATAATAAAAAAAAATTGGCCAGATTGTTATTCTTGTCTTTCTTGATTTCTATCCTATTTTCGTTGTCTTGATTTCTGTCATTTTTGTAGTATTAGTGTTTGAGTCCAGTGTTTAAAAACAAAAAAAAAACAAAGAAGAATGACTATTTTAGTCATTGCCAAGAAAAAAAAAAAAGGGGTTTCCGAATTACTCTATCTTGAGACTCGTTTCATATTCCAGTGTGTTTATTTAGAAAAGAAAGAAAGGAAGAACAAAAGGAAAAGAAAGAAATGAAGAAAGTGTCGAGGATCATGAAAAAAAAAACAAAAAAAAAGAGTACCAAAACCGCTCTTTTATTTTTTTGTTTAATTTGAGAACCTCTTTTTCCAAAACCCCACGCTTGAGTGTAAAAATTCAACACATTCCGGGTAAAAATTTGTGTCATTTGGGTCTATTTTTAGTGCTGTTTCATTTGGTTTGTTTCCATTCTGAATTTGTTTGGTTTTTTTCCATTCTGAATTTGTTTGGTTTGTTTCCGTTGTGATTCGTTTGGTTTGTTTTCGATTGATTCGCTGTTGGAATTCCTTATTCTTGTTTGATTAGTTCCCAAACAACTCAAAGAAGAATACAAGTGGATTGGTAAGGGAGTGTAGTGAGGTTCCTTTTCTTTGCATATATTTTTGTGTGTGTCTGACCTTATTTGCAAAGTCAAAATCATGTCGCTTATTCAAGAGAAAAATTCAAATGAAGAGAGCCCATCGGCTGGTCTTTCGAAGCTACAAATGCAAGCATTAATGGGGGAGATGGGACGGATGATGAGGGCAGAGATGGAAGGCATGCAGGTGAGGTTGGAAAGGTTAGAAGAGGGGACACAAAGGTTGTAGTCTCTACTGGTTCCAAACACCTCAGTGAGGAACAGGCGGCCTCGAAGGGAAGTAGAGGATATGGGCGAATTTGAAGGTGACAATTTGGAGGAGTCTAACGGAATGGAAGTGGCATCCATAGCAGATATAGTCGGGATAGAGAAGCTAGGAACCGGGTAGATAGTAATTTGGGGAATATCAAACTAAAAATTCCTGTTTTTCAAGGAAAGAGTGATCTTGAAGCCTACCATGAGTGGAAAAAAAGATGGAATTGGTTTTTGATTGTCACAATTATTCCGACTTAAAGAAGGTAAAATTAGCTGCCATTGAATTTACAGATTATGCTATTGTATGGTGGGATCAGTTGGACATCAATAGGAGACGGAATGGAGAATGTCCTATTGACAGTTGGGATGAAATGAAGAGGGTAATGAGGCGACGGTTTGTACCCAGTCATTACTACCGGGATCTCTATCGCAAGCTGCAAAGTTTCTATCAAGGGAACTGAAGTGTTGATGAGTATTATAAGGAGATGGAAATGGCAATGATTCGAGCTAATGTGGAAGAGGATAGGGAGGCTACAATGGCCAGATTTCTAAATGGGTTAAATCGGGAGATTGTTATGTAGAGTTGGAAGATTTAGTGCACATGGCTATCAAAGTTTAGAGGCAACTTCAAAGGGGTGGTACACGGCCAAGAGCAGTTCCACAGAGTTCAAGTACAACATCTTGGAGATCAAACTACCCAAAGAAGGAAGAAACTTCATCCACCTTCAAGGCCAAACTAGAGCCCAAGACAGCCACCACTACCACGACCTCTCAAGGTAAATCAGTCCCTCCTTCAACCCGTTCTAGTGACATCAAATGTTTTAAATGTCAAGGGAGAGGACACATAGCTAGTCAATGCCCGAATAAGAAAATTATGGTGATATGGGACAATGGTGAGATTGAGTCCGAAAATGAAGATGATCTAGTTGACATGCCACCATTGGAGGACGTGCCCATCGGAGATGAGGAGGTCGGGGCCGATCATGGCGAGTTGCTTGCATTAGTCGCACACAAGAGACTTAAACTTGCAAGCTCAAGAATAGAAAGAAGAAGTATAGAGGGAGAACATCTTTCACACTCATTGTCACGTGAAAGACAAAGTATGTAGTGTTATTATTGATGGTGGTAGTTGCACTAACATTGCTAGTACTTCTATGGTTGAAAAGTTAGGGCTCACGACACTTAAGCACCCTCGTCCATACAAGTTGCAGTGGTTGAATGATAGTGGTGAAATAAAGGTCATAAAGTAGGTTGTGGTACCATTTCAGATTGATACATAAGAGGATGAAGTATTGTGTGATGTGGTTCCCATGCAAGCTGGACACCTACTTTTAGGAAGACCATGGCAATTTGATCGGCGTGTGCAGCATGACGGCTTCACCAATAAGTACTCATTCTTGCACAATCAGCAGACAATCACTCTAGCTCCGTTGAGCCCAAAGAAAATATATGATGATCAAGTGAGGTTGCAACAATTGAGTGATCAAAAGAAATTGAGGGATCAAAAGAATGAGAGTACAAAAAAAAGTGAGGATGTGCATAGTGAGAATGAGAAAAAAATAGAGAGAAAAGAAAGAGACAAGACCAGTGAGAAAAAAATAGAGAGAAAACCAAGAGACACGGCCAGAGAGGAAAAAGTAGAAAGAAAAGAAGGCAATTTCTATGCAAAAATGAGTGCGGTTAAGCAAGCAATGATTTCAAGACGGCCAATGATTGTATTCATGTACAAGGAGGCTCTTTTAAACACTAACCCACTTGACACTGTGCTGCCTAGTGTTGTTGTTTCTCTCTTGCAGTAGTTCGAGGAGTTGTTTCCCGAGGAGGTACCACATGGGTTACCACCTCTTCGAGGGATTGAACACCAAATTGATTTCGTTCCCGGTGCATCCATTCCAAACCGACCAACATATAGGAGCAACCCGGAGGAGACGAAAGAGCTTCAAAGGCAAATTGAAGAATTGATGGAGAAAGGGCACGTGAGAGAAAGCATGAGTCCTCGTGCTGCACCGGTGATTCTAGTGTCAAAGAAGGATGGAACATGGAGGATGTGTGTTGATTGTAGAGCCATCAACAACATAACGGTAAAGTATCGACATCATATTCCTCATTTAGATTATATGTTGGATGAGTTGCATGGATCTTATTTGTTTTCAAAGATAGATCTTAAGAGTGGGTATCATCAACTACGAATGAAAGAAGGAGATGAATGGAAGACCGCTTTTAAAACCAAATATGGATTGTATGAGTGCTTAGTTATGCCATTTGGATTAACTAATGCACCTGGTACTTTCATGTGCTTAATGAATCATGTTTTGCGTGCTTTCATTGGTAAATTCGTTGTTGTTTATTTTGATGATATTCTCATTTATAGCAAGAATTTACATGATCATGTTTCTCATTTGCAATCTGTTTTGGAAGTGCTTAGAAAGGAGAAGTTATATGCTAACCTCAAAAAGTGTACTTTCTGCTCTGATAAGATGGTTTTTCTTGGTTTTTTTGTGAGCAATAAAGGTATTGAGGTTGACGAAGAAAAGATCAAAGCCATCCAAGAGTGGCCGACACCCTCCAATGTAAGTAATGTTCAAAGTTTTCATGGACTTGCTAGTTTTTACAGGATGTTCGTGAAAGAATGTGATTTTTCTCTAACATTTGAAATTGAATGTTATGCTTCTGGTGTAAGCATAGGAGCTGTGTTGATGTAGGAAGGAAGGCCACTTGCATACTTTAGCGAGAAGCTAAGCGGGGCTACACTTAATTACCCCACTTATGACAAAGAGTTGTATGCCTTGATTCGAGCATTAGAGACATGGCAACACTACTTATGGCCAAAGGAGTTTGTAATTCGTACAGATCATGAATCTTTGAAACATTTGAAAGGTCAATGGAAGCTGAACAAGAGACATGCTCGATGGGTTGAGTTCATTGAAACTTTTCCTTATGTCATTCGGTATAAACAAGGTAAGGAAAATGTGGTTGCGGATGCACTTTCACACAGGTATGCCTTAATCTCTACTCTTGATGCTAAACTTCTTGGTTTTGAGCACATTAAGGAACTTTATCCAGATGACCACATTTTTGGTGAAATTTCTACTGCTTGTTAAAATTCTGCAGCTGGTAAGTTCTATTGGCATGAAGGTTTCTTGTTTCGAGAGAAAATATTTTGTATGCCTAATTGTTCAATGAGAGATTTGTTAGTTCGAGAATCCCATAGTGGGGGTTTAATGGGACACTTTGGAGTTTCTATGACTCTAGCTATTTTGCAGGAGCACTTCTATTGGCCACACATGAAATGGGATGTTGAGAGAATTTGTGGTAGATGTGTCACTTATAGGCAAGCGAAATCAAGGGTTCAGCCACATGGACTTTATACCCCCCTACCTATTCCCAGTTCGCCTTGGATTGATATTTCTATGGATTTTGTTTTGGGTTTACCTAGGAATTGACGTGGGAGGGACTCAATTTTTGTGGTTGTAAATCAATTTTCTAAGATGGCCCATTTTATTCCTTGTCATAAGACTGATGATGCTTCTCAGGTTGCAGATTTGTTCTTTAGGGAGATTGTCCGGCTACATGGCATGCCTCGAACAATCGTGTCAGATCGGGAAGCTAAGTTCTTGAGCTACTTTTGGAAGACCTTATGGGGCAAACTAGGTACGAAACTTCTATTTTCTACTACTTCTCACCGTCAAACCGATGGTCAAACAGAGGTAGTTAATCGGACTTTATCTACTTTGTTGAGGGCTGCATTGGTAAGAACATTAAGACTTGGGAGGATTGTTTACCACATGTTGAGTTTGCTTATAATCGTACCATCCATTCTGCTACTCAGTACTCACCGTTTGAAATTGTTTATGGTTTTAATCCTTTAACTCCTTTGGATTTATCACCTTTACCAGTTTCTGAGCATATGAACCTAGATGGTAAGCAGAAGGCAGAATTTGTGAAGCAACTCCATGAGCGGGTCCGGGCCAACATAGAGAGGAGAACCGAACAATACATCAAGTAGGCTAACAAGGACGTCCCAAGCTCATTTTTGAGGCGGTGATTGGGTGTGGTTACATATGAGGAAAGAAAGATTTCCAGCACAAAGACATTCTAAGTTGTTGCCCTGAGGAGATGGATCATTTCAAGTGCTAGAACGGATCAATGACAATGCTTACAGACATGACTTACCGGGTGAATATAATGTTAGTGCTACATTCAATATTGCTGATTTGAGTCCTTTTGATGTAGGTGACGATTTGAGGGCAAATCCTTCTCAAGAAGAGGGGAATGATGAGGACATCAAGCCTACAAGGAATACTCATGAACCAACTCAAGTTCCAGTTGGTCCAGTGACGAGGGCACAAGCTAAAAGATGCAAAGACATGATGAATAATTTAGTCTAGAGTGTTATGCAACAAGAAGCGAGTGTGGACATGAAGGAAGGGGATCAAAAGCTGATTTCGCTCATCAAGGTTGATCCGGAAGAGGGCCCAACCACACATGTTCATTGAGGAAGAGCATGTGGGCCATGAGTTAGGGTTTCCATAAGTCTTTCTTAAATGAATGTAATTAGGGTTTTGGGCCTCCACTATAAATAGAGGCTTCTAAAACAGTTTTTGAACGTTCGTCATTTTGAATGAAAAACATTCTCCTTGGGTTCTTGCCAGAACTATTCGAACTTATCAAGGATTTTCCTTGTGGTGTTCATCGACTTATCAAACAAATTTCCATCCCCGTTTGTGGCATCTTTGATTTTCCATCCAAACTTGAAAGGTCTTGGGGACATTTACCATATTTGGTATCGAGTTTCGTCACAGGTTGGCATGGTGCGTATCTATATGCAAGACTAAAACATGAAGATGATACAAATCACCTAATGATCCAAAAATTTAAATGTGTAGAAAAAATTAAATTCTCAAGTTAACGTGCGGTGGGATATTTACCAGAGTCAAACAACCCCCTTTTTGCCTATTTACAAAAAGTTGATGTAACAATCATAGATCATCGTAAAGGTTTTGATCGATTAATGATGTGTAACGGCTTTAATTTTTGTTAGAAATGACTTATGGTTTGGGAGTCAACACTATATTAAAAATGTCTCACACCTTCCCACACCTCCTCCCCCCCTTTTCCGATGATTGCAAAACCTAATATATAAAAAATCTAAAAGAGTTTACAATCCCTAAAAATCACGGATTCTTTTTGAAATTATCTCTCTCTGCATTTGTGCATTTGCATTTTGGATGTTCAATTTTTTTTCAAATCCAAACTTGAGTTTTCACTCTCTTTTTTTTCTCGTAAACAAAAAGATAAGGCAAATAGATCACAACAAAATGAAAAATTTAGAGTTTATATATGCAAAAAATCGAAAACTATAATAAATGTAAGTGAAGAAAATTATTTCACGCACTAAAAATGAACACCAAAGTTTTGTTATCCATGTTTGGGAAATTCCACTAGTACAACCCCTAATAGCATGGTGTTTGATAAGAAAGAAATTTCTAATTGATCCTAACATCTTTTAAATATGGATATGCAAAACTGAAACATGTTGAAGATGTAAATGAGCTAATGATCCAAAAATTTCTAGGAGTAGAAAAAGCTATATTCTCAGGTTAAACGTGCGGTGGGATATTCAACCGAGCCAAACAACCCACTTTTTGCACATTTTTCAAAAAGCTGACCTAACAATCATAGATCATCATAAACGTTTTGATCGATTAATGATGCATAACGGCTATAATTTTTGTTAGAAATGACTTATGGTTTGGGAGTCAACACTTAGTTAAAAATGCCTCTCCCCCCTTTTCCGATGATTGAAAAACCTTATATACAAAAAACTAAAAGAGTTTACAATCCCTAAAAACACAAATACTTTTTGGAATTATCTCTCTCTGCATTTGTGCATTTGTATTTTGGATGTTCAATTTCTTTTGAAATTCAAACTTGGGTTTTCACTCTCCCTTTTTTCTCGTAAACAAAAAGATAAGGCAAATAGATCACAACAAAATGAAAATTTTAGAGTTTATGTATGTAAAAAATTGAAAACTTTGATAAATGTATGTGAAGAAAATTATTTTATGCACTAAAAATGAACACCAAAGTTTTGTTATCCATGTTTGGGAAATTCCACTAGTACAACCCCTAATAGCTTGGTGGAATTTGATAAGAAAGAGATTTCTAATTGATCCTAACATGTTTTAAATATGTATATGCATGCCTTAAATATGTTGAAGATGAAAATGACCTAATGATCCAAAAATTTCAAGGAGTACAAAAAATTAAATTCTCAAGTTAACATGCAGTGGGATATTTATCAAACCCAAACAACCCACTTTTTTCCTATTTACAAAAAGTGGAAGTAACAATAATAGATCACCATAAAGGTTTTGATCGATTAATGATGTGTAATGGCTACAATTTTTGTTAGAAATGACTATTGGTTTGGGAGTCAACACTCTATTAAAAATGCCTCGCCCCCCTATTCCGAAGATTGCAAAACCTAATATATAAAAAACTAAAAGATTTTACAATCGTTAAAAATCACAGATACTTTTTGGAATTATCTCTCTCAGAATTTATGCATTTCCTATTTGGATGATCAATTTTTTTTCAAATCCAAACTTGAGTTTTCAGTCTCTCATTTTTCTCATAAAAAAACAGAAGCAAATAGATCACAATTAAATGAAAATTTTAGAGTTTATGTATGCAAAAAATTGAAAACTATATTAAATGTTAGTGAATAAAATTTTTTCAAGCACAAAAATGAACACCAAAATTTTGTTATCCATGTTTGGGAAATTCCACTAGTACAACCCCTAATAGCTTGGAATTTTATGAGAAAGCGATTTCTAATTGATACTAACATGTTTTTAAAATGGATATGAAAGGCTGAAACATGTTGAAGATGCAAATGACCTAATGATCCAAAAATTTCAAGGAGTAGAAAAAATTAAATTCTCAAGTTAACGTGTGGTGGAATATTTACCAGATTCAAACGAACCCAGTTTTTGCCTATTTACAAAAAGCTGACATAACAATCACAAGTCATCGTAAGGGTTTTGATTGATTAATGATGTGTAACGACCATAATTTTTGTTAGAAATGACTTATGGTTAGTGAGTCAACACTCAGTTAAAAATGTCTCGCGCCCCCCCCCCCCCCCCGCCCACTCCCTTTTTCCGATGATTGCAAAACCTAATATATAAAAATCTTAAAGAGTTTACAATCCTTAAAAATAACAGATACTTTTTGGAATTATCTCTCTCAGCATTTGTACATTTCCATTTTGGATGTTCATTTTTTTTCAAATCCAAACCCTAGTTTTCACTCTCCCCTTTTTTTCGCAAACAAAAAAGAAAAGGCAAATAGACAACAAAAAAATGGAAATTTTAGAGTTTATGTATGCAAAAAATTTATAGCTATAATATGTAAGTGAAGAATTTTTTTTTCACACAATAAAAATGAATACCAAAGTTTTTGTTATCCATGTTTGGGAAATTCCACTAGCACAACACCTAATAGCTTGAAATTTTATAAGAAAGAGATTTCTAATTGACCCCAACATGTTTTAAATATGGATATGCATGCCTGAAACATGTTGAAGATGCAAATAACCTAATGACCAACAAAATTCAAGGAGTAGAAAAAATTAAATTCTCATTTATAACGTGTAGTGGGATATTCCAAGCCAAACAACCCACTTTTTGCCCATTTACAAAAAGCAGACCTAACAATCATAGATCATTCTAAAGGTTTTGATCGATTAATGATGCGTAATGGCTATAATTTTTGTAAGAAATGACTTATAGTTTGGGACTCAACACAGTTAAAACCGCCTCCCCCTGCCCCCCCCTCCCCCCTTTTCTGATGATTGTAAAACCTAATATATAAAAAATAAACGAGTTTACAATCCTTAAATATCACAGATACTTTTTGGAATTATCTCTCTCAGCATTTGTTCATTTCCATTTTGGATGTTCAATTTTTTTACAAAGCCAAACTTGAGTTTTCACTCTCCCTTTTTTCTCATAAACAAAGAGATAATGCAAATAGATCACAACAAAATGAAAATTTTAGAGTTTATGTATGCAAAAAATTGAAAAGTATTAAAAATGTAAGTGAAGAAAATTTATTCACCCACTAAAAATGACTACCAAAGTTTTGTTATCCATGTTTGGACAATTCCACTAGTACAACCCCCAATGGCTTGAAATTTTATAAGAAAGAGATTTCTAATTGATACTAACATGTTTTAAATATGGATATGCAAGGCTGAAACATGTTGAAGATGCAAATGACCTAATGATCCAAAAATTTCAAAGAATAGAAAAAATTAAATTCTCAAGTTAACGTGCGGTGGAATATTTACCAGAGCCAAACAACCCACTTTTTACGCTGTTATATTATGGGACCCTCAATGGAGTCACAATCTAGTGGGACCCACCTACATAGGTTGGTTTTACTCTGTTATATTGTGGGAGCCACCATGGAGGCATAAGCTAGTGGGACCCACCATGAAGACATGGGCAAGATTTACTCTTCTATAATGTAGGACCGACCATGGAGAGGCACAAGCTGGTGGGACCCACCATGAGATTTTGTGGGACCCACAAGGATAAACACGAGTTGGAAATCTATCCTACAAGGGCAGGTGGTTAGAAGATCTTGTGGGATCCGAAAGGATATCCACGAGTTGGCAACATATCTTGGAAGATCTTGTTTGCATTATATTAGGATTCTATTTACATCAAGTTACCGTAAGTAGTTTTCTTTAATTGAATGTAATTAGAGAAAGGGTTTATTCTATCTAGATTCTACCATGTCCTCCATTATAAATAGAGGACTTGTAAACGGATTTGAGGACCTTCGATTTTATTCATAATTGAGAGTTATTCTTCTTGAGTTCTTGAAGGAACTTTCGAACTTATCAAGGTTTTTCCTGTGGCGTTCAAAATGAAATATCAAGCAGATTGTCCATCCCTGTTTGTCGCATCTTCACTATACCAAGGTTCTTGCTTTGCTAAGCAACGAGTCATGGCTTCCATAAAAACTTCAAAGGTCTTGGGGACGATTACCAGATTTGGTATCGGGTTTCGTCACGTGTTGACGTGGTTCATATCACATACAACCAAGTTTTTGCATATTAACAAAAAGCTGACATAACAATCATAGATCATCGTAAAGGTTTTGATCGATTATTGTTGTGTAACACCTATAATTTTTTTTAGAAATGACTTATGGTTGGGGAGTCAACACTTAGTTTACAACATATGTCCCCCTCTCCCCCCCCCCCCCCCCCCCCCCCCCCCCCCCCCCCCCCCCCTCCACTTTTCCAGTGATTGCAAAACCTAATATATAAAAAACTAAAAGAGTTTACAATCCCTAACAATCACATATTCTTTTTGGAATTATCTCTCTCTGCATATGTGCATTTGCAGGTTGGATGTTTAATTTTTTTCCAAATCCAAACTTGATTTTTCACTCACCCTTTTTTCTCGTAAACAAAAAGATAAGGCAAATAGATCACAACAAAATGAAAATTTTAGAGTTTATGTATCCAAAAAATTGAAAACTTTAATAAATGTTAGTGAAGAAATTTTTTTGACGCACTAAAAAAAAAACTCCAAAGTTTTGTTATCCATGTTTGGGAAATTCTACTAGTACTACCACTTATAGCTTGGAATTTGATAAGAAAGAGATTTCTAATTGATCCTAACATGTTTTAAATATGGATATGCATGCCTGAAACGTGTTGAAGATGCAAATGACCTAATGATCCAAAAATTTTGAGAAGAAAAAATTAAATTCTCAAGTTAACGTGCGGTGGGATATTCGACCGAGCCAACTAGCCCACTTTTTGTGCATTTACAAAAAGTTGACCTAACAATCATAGATCGTCGTAAATGTTTTCATCAATTAATGATGCGTAACGGCTATAATTTTTGTTAGAAATGACTTATGGTTTGGGAGTCAACACTCAATTAAAAATGCCCCCCCCCCCTCCCCCCCTCTTTTCGATGATTGCAAAACGTAATATATAAAAAATTAAAAGTGTTTACAATCCCAAAATATTACAGATACTTTTTGGAATTATCTCTCTCAACATTTGTGCATTTGCATTTTGAAAGTTCAATTCACTCTCCTTTTTTTCTCCTAAACCAAAAGATAAGGCAAATAGATCTCAACAAAATGAAAATTTTAAAGTTTATGAATGCAAAAAATTAAAAAATATAATAAATGTTAGTGAAGAAAATTATTTCTCGCACTAAAAATGAACACCAAAGTTTTGTTATCCATGTTTGGGAAATTCCACTAGTACAACCCCTAATAGCTTGGTGGAATTTGATAAGAAGGTATTTCTAATTGATCTTAACATGTTTAAAATATGGCTATGCATGCCTGAAACTTGTTGAAGATGCAAATGACCTAGTGATCCAAATTTCAAGGAGTAGAAAAAATTAAATTCTCTAGTTAACGTCCGGTGGGATATTTACCAGACCCAAACAACCCACTTTTTTCCTATTTACGAAAAGCGGACCTAACAATCATAGATCATCATAAAGGTTTTGATCAATTAATTATGTGTAATGGTTATAATTTTTGTTAGAAATGACTTATGATTTGGGAGTCAACACTCAGTTAAAAATGCCTAGCCCCCCTTTTCCGATGATTGCAAAACCTAATATATAAAAAAAATAAAAGAGTTTACAATCCTTTTAAATCACAGATAATTTTTTGAATTATCTCTCTCAGTATTTGTGTATTTCCATTTTGGATGTTCAATTTTTTTTCAAATCCAAACTTGAGTTGTCACTCTTCCTTTTTTTCTCGTTAACAAAAAGATATGCCAAATATATCACAACAAAATGAAAATTTTAGAGTTTATGTATGGAAAAAAATGAAAACTAAAATAAATGTAAGTGAAGAAAATTATTTCATGCTCTAAAAATGAACACCAAAGTTTTAGTTATCCATGTTGGGGAAATTCCACTAGCACAACACCTAATAGCTTGGAATTTTATAAGAAAGAGATTTCTAATTGATCCTCACATATTTTAAATATGGATACGCATGCCAGAAACATGTTGAAGATGCAAATGACCTAATGACCAAAACATTTCACGGAGTTGAAAAAATTAAATTCTCATGTTATTGTGCAGTGGGATATTCACCAGAGCCAAACAACCCAATTTTTGCCCATTTACAAAAAGTAGACCTAACAATCATTGATCATCATAAAGGTTTTGATCGATTAATGATGTATAATGGCTATACTTTTTGTTAGAAATGGCTTATGGTTTGGGAGTCAACACTCAGTTAAAAATCCCTCGCGCCCCCTTTTTCGGTGATTGCAAAACCTATTATATAAAAAATAAAAGAGTTTACAATCCTTAAAAATTATAGATACTTTATGGAATTACCTCTCTCAGCATTTGTGCATTTCCATTTTGGATGTTCAATTTTTTTTCAATTCCAAACTTGAGTTTTCACTCTCCCTTTTTTCTCATAAACAAAGAGATAAGGCAAATAGATCACAACAAAATGAAAATTTTAGAGTTTATGTATGTAAAAAGTTGAAAACTATTATAAATTTAAGTGAAGAAATTCTTTTCACCCACTAAAAATGACTGCCAAAGTTTTGTTATCAATGTTTGGACAATTCCACTAGTACAACCCCTAATAGCTTGGAATTTTATAAGAAAGAGATTTATAATTGATACTAACATGTTTTAAATATGGATATGCAAGGCTGAAACATATTGACGATGCAAATGACCTAATGATCCAAAATTTTCAAGGAATATAAAAAATTAAATTCTCATGTTAATGTGTAGTGTGATATTCACCCGAGTCAAACAACCCACTTTTTGCCCATTTACATAAAGCAGACTTAACAATATAAGATCATCGTAAAGGTTTTGATCGATTAATGATGCATAATGGGTATAATTTTTGTTAGAAATGACTTATGGTTTGGGAGTCAACACTCAGTTAAAAATCCCTCGCCCCCTTTTTCAATGATTGCAAAACCTAATATATAAAAAACTAAAAGAGTTTACAATCCTTAAAAATCACAGACACTTTTTGAAATTATCTCTCTCAGCATTTGTGCATTTCCATTTTGGATGTTCAATTTTTTTTTCAAATCGAAATTTGAGTTTTCACTCTCTTTTTTCTCGTAAACAAAATGATAAGGCAAATAGATCACAACAAACTGAAAATTTTAGAGCTTATGTATGCAAAAAATTGAAAACTATTATAAATGTAACTCGAGAAATTTTTTTCACCCACTAAAAATTACTACCAAAGTTTTGTTATCCATGTTTGGGAAATTCCACTAGTACAACCCCTAATATCTTGGAATTTTATAAGAAAGAGATTTCTAATTGATACTTACATGTTTTAAATATGGATGAAACTAACCACGTCAACCCGTGATGAAACCCGATACCAAATCTGGTAATCGTCCCCAAGACCTTTCATGTTTGATGGAAAACCGTGACCCATTTCTTAGCAAAGTAAGAACCTTGGTATGGTGAAGATACCACAAACGGGGATGGACAATCCGTTTAATAAGTTGGTATGAACGCCACAGGAAAAAACCCTAATAAGTTTGAAAAGTTCCTTCAAGAACTCAAGAAGAATAATCTCTCAATATCAATAATGATCAAAAAGTTTTCAAATCCCTGTACAGGTCCTCTATTTATAATGTAGGACGTGGTAGAGTCCTAATTACATTCAAATTCTAACTCTTAAAGATAAACATATCATAATAAGATAACTCAATGTAAACTAGAATTCTAACATAACTCAAACTCTATCTCTCTAAGATAAGCATATCTTGAAAAGATAACATAATCTACTAGAGATCTAATATAACTAAAATTCTAACTCTTGAGGACTCTTCTTGGGGCCCACGTTCTCATGGTGGGTCCCACCAGCTTGTGCCACCATGGTCGGTCCCACATTGTAATAGAGAATATCCAGCCCACGTCCTCATGGTGGGTTCCATCAACTTGTGCCACCATGGTGGGTCCCACAATATAACAGAGTATAACCATCCTTTGTTCACATCATTCCCCCTCTCTTGAGAAGGATTTGTCCTCAAATCCTCACCAGGGTAGGCCTTTCTCAATTGTTGCAACCTCACTTGATCCTCATATACTTGTTTCGGTGTCATCGGAACTAGAGTGATTGTCTGTTGATTGTGCATGAATGAGTACACCTCCGGTGAAGCCGTCATGTTGCACACGTTTGTCAAATCGTCACGGTCTTCCTAAGAGGAGATGTTCAACTTGCATTGGTACCACATCACACATTACTTCATCCTCATATTTATCGATTTGTAATGGTACAACAACCTGTGTCGTAACCCCAACCATTGCAGCATGTATGGACGAGGGTGTCTAAGAGTTTTGAACCCTAGTTTTTCATTCATGGAAGTACTAGCAATATTAGTGCAACTACCGCCATCGATAATAACACTACATACCTTGTCTTTCACGTAGCAGTGAGTGTGAAAGATATTCTCCCGATGTACTTCTGCTTCCTCTTCTTTAGCTGGCAAGCTTAATGCACGTCGTGTGACTAGTCCAAGCATCTGTTATGGTCTCTGACCATGGACCGAGTAATCCGACGGAAGGAGAGATCTGCGTCCAACTCAAGTTCAGTACCAGGGTGATGTTGAGGTCCTGGCCTGCCTATGTTTCTGAATTCTGGGTGAATGATGAGAGAGAAGGGGAAAAGAAGAGTGCTCGGAAATGGATGAAGGGGGTAGATGATAAACCGCCTCTGAGGGAGTCTGCAACCTAGGTTCGTCGGAGGAGAACCTTAACCCTGTTCTGTTTTCAAATTCGACACACCGGTTTTCATTTCTTCTGCTCCTCTTAAGTTGTTTGTTATGGTCCTGGGGTTAAGTACCTATGCCTTCAGCTCCTAACCGGTCGGTCTTTTAGGATTAATTGGCTAGGTGCTTAACATTTGCTATCAAAGCGGGCTCCCATGTCGCAAGTTCGAATCCCCGAGGGGAGTGCCCTGGCACGGGTGTCGCGAGCCCCGAATTTGGTGGGCATAAGGGATTATGGGATCTTGACCTATCCCCTGTCATTGAGTGTTATGCCACCGTGGACATCGGCTCGCGAAGGTGGAGTGTGATGTTATGGTTCTGGGGTTAAGTACTTATACCATTCGGTTCTAATAGGCCGGTCTTTTGGGATGTATTGGCTAGGTGTTTAACACTGTTCGCTGAGGACCAAAATAGTTTTACAAAAGTGCCATTATGGCTTACACGCTCAATGAGCTGAAATAATTCAAACATAAGTTCTAAATAATTGCTGAAATAAACCAAACATAAGTTCTAATCTGCGTCGCCCTTCAATCGTGTCGCCTTTTGATGACTCGTTCGGCTATCGAGTCCATAACATCACTCCCCCCTTGGGAACAGAGCTTGTCCTCAAGCTCAAATGAAGGATACACGTGCTGGAACACCTGTAGATCTTCCCAAGTGGCGTATGTAGGATCACTATGTGACCACTGAACCAAAATCTGGGTGCTATCTGCGAGCTGCCGAGTCTTCAGAATTTTGATCGGAGTGAAAGAGACCTTACCGTCCTCTATCGGTGGTAGTGCAAGGATGGACTGAGGCTTGATAAGGGAAACATGGAAAATATCATGGAGTTGGGACTCTAGGGTTAGTTGGAGCTGATAGGCATTGTGTCCCACTCGCTGCAGAATTCGGAAGGGCCCAAAGTACATGGGGGAAAGCTTGTGGCGCATACCGGAAATGGAGTGTTGGCGATATGGCTGGAGACGGAGCCAGACAAAGTCATCTGGAAGGTACTTCACATCCCGATGGTTCTGATCATACTGGAGCTTCATGCGAGCCTGAGCTTTTCGTAGGTGGTCTAGTGCATTTGCTAACAACTAATCTCTACTTTGCACGGCGTGATCAAGTGCATCCATTCGGGTGGACCCTTTTGTATATGAGAGCAAACGGGGGGGGGATCCTTGCCATAGAGAATTTTGAAGGGTGTCTCCTGTAAGGCTGTATGAAATGAAGTGTTGTAGCAATACTCTGCCCAACTAATGCGTTGAACCCATTTCTTGGGGCTGTCCCCCACAAGGCACAGTACATACATCTCGATGGTTCTGTTCACTACTTTTGTCTGACCATCAGTTTGAGGGTGGTAGGCCAAATAATATTTGAGTTTCTTGCCACATAATTGGAAGAGGTCCTTCCATAAGTGACTGGTAAAGATCACATCCTGATCACTAACAATGGACTCGGGAATGCCATGGAGATGCATAATATTGTCAAAAAAAAACTTGGGCGACTGTGGCTGCTGTATACGGATGGGCCATGGGCATGAAGTGGGCATACTTGGAAAGGCAGTCAACCACGAAAAAATGTATGGATTTCCCCACTGCTCGCGGAAGGCCTTCAATAAAATCCATAGAGAGGTCGGACCATACCTAAGTGGGGAGGTCGAGGGGCTGAAGTACCCCAGCCAGAGACAAATGGTCAGCCTTGTTGCACTGGAATCTGCAACGTTAGACTTCAACCCGGCCCAATAAAAATCACTGCGTATCCTCTGTAAAGTTTTTTGGAGCCCCTCATGCGTTCTGTCATGGTAAGCTGATAAAATACTCAGCACCAAGGGAGATGAATGCAGGAGGTAGATGAGCCGTTTGTACAGGATGAGCTGATCCTGGATGGACCAATGAGACGCCATCTGGCCTGCTGTAATTCTTTGAGATAGTGGCTGTAATTCTGTAGTGGATTGGTGCTTCTGACGTTTGGATTCTAGCAATAGAGGTGTGGGTTGGCTGATGGCTGCAATTTGCAGTGCTTCGTCTGAACGACGGGAGAGAGCGTCCGTGGCTGGGTTCAAGGGACCAGGTTTGTGTTCGATGGTAAAATTGAATCCCATGAGCTTGCTTATCCAGTGTTGTTGTGGTGGGTTGGATATGCGTTGGTCCAACAAGAACCTTAGATTGGAGTGATCAGTGCGGATGAGAAAAAAGAGGCCCCACAAATATGGTCGCCCGTGCTGTACGGCCTTTGCTAACCCAATTAATTCTCTTTCGTAGGCTGGCAATTTATGATGGTGGAGGGCTAGCTGATGGCTGAAGTATGCAATGGGGTGCTGGGATTGATGAAGAATTGCCCCAATACCGCTGCCGGATGCATCACATTCCAGCACAAACACGTCTTCAAGATTTGGCAGCTGAAGTACCAATGCTGAAGCTAGAGCTTGCTTGAGCCAGTGGAATGAGGTCTCTGTTGCATCAGTCCAGAGGAAGGTGTTACGGCGCAGCAGGTTTGATAAGGGCGCTGCGAGGTGTGCATAATTCTGGATGAACTTTCTGTAATACCCTGCTAAGCCCAGAAAACCTCGTAAGGCAGCAACATTTCGGGGTGGTGGCCACTGCAGTGTCGCCTCTATTTTTGTGGGATCCATAGTAACTCTAATTGCTGTAATCACATGACCCAAATAGGCCACCTGTGGCTGACCCAAGGAGCACTTGGAGCGCTTCAAATATAGTTGATGAGTCTGGTGGAGGCTGAAGACCAGACGCAGGTCTTGGAGGTGTTGCACCCAACTCTTACTTAAAATCAAGATATCGTCAAAGAAAACAAGAAGAAATTTTATGAGATAGGGACGAAATACCTCATTCATTAATTCCTGAAATGTGGATGGCGCATGGGATAGGCTGAAGAGCTTGACAATGAACTCGAAATGTCCATGGTGAGTGCAGAAGGCTGTTTTCTCTATGTCTAGAGGATACATTTTGACTTGATGATAGCCGGACAGCAAGTCGAGCTTGGTGAAAAATTTGGCCCCGTGGAGTTCATCTAGTAACTCATCCACCACCGGAATTGGAAACTTGTCCTTAATGGTCTTGGAATTTAATTCTAGGTAATCAACACAAAACCGCCATGTGTGATCATTCTTCTTCACCAACATGACAAACGACGAGAAGGGAGAGGTACTCGGTCTTATGAGGCCTTTGTCTAGCATGAAAGCGCATTGCCTTTCAATCTCATCTTTTTATGGGTGGGGGTATCTATATGGTCGCACCACCACCACCTCAGAGCTAGCCTTCAACCGGATTTTGTGGTCACAGTGGCGCACTGGCAGAAGGTTGTTGGGTAGGTGAAAGAGATCTGTAAACTCATCCAGCAGTAATTCCAACGTGGTTGCTGTGGGATGCAGGTGCTAGATGCTATGAAGTTGTGCTGAACCTTCGGTATGACGGCCCTAAAGTGTGATTCTGTGGTTGTGCAGTTCAAAGCTCATTGTAAGTGTTGCACAGTCCCATAAGATCGGCCCTAATGTCTGGAGCCACTTAATGCCTAGAACTAAATCAAAACCAGCTAGGGGAATGATAAAACAATTTGTTGACAAAGTATGACCAGCAATGGTAAACCGGACAGACTTGCTGATCCCATAGGTCGACACTATTTCACCATTGGCAATGGTCACTGAAGTGGTTGGCTGGGATTGCACCGGAAGTTGCAAATACTTGGCTGCTATGATGCTGATAAAATTGTGCCTGCTGCCTGAGTCCACTAGACCTACTAGTGGCTGGTTGCCAACCAAAGCACAGACCTGCATTGTTGTGGTGGTCTGAATGCCTGTGATGGAGTGTAAAGATACAGCCGGTTCCTCTGTATCAATGTGTTCAACTGGTTGGTCTTCATGTTCTTCCTCTTCCATTTCTATCCAAAAGAGTATCTTGCAGTGGTGCCCGAATATATAGTGTTCATCACGATTAAAGCATAACCCCTTTTCTTTCCAGGCTTCCATTTATGCTCTGGATATTTTTTTTGTGAATGGTGGGTTTTTGGGTGGAAGGAGGAGGTGTGTAAGCATTGCTGCGCCATTGGGAGGTTGTGGAGGATCCTCCTGAGTTGGGTTTCCCGGTTGGCCACATTGGCTTTCTGTTGTGAAACTTGTTTTTGGCCTCTAAGGCTCGAGCTAAATTCATAGCTCGTGTAAAATCTGAGGGGACGAGGAGCTCTACTTCCAACCTCAGGGCCTCATTTAACCCGGCTGTGAAGAAGCTAACATGTTGATCCACTCGGATGATGTTGCTAGCTCAGGCTAACCTATCCTGAAATAATTTCGGGTAATCGGCTACACTGCCGGTCTATTTTAAGAGAATGAGATCGCCCAGAGGGTTGGTGTGGGTGGGTGGCCCAAACAGAATGGTGGACAATTCTGTAAAGTCTTCCCAACCAATGCCTGGATGTTCCTTTTTGAGTTGGTGGCCCCACACTTGCGCTTCGCCGAGCATGTGGAAGGCGGCCAACCCAACTCTGTCTACTGCAGCAGTACGTTGGTGTGGAAAAAAATACTGCATCGGTACAACCAACTTAAAGGGTCCTCTGACCCATCATAGACTGGAAAATCCATTTCAGTGTACCTGGGAATGGTGCCATTGCTTGGGCCAGTATGCTCTGGACGTCCTCCCTTCAGACTAAAATGTCCCCCCTATCCATTGTGTTCTATACGTCCCCCATTTGGAGTGGGTATCCTTCGGATCAGGGTTGTGAGCTCATCCATTTGTTGAGAGAACACTTGAGAGACTGAAGAGATCCTACTGTCCAGCAGGGTTGCCAAGCGACCCTCTGCTTCGTCCTGCTTGACTTGCATTTTTTCCCCGAACCTTTCAAACCACTCTTCCTAGCGTGACGTCTCTCCCATATTTCCCCACTCTGATACCAATGATGGAAGGAGAGATCTGCATCCAGCTCAGGTTCAGCACCAGGGTGTTATTGACGTCCTGGCCTGCCTATGTTTCTGAATTCTGGGTGAATGATGAGAGAGAAGGGGAAAAGAAGAGTGCTCGGAAATGGATGAAGGGGGTAGATGATAACCCGGCTCTGAGGGAGACTGTAACCTACGGTTCTGAGGGAGTCTGTAACCTAGGTTCATCGGAGGAGAACCTTAACTCTATTCTATTTTCAAATCGACATACCCATTTTCATTTCTGCTGCTCCTCTTAAGCTGTTCGCTGAGGACCAAAATAGTTTTACAAAAGTGCCATTATGGCTTACACGCTCAATGAGCGGAAATAATTCAAACATAAGTTCTTAGTAATTTCTGAAATAAACCAAACATAAGTTCTAATTAATTGAGTGGTCTGTGTCGCCCTTCAACCGCGTCGCCTTTGGATGACTCAATCGGCTATCGAGTCCATAACAGCATCTCACCATTATCTGCTCCGAACTCCTCAACTCTGAAGGGAGCGTCCTCCAATGGTGGCATGTCATCTATATCAGCTTCATCTTCGGAATCAATTTCACCATTTTCTTGGATCATTATAACTTGCTGGTTTGGACATTAGCTAGCTATGTGTCCTCTTCTCCGACATTTGAAACATTTAATCTCATTAGAATGAGTCAAAATTGGGGCTGATTTACCTTGATAATCCATGGTAGTGGTGTCTATTTTGGGCTCGTGGTTGGCCATGAAGGTGGATGAAGTTTCTTCTTTATTTGGGTAGCTTGACCTCCAAGGTGTTGTACTTGAATTATGTGGAGCCGGTCTTGGCCGTATACCACCCCTCTTAAGTTGTCTCTCAACTTTGATAGCCATATGCCCCAAATCATCCAATTCCACATAATGGTGTATCTCGATTTTGTTTGCAATCTCTCGGTTTAACCCATTCAAAAATCTAGCCATTGTTGCCTCCCGATCCTCGTCCACATTGGCTCTAATCATAGCCATCTCCATCTCTTTATAATAATCATAAAGGCTTCGGTTACCTTGATTGAGACCTTGCCGCTTGAGGTATAGATCCCGATAGTAATGACTTGGCACATATCGTTGTCTTATCACTTTCTTCATCTCATCCCAATTTTCAATAGGACGTTGTCCATTCCGTCTCCTGTTGATGGGCAACTGGTCCCACCACACAATAGCATAATCAGTAAATTCAATTGTAGTGAGTTTTACCTTCTTGAATTCGGAGTAGTTGTGACAATCAAAAACCAACTCCATCTTCTTTTCCCACTCGAGGTATACTTCAGGATCACTTCTTCCTTGAAACGTAGGAATTTTCATCTTCATATTTCCCAAGTTGTTATCTACCTGGTTCCTAGCTTCTCAATTTCGGTCATATCTCCTATGGCTGGCCATTTACATCTTATCATACTCCTCGAAATCGTCAAGTTTGCCCATATCCTCAACTTCCCTTTGGTACAACTTGTTCCTCCTTGGGATATTCGGAACAAATGATAGTTGTACCCGTCGTGCTCACTTTTCTGCCCTGTCCAACCTCCCATGTATTTCTTTTAACTCCTCCCTCATCATCCATCTCATCTCCCCCATTAATGCTTGCAATTGAAAATTCGGAACACAGGATGATGGAATCTCTTGATCATGTGACATGATTAAAAATCTTCAAAGAAGGTTAGAATAATATGGAAAAAAAATTGGTCCATTACTCCTTTTTTTTTTTTTTACCCGAGTGGGCCCGAACCGAGTTGGCCTGGGTTGACTCGGTTCAGTCGCCTCTATCTGGCGTGAAACTCATAGCTCTCTGAGTTGAAGAGGTGTGACCCGGCGCTGATTAAACTTTTCCTAACTTAGGAAATTTTTTTAATCAGCAACCTTCTTCCTTTTCCCAATCTTGAACAGTACGGGTGTCGCTTAGTTCAGAAAAATTTTAATCGGCAACCTTCTTCCTTCTGCTGATTCCAAATAGCACGGGCGTCGGTAAGTTCGGAATCCTTGTCAACAGCTGATCCTTCCTTCACGGCACCAAGTATGGTGGGAGACTGTCATCTTTTTTTCTCACGGCACCAAACAGAGCAGTCTTTGTCTTTCTCAGGGCACCGAGATAGTCTTCGTCTTCCTCATGCACTGAGACCAAAGACCGCATCCCCAGTGGTTTTTCGACAATAAATGAACGTCAGTCTTGCTTCACAAAAGCTTCGTGATAATCCGACATGCTTAGAGGCCGTCGTCTTCATCAGCATAATTTTTTTTTCTTTGTATTCTTCTGTAAAGGCGCTGAAAAGAGCTTCTTCTCCAGCTACGACGTCGTGAAGACTTCTACTTCTTCGGCAATGCACGAACAGAGAGCAGCTAAACTCCACTCCTTCTCTTTCGTGAGCCTCAACAGCAATGTCATCTTTATTTCTTCATTTTTTTTTCTTCGGCAACGGCGCAGAAGAACCTCCTTCTTCGGCAACGGCACGAACAGAGAAACAGTCTAGCTTTTTTCTCTTTTTTTTCTCCTCTTCCTTCTCGCTCAAGGCTAAATCAATCGTTCTCTGCTACTTTTTTTTTCTCCTTATCGACAACCACTAGCTTCAATCGTTCGTTTTTTTTCTTTTTTTTCTCTTCCTTCTCGGCAATGGCTAAACAGTGGGGCTTCTTTTATTTTTTTGGATTTTTTTGAAAAAAATAAAAAAAGATAAAGAAAGGCAAACCTGATTAACCAAAGCTCTGATACCAACTGATACGAACCACGTCAACCCGTGACGAAACCCGATACCAAATCTGGTAATCGTCCCCAAGACCTTTCAAGTTTGATGGAAAACCACAACCCATTGCTTAGCAAAGCAAGAACGTTGGTATGGTGAAGACGCCACAAATGGGGATGGAAAATCCGTTTGATAAGTCGGTTTGAACACCATAGGAAAAAACCTTGATAAGTTCGAAAAGTTCCTTCAAGAACTCAAGAAGAATAATTTCTCAATATCAATAATGATAAAAAAAATTTCAAATTCGTGTACAAGTCCCCTTTTTATAATGGAGGATGTGGTAGAGTCCTAATTACAATCAAATTCTAACTCTTAAAGATAAACCAATCATAATAAGATAACTCCATGTATACTAGAATTCTAACATAACTCAAACTCTATCTCTCTAAGATAAGCATATCTTGAAAAGATAACATAATCTACTAGAGATCTAATATAACTAAAATTCTAACTCATGAGGACTCTTCTTGGGGTCCCACATTCTCATGGTGGTTCCCACCAGCTTGTGCCACCATAGTCGGTTCCACATTGTAATAGAGAATATCCAACCCACGTCCTCATGGTGGGTCCCACAATATAACAGAGTATAACCATCCTTCGTTCACATCAATGGATATGCAAGCCTCAAACATGTTCAAGATGCAAATAACCTAATGATCCAAAAATTTCAAGGATTAGAAAAAATTAAATTCTCAAGTTAACGTGCGGTGAGATATTTACCAAAGCCAAACAACCCACTTTCAGCCTATTTACAAAAATTTGACGTAACAATCATAGATTATCGTAAAGGTTTTGATTGATTAATGATGTAACGGCTATAATTTTTGTTAGAAATGACTTATGGTTTGAGATTCAACACTCAGTTAAAAATGCCTCACCCAGGTTTTTTCGATGATTGCAAAACCTAATATATAAAAAACTAAAAGAGTTTAAAATCCCTAAAAATCACTGATTCTTTTTGGAATTATCTTTCTCTGCATTTGTGCATTAGCATTTTGGATGTTCAATTTTTTTTCAAATCCAAACTTGAGTTTTCACTCTCCCTTTTTTCTCGTAAACAAAAAGATAAGGCAAAAAGATCAAACAAAATGAAAATTTTAGAGTTTATGTATGCAAAAAATTGAAAACTATAATAAATGTAAGTGAAGAAATTTTTTTCATGCACTAAAAATGAACACCAAAGTTTTGTTACCCATGTTTGGGAAATTCCACTAGTAGCTAATAGCTTGGAATTTGATAAGAAAGAGATTTCTAATTGATCCTAACATGTTTTAAACATGGATATGCATGCCTGAAACATGTTGAAGATGCAAATGACCTATTGATCCAAAAATTTTGAGTAGAAAAAATTTAATTCTCAAGTTAATATGCGGTGGGATATTTACCATACCCAAACAACCTACTTTTTTCCTATTTACAAAAAGTGGACCTAACAATCATAGATTATCGTAAAGGTTTTGATCAATTAATGATGTGTAACAGCTATAATTTTTGTTAGAAAAGGCTTATGATTTGGGAGTCAACACTCAGTTAAAAAGGCCTACCCACCCCCGTTTCCGTTGATTTCAAAACCTAATATATAAAAAACATAAAGAGTTTACAATCCCTAAAAATCTCAAATACGTTTTGGAATTATATCTCTCAACATTTGTGCATTTCCATTTTGGATGTTCAATTTTTTTTCAAATCCAAACTTGAGTTTTCACTCTCCCATTTTTTCTTGTTAAAAAAAAGATAAGGGAAATCGACCACAACAAAATGAAAATTTTAGAGTTTATGTATTCAAAAAAATTGAAAATTATAATAAATGTAAGTGAAGAAAATTATTTCATGCACTAAAAATGAACACCAAAGTATTGTTATCCTTGTTTCGGAAATTCCACTAGTGTAACCCCTAATAGCTTTGTGGAATTTTATAGGAAAGAGATCTCTAATTGATCCTAACAAGTTTTAAATATGGATATGCATGCTTGAAACATGTTGAAGATGCAAATGACCTAATGATCCAAAAATTTCATGGAGTAGAAAAAATAAAATTCTCAAGTTAACGTGCAGTGGGATATTTACCAGAGTCAAACAAACCACTTTTTGCCTATTTACAAAAAGCTAACGTAACAATCATAGATCATCGTAAAGGTTTTGATCGATTAATGATGTGTAACGGCTATAATTTTTGTTAGAAATGACTTATGGTTTGGGAGTCAACACTAAGTTAAAAATACCTCGGCCCCCTTTTCCTATGATTGCAAAACCTAATATATAAAAAACTAAAAGAGTTTACAATCCCTAAAAATCACAGATACTTTTTGGAATTATCACTCTCTGCAATTGTGCATTTGCATTTTGGATGTTCTTTTTTTTTTCAAATCCTAACTTGAGTTTTCACTCTCCTTTTTTTTCTCTTAAACAAAAAGATAAGGAAAAGAGACCACAACAAAATGAAAATTTTATAGTTTATGTATGCAAAAAATTGAAAACTATAATAAAAGTAAGTGAATAAAACTTTTTCACGAACTAAAAATAAACACCAAAGTTTTGTTTATCCATGTTTGGGAAATTCCACTAGCACAACACCTAATAGCTTGGAATTTTATAAGAAAGAGATTTCTAATTGATCTTAACATGTTTTAAATATGGATATGCATGCCTGAAACATGTTGAAGATGCAAATGACCTAATGACCAAAAAATTTCAAGGAGTAGAAAAAATTAAATTCTCATGTTAACGTGCAGTAGGATATTCACCCGAACCAAACAACCCACTTTTTGCCCATTTACAAAAAGCAGACCTAATAATCATAGACCATCATAAAGGTTTTGATTGATTAATGATATGTAATGGCTAAATTTTTTTGTTGGAAATGACTTATGGTTTGGGAGTCAACACTCAGCTAAAATCCCTAATCCCTCCCCCCCCCCCCCCCCCCCCCCCCCCTTTTTTGATTTTTGTAAAATCTAATATATAAAAAACTAAAAGAGTTTACAATCCTTAAAAATCACAGATACTTTTTGGAATTATCTCTCTCAGCATTTGTGTATTGTTAAGCACCTAGCCAATACTACCCAAAAGACCAGCCTGTTAGGAGCGGAAGACATAGGTACTCAATCCAGGACCATAACTGCCTAGCCCATACTAGGGTCGTGTTATGGGCCAGCCCATACCAACCCATAACACCACACCCCCCATCGCGAGCCGACGACCATGGCGGCACACCGACACCGACCCGACCCAAGGATTACATGAGGACCTATCAGTATTCACGCCTTTGTGCGCTTAATCCAGCCTCTGCGCCCATCGGGATTCGAACTCGCGATCGAGCGCTAGCTCTGATACCAAATGTTAAGCACCTAGCCAATACTACCCAAAAGACCGGCCTGTTAGGAGCGGAAGACATAGGTACTCAACCCAGGACCATAACTGCCTAGCCCATACTAGGGTCGTGTTATGGGCCAGCCCATACCAGCCCATAACATATATTTCCATTTTGGATGTTCAATTTTTTTTCAAATCCAAACTCTAGTTTTCACTCTCCCTTTTTTTCTCGTAAACCAAAAGATAAGGAAAATAGATCACAACAAAATAAAAATTTTAGCGTTTATATATGCAGAAAATTGAAAACTATAATAAATGTAAGTGAAGAAAAAATTTTAACACACTAAAAATGAACACCAAGTTTTTGTTATCCATGTTTGGTAAATTCCATTAGCACAACACCTAATAACTTGGAATTTTATAAGAAAGAGATTTCTAATTGATCCTAACATGTTTTAAATATGGATATGCATACGTGAAACATGTTGAAGATGCAAATGACCTACTGACCAAACAATTTCAAGGAGTAGAAAAAATTAAATTCTCATGTTAACGTGCAGTGGGACATACACCCGAGCCAAACAACCCACTTTTTTCCCATTTAAAAAAAGCATACCTAACAATTATAGATCATCGTAAAGGTTTTGATCGACTAATGATGAATAATGGCAATAATTTTTGTTAGAAATGACATATGGTTTGGGAGTCAACACTGAGTTAAAAATTCCATGCCCCCAATTTCTGATGATTGTAAAACCTAATATATAAAAAAATAAAAGAATTTATAATCCTTAAAAATCACATATACTTCTTTGTTGGAAGATAAGATCAAGCCCAAACGACCAAGGAAAACCCACATATGTAAGATTATTATAAGATGGGCCACATGACCAAGGAAAGCCCACAAGATGGGCCCAAGCACATAAGAAGTAGGACCCACAATGATTACCAAGAGCTGGCATCCTTTTCACATCAGTTGGAAGCTCAAGAAGGACTCACAAAAGTAACTTTATCTTAGGGTCACGACCATGAAGAGTTTTAGCTTAAATTATATTTGTCTTTTATCAATATTGAGTTACCTAATTAAGTTAGGACTTATCTTAAGTGTTAGAGTTTGTGTGTAATTGGGACAAGGGTATTTTTATTGTAATTGGACTCTACAAACGTCGTCTATTATAAATAAAGGTTCATGTACTCTGATTACAACAAGTTATTGAAGTCAATGAAGTATTTGAATTTTACATAAATTCAACATGGTATCAGAGAAGGTTATGTGAGTTGACTTGGTCAACTCACGGAGGTAATGTGATCCTTTTCTCTAAACCCTAAACCCTAGGTGTAGGTTCGTAGTTATTTTTTTTTCAGTCCCTACACCAGTAGTTTTATTTGAGATTTTCACCTTTATACGTAGTTTTCATATTGAAATATATATATTTACGGAAAGATATTTGAGTCTACTTTCCGAATAAAAAGGATTTGTTTCAATCGGAGTTATCTACAGAGATATATCGATATTTGAATGAGAAAAGGGCAAATTGAAAAAAGGTTCGAGCAGCAGCAGCAACAATCTTCGAATTCCGAGGTTTTTTTCCTATCAAGAATTAGACTTTATATGGTGAAATGTATATCAAAAGAAATATCTGTAAGTCTATTCTTTTACCTATTCAACCAATTTTTTATCTTAGTTATCTACAAAGAGAAATTGATATTTGAAGCAACAATGGTCAGATTGAAAAAGAGGTTCGAGCGGCAACAACAAGCTTCAAATTCCGAGGTATTTGTTGCTATAAATAAAGAGACTTTATAAGGATAAATATATATATCAAAAGAAAGATACGTAAGTTCATTTTCTTACATATTCATCCAATCCTCAGTATGTTCTTTTTATAAGGAGATCTTTGAAGAGTCAATGATCATTCTGGAAAAACAGGAGAAACAGTATTTAGTTCGGCCAGATGGCTGAGACCGAAATACATCAGATTATTTATCTTCTGGAATTATATTTTATGAAGTTAAGTGATACTTGGATGAAAGGGTAGACTTACCTTAAGTGTCAGAGTTTGGGTGTAATTGGGACAAGGGTAGTTTTATTGTAATTGGACTCTACAACCTTCCTCTATTATAAATAGAGGTTCATGTACTCTGATTACAACAAGTTATTGAAGTCAATGAAGTATTTCAATTTTCCATAAATTCAACATTCTTGGAATTATCTCTCTCAACATTTGTGCATTTCCATTTTGGATGTTCAATTTTTTTTCAAATCCAAACTTGACTCTTCACTCTCTTTTTTCTCGTAAACAAAGAGATAAGGAAAATAGATCACAACAAAATAAAATTTTTAGAGTTTATCTATGCAAAAAATGTAAAAGTATTTTAAATGTAAGTGAAGAAAATTTTTTGACCCACTAAAAATGACCACCAAAGTTTTGTTATCCATGTTTGGGAAATTCCATTATTACAACCCCTAATATCTTGGACTTTTATAAGAAATAGATTTCTAATATATCCTAACATGTTTTAAGTATGGATATGCATCCCTGAAACATATTGAAGATGCAAACGACCAAATGATCCAAAATTTTCTAGGTGTAGAAAAAATTAAATTCTCAAGTTAAACTGCGGCGGGATATTTACTAGAGCCGAACAACCCACTTTTTACCCATTTACAAACAACTAACCTAACAATCATAGATAATCATAAAGGTTTTGATCGATTATTAAAGTGTAACGGCTATCATTTTTGTTAGAACTGACTTATGGTTTGACAGTCAACACTCAGTTTAAATCCCTCGCCTCCCTTTTCTGTTGATTGCAAAACCTAATATATAAAAAACTAAAAGAGTTTACAATCCCTAAAAATCACAAATACATTTTGGAATTATCTTTCTCTGCATTTGTGCATTTCCATTTTGGATGGTCAATTTATTTTCCAATCCAAACTTGAGTTTTCGCTCTCCATTTTTTCTCGTTAACAAAAAGATAAAGCAAATAGATCACAACAAAATGAAAATTTTAGAGTGTATATATGAAAAAAATTGAAAACTATAACAAAAGTAAGTGAAGAAATTTTTTTCACTCACTATAAATGAACACCAAAGTTTTGTATCCGTGTTTGGGAAATTTCACTAGTACAACCCCTAATAACTTGGAATTTTATAAGAAAGAGATTTCTAATTGATACTAACATGTTTTAAATATAGATATGCAAGGCTGAAACATGTTGAAGATGCAAACAACCTAATGATCCAAAATTTTCTAGTAGTAAAAATTAAACACTCAAGTAAACGTGTGGTGGGATAAATTAAACACTCAAGTAAACGTGTGGTGGGATATTTACCAGACCCAAACAACCCACTTTTTACCTATTTACAAAGAGCGGACCTAATAATCATAGATCATCGTAAAGGTTTTGATCGATTAATGATGTGTAATGGATATAATTTTTTTTAGAAATGACCTAAGGTTTGGAAGTCAACACACAGATAAAAATGCCCCCCCCCCATTTCCGATTATTGCAAAACCTAATATATAAAAAACTAAAAGAGTTTACAACGCCTAAAACTCACAGATACTTTTTGGAATTATCTCTCTATGCATTTGTGCATTTGCATTTTGGATGTTCAATTTTTTTTTGAAATCCAAACTTGAGTTTTCACTCTCCTTTTTTTCTCGTAAACAAAAAGATTAGGCAAATAAAATTTAAAGTTTATGTATGTAAAGAATTGAAAACTATAATAAATTTAAGTAAAGAAATTTTTTTGACACACTAAAAATGAACACCTAAGTTTTGTTATCCATGTTTGGGAAATTCCACTAGTTCAACCCCTAATAGCTTGGAATTTTATAAGAAAGAGATTTCTAATTGATCCTAAAATGTTTTAAATCTGGATATGCATGCCTGAAACATGTTGAAGATGCAAATGACCAAATGATCCAAAAATTTCAAAGAGTAGAAAAAATAAAATTCTAAAGTTAATGTGTGGTAGGATATCCAATCGAGCCAAACAACCCAATTTTTGCGCTTTTAAAAAAAGTTGACCTAACAATCATAGATCATCTTAAATATTTTAATCGATTAATGATGTGTAACGGCTATAATTTTTGTTAGAAATGACCTTTGATTTGGAAGTCAACACTTAGTTAAAAATGCCTCACCCCCCTTTTTCGATGATTGCAAAACCTAATATATAAAAAACTAGAAGAGTTTACAACCCATAAAAATCATAGATATTTTTTTAAATTATCTCTCTCTGCATTTGTGCATTTTCATTTTTTATGTTCAATTTTTTTTCAAATCCAAACTTGAGTTTTCACTCTCCCTTTTTTCTCGTAAACAAAAAGATAAGGCAAATAGATCACAACAAAATGAAAATTTTAGAGTTTATGTATGCAAAAAATTAAAAACTATAGTAAATTTAAGTGAAGAAAATTATTTCACGCATTAAAAATGAACACTAAAGTTTTGTTGTCCATGTTTGGGAAATTCCACTAGTACAAAACCTTGGTGGAATTTTATCAGAAAGAGATTTCCAATTGATCCTAGCCTGATTTAAATACGAATATGCATGCCTGAAACATGTTGATGGTGCGAATGACCTAATGATCCAAAAATTTCAAGGAGTAGAAAAAATTAAATTCTCAAGTTAACGAGTGGTGGGTTATTTACTAGACCCATACAACCGACTTTTTGCCTTTTTACAAAGAGTGGACCGAACAATCATAGATCATCGTAAAGGTTTTGATCAATTAATGATGTATAATGGCTATAATTTGTTAGAAATGGCTTATGGTTTGGGAGTCAACACTCAATTAAAAATGCCTCACCCACCCTTTTCCGATGATTGCAAAACCTAATATAAAAAACTAAAAGAGTTTATAATCCTCAAGTATCACATATACTTTTTAGAATTATCTCTCTCAGCATTTGTGCATTTCCATTTTGGATGTTCAATTTTTTTTCAAATCAAAACTTGAGTTTTCACTCTCCCTTTTTTTCTCGTAAACAAAAAGACAAGGCAAATAGATCACAACAAAATAAAAATTTTAGAGTTTATGTATGCAATTTTTTTTTCATGCACTAAAAATGAACACCAAAGTTTTGTTATCCATGTTTGGGAAATTCAACTAGTACAACCCCTAATAGCTTGGAATTTTATAAGAAAGAGATTTCTAATTGATACTAACATGTTTTAAATATGGATATGCAAGGCTGAAACACGTTGAAGATGCAAATGACTTAATGATCCCAAAATTTCAAAGAGTAGAAAAAATTAAATTTACGTGCGGTGGGATATTTACCAGAGCCTGACAACCCACTTTTTGCTTATTTACAAAAAGCTGACGTAAAAATCATAGATCATCGTAAAGGTTTTGATCGATTAATGATGTGTAACGGCTATAATTTTTCTTAGAAATGACTTATGGTTTGGGAGTCAACACTCAGTTAAAAATGCCTCAACCCCCCCTTTTCCGATGATTGCAAAACCTAATATATAAAAAACTAAAAGAGTTTAAAATCCATAAGAATTACAAATACTTTTTGGAATTATTTCTCTCAGCATTTGTGCATTTCCATTTTGGATATTCAATTTTTTTTCTAATCAAAACTTGAGTTTTCATTGTCCCTTTTTCTTGTAAAAAAAAAGATTAGGCAAATAGATTAAAAAAAATGAAAATTTTAGAGTTTATATCTGCAAAAAATTTAAAACTTTAATAAATGTAAGTGAAGAAAAAATTTTCAAGCACTAAAAATGAACACCAAAGTTTTTTTAATCCTTGTTTGGGAAATTCCACTAGCACAACACCTAATAGCTTGGAATTTTATAAGAAAGAGATTTGTTATTGATCCTAACATGTTTTGAATATGGATATGCATACCTGAAACATGTTGAAGATGCAAGTGACCTAATGATGTAAAAATTGGGATATTCAACCGAGCCAACAACCCACTTTTTGCGCATTTACAAAAAGCTAACCTAACAATCATAGATCATCGTAAACATTTTGATCGATTAATGATCTGTAACGGCTATAATTTTAGTTAGAAAAGACTTATGGTTTGGGAGTCAACACTTAGTTAAAAATGCCTCGCCTCCCCTTTTTGGATGATTGCAAAACCTAATATATAAAAAACTAAAAGAGTTTACAATCCCTAAAAAGCGCAGATACTTTTTGGAATTTTCTCTCTCTGCATTTGTGCATTTACATTTTGGATGTTCAATTTTTTTTCAAATCCAAACTTGAGTTTTCACTCTCCCTTTTTCCTCGTAAAAAAAAAGATAAGGAAAATAGAGCACGACAAAATGAAAATTTTAGAGTTTATGAATGCAAAAAATTGAAAAATATAATAAATTTAAGTGAACAAAATTATTTCTCGCACTAAAAATGAACACCAAAGTTTTGCTATCCATGTTTGGGAAATTCCATTAGTACAACCCCTAAAAGCTCGGTGGAATTTTATAAGAAAGATATTTCTAATTGATCCTAATATGTTTTAAATATGTGTATGCATGCCTGAAACATGTTGAAGATGCAAATAACCTAATGATAAAAAAATTTCAAGGAGTAGAAAAAATTAAATTCTCAAGTTAACTTGCGGTGGGATATTTACTAAACCCAAACAACCCACTTTTTGCCTATTTACAAAAAGTGGACCTAACTATCATAGATAATCGTAAAGGTTTTGATCGAGTAATGATGTGCAACGGTTATAATTTTTGTTATAAATGACTTATGGTTTGGGAGTCAACACTTAGTTAATAATGCCTCGCCCCCTCTTTCCCGATGATTGTAAAACCTAATATATAAAAAAAAAAGAGTTTACAATCCTTAAAAATCGTAGATACTTTTTGGAATTATCCCTCTCAGCATTTGTGCATTTCCAATTTGGATGTTCCATTTTATTTTGAAATCCAAACTTGAGTTCTCACTCTCTCATTTTTCTCGTAAACAAAAAGATAAGGCAAATAGATCACAACAAAATGAAAATTTAAAATTTTACGTATGCAAAAAATGGAAAACTATAATAAATATAAGTGAAGAAAATTATTTCACACACTGAAAATGAACACCAAAGTTTTGTTGTCCCAAACAAATTTTATAAGGAAGAGATTTCTAATTGATCCTAACATATTTTAAATATGGATATGCATGCCTGAAACATGATGAAGATGACCTAATGATCCAAAAATTAAAAGGAGTAGAAAAATTAAATTCTCAGGTTAACGTGCGGTGGGTTATTTACCAGAGCTAAACAACCCACTTTTTGCCTATTTACAAAAAGCGGACTTAACAATCATAGCTCATCATAAATTTTTTGATCGATTAATGATGTGTAACGGCTATAATTTTTGTTAGAAATGACTTATGGTTTGGGAGACAACACTCAGTTAAAAATGCCTCACCCCCCTTTTCTAATGATTTCAAAACCTAATATATAAAAAACTAAAATATTTTAAAATACTTAAAAATCACAAATACTTTTTGGAATTATCTCTCTCATCATTTTTACATTTCCACTTTGGTTGTTCAATTTTTTTTAAAAATCCAAACTTGAGTTTTCACTCTCCCATTTTTCTCGTAAACAAAAAGATACGGCAAATAGATCACAAAAATATGGAAATTTTAGAGTTTTGTATGCAAAAAATTGAAAACTACAATAAATGTAAGTGAAGAAAATAATTTCACGCACTAAAAATGAACACCAAAGTTTTTTTATCCATGTTTGGGAAATTCCACTAGTAAAACCCCTAATAGCTTGGTGGAATTTTATAAGAAAGAGATTTCTAATTGATCCTAAATGTTTTATATATGGATACGCATGCCTCAAAAAAGTTGAAGAGGCAAATGATCAAATGATCCAAAAATTTTAAGGAGTATAAAAAATTAAATTCTCAAGTAAACGTGCGGTGGGATGTTTACTAGAGCCAAACAACCTAGTTTTTGCCTATTTACAAAAATAGAACCTAACAATCATAGATCAACATAAATGTTTTGATCGATTAATGATGTGTAACAGCTATAATTTTTTTTAGAAATGACTTATGGTTTAGGAGACAACACTCAGTTAAAAATGCTTCAGCCCCCCTTTTGCATTGATTGCAAAACCTAATATATAAAAAAATAAAAGAGTTTACAATCCTTAAAAATCACAGATACTTTTTGGAATTATCTCTCTTAGCATTTGTGCATTTCCATTTTGGATGTTCAATTTTTTTTTTAAAATCCAAACTTGAGTTTTCACTCTCCCAAAAAGATTTGGCAAATAGATCACAACAAAATGAAAATTTTATAGTTTATTTATGCAAAAAATTGAAAAGTATAATAAATATAAGTGAAGAAAATTATTTCACGCACTATAAATGAACACCAAAGTTTTGTTATCCACGTTTGGGAAATTCCACTAGTACAAACCCTAATAGCTTGGTGGAATTTTATAAGAAAGAGATTTCTAATTAATCCTAACATGTTTTAAATATGGATATGAACACCTGAAACATGTTGAAGATGCAAATGACCTAATGATCCAAAAATTTCAAGGTGAAGAAAATTTTTAATTCTTAAGTGAATGTGCAGTGGTATATTTACCATAGCCAAACAACCTTGTTGGTACCTATTTACAAAAAAACGGATCTAACAATCATAGATCATCATAAATGTTTTGATCGAATAAGTTTGTGTAACAGATATAATTTTTGTTAGAAATGACTTATGGTTTGGGAGTCAACACTCAGTTAAAAATGCCTCACCCCCAGTTTTTCGATGATTGCAAAACCTAATATATAAAAAACTAAAAGAGTTTACTATCCTTAAAAATCATAGATACTATTTGGAATTATCTCTCTCAGCATTTGTGCATTTCCATTTCAGATGTTCAATTTTTTTTCAAATTCAAACTTGAGTTTTCACCCTCCCTTTATTCTCGAAAAAAAAAAATATATGGCAAATAGATCACAACAAAATGAAAATTTTAGAGTTTATGTATGCAAAAAATTGAAAACTACAATAAATGTAGGTGAAGAAAATTATTTCACGCACTAAAAATGAACATCAAAGTTTTGGTATCCAACAAAGTTTGGGAAATTCCACTAGTACAACCACAAAGAGCTTAGTGGATATTTATAAGAAAGAAATTTCTAATTGAACCTAAAATGTTTTAAATATGGATATGCATGCCTGAAACATGTTGAAGATGCAAATGAGCTAATGATCCCAAAATTTCAAGGTGTAGAAAAAAATTAATTCTCAAGTTAACGCGCAGTGGAATATTTACCAAAGCCAAATAACCCAGTTTTTGCCTATTTACAAAAACGGACTTAAAAATCATAGATCATTTTAAATGTTTTTATCGATTATTGATTTGAAACAACTAAAATTTTTGCTAGAAATGACTTATGGTTCGGGTGTCAAATGACTTGGTGGAATTTTATAAGAGAGAGATTTCTAATTGATCCCAACATGTTTTAAATATGGATATGCGTGCCTGAAACATGTTGAAGATGCAAATGACCTAATGATCCAGAAATTTCAAGTTGTAGAAAAAATTTAATTCTCAAGTGAACGTGCGGTGAGATATTTACCATAGCAAAACAACCCTGTTGGTGCTTATTTACAAAAAGCGGATCTAATATTCATAGATCATCACATATGTTTTGATCGATTAATGATGTGTAATGGCTATAATTTTTGTTTGAAATGATTTATGGTTTGGGAGTCAACACTCAGTTAAAAATGCCTCACCTCCCCTTCTTCGATGATTGCTAAACCTAATAAAAGTGTTTACAATCCTTAAAAATCACAAATACTTTTTAGAATTATCACTCTCAGCATTTGTGCATTTCCATTTTCGATGTTCAATTTTTTTTCAAATCCTAACATGAGTTTTCTCTCTCCCATTTTTCTCGTAAACAAAAAGATAAGGAAAATAGATCACATCAAAATGAAAATGTTAGAGTTTATGTATGAAAAAAGATTGAAAACTACAGGAAATTTAAAAGAAGAAAATTATTTCACGCACTAAAAATGAACACCAAAGTTTTGTGATCCAGGTTTGGGAAATTCCAATAGTACAACCCCTAATAGCTTGGTGGAATTTTATAAGAAAGAGATTTCTAATTGATCCGAACATGTTTTAAATATGGATATGCATACCTGAAACATGTGGAAGATACAAATCACCTAAAATTTCATGGAATAGAAAAAATTAAATTCTCAAATTAATGTGTTGTGGGATATATCATCGTAAATGTTTTGATCGATTAATGATGTGTAACGACTATAATTTTTGTTAGAAATGACTTATGCTTGGGGGTCAACACTCACTTAAACATTCCACGCGACCCCCCCCCCCCCCCCCCCCCCCCCCTTTTCCGATGATGGCAAAACCTAATATATAAAAATTTAAAAGAGTTTAAAATCTTTAAAAATCACAGATACTTTGTGGAATTATCTCTTTCAGAATTTGTGCTTTTCCATTTTGGATGTTCAATATTTTTTCAAATCCAATCTTGAGTTTTCACTCTCCCATTTTTCTCATAATAAAAAAGATAGGGCAAATAGATCACAACAAAATGAAAATTTTAGAGTTTATGTATGCAAAATATTGAAAACTATAATAAATGTAAGGGAAGAAAATTATTTCACGCACTAAAAATGAACACCAAAGTTTTGTTATCCATGTTTGGAAAATTCCACTAGTACAACCCCTAATAGTTTGGTGGAATTTGATAAGAAAGAGATTTCTAATTGATCCTAACATGTTTCAAATATGGATATGCAAGCCTGAAACATGTTGAAGATGCAAATGACTTAATGATCCAAAAATTCCAAGGAACAAAAAAAATTAATTCTCAAGTTAACGTGCGGTGGGATATTTATCAGAGCCAAACAACCCACTTTTTGCCTATTTACAAAAAGCGGTCCTAACAATCATAGATGATCGTAAATGTTTTGATCGATTAATGATGTGTAATGGCTATAATTTTTGTTAGAAATGACTTATGGTTTGGGAGTCAATACTCAGTTAAAATCCCTCTCCCCACCCCCTTTTGCGATGATAGCATAACCTAATATACGAAAAACTAAAAGAGTTTACAATACTTAAAAATCATGTATACATTTTGAAATTATCTTTCTCAGCATTTTTGCATTTCCATTTTGGATGTTGAATTTTTTTTCAAATCCAAACTTGAGTTTTCCCTCACCCGTTTTTTTCGTAAAAAAAATATAAGGCAAATCGATCACAACAAAATGAAAATTTTAGAGTTTATGTATGCAAAAAATTGAAAACTATAATAAATGTAAATGAAGAAAATTATTTCATGCACTAAAAATGAACACCAAAGTTTTGTTATGATGTTTGGGTAATTCCACTAGTACAACCCCAAAAAGCTTGGTGCAATTTTATAAGAAAGATATTTCTAATTGATCCAAACCTGTTTTAAATATGGATATGCATACCTGAAACATGTTGAAGATGCAAATGACCTAATGATCCAAAAATTTCAAGGAGTAGAAAAAATTAAATTCTCAAGTTAACGTGTGGTGGAATATTTACCAGAGCCAAACAACCCATTTTTTGCCTATTTACTAAAATCAGACCAAGAATTCATAGATCATTATAAATATTTTGATCAATTAATGATGTGTAACGTCTATCATTTTTGTTAGAAATGACTTATGGTTGGGGGTCAACACTCAGTTAAAAACGACTCCCCCCCTCCCTTTTCCGATGATTGCAAAACCTATATAAAAAACTATAAGAGTTTAAAATCCTTAAAAATTATATATACTTTTTGGAATTATCTCTCTCAGAATTTGTGCTTTTCCATTTTGGATGTTCAATTTTTTTTCAAATCCAATCTTAAGTTTTCACTCTCCCATTTTTCTCATAACAAAAAGATAGGGCAAATAGATCACAACAAAATGAAAATTTTAGAGTTTATGTATGCAAAAAATTGAAAACTATAATAAATGTAAGTGAAGAAAAATATTTCACGCAATAAAAATGAACCCCAACGTTTTGTTATTCATGTTTGGAAAATTCCACTAGTACAACCCCTAATAGCTTGGTGGAATTTTATAAGAAAGAGCAGAAATAATTAATTCTCAAGTTAAAATGCGGTGGGATATTTATCAGAGCCAAACAACCCAGTTGTTGCCTATTTACAAAAAGTGGACCTAATAATCATTGATCATCATAAGTGTTTTGATCGATTAAGTATGTGTAACGGCTATAAGTTTTGTTAGAAATGACTTATGGTGTTGGAGTCCACACTCAGTTAAACATGCTTCGCTCCCCCTTTTTTGATGATTGCAAAACCCAATATATAAAAAACAAAAAGAGTTTACAATCCTTAAAAATCACAAATACATTTTGGAATTATCTCTCTCATAATTTGTGCATTTCCATTTTGGATGTTCATTTTTTTTTCAAATCCAAACTTGAGTTTTCACTCTTCTATTTTTCTCGTAAACAAAATGAAAATTTAAGAGTTTATGTATGCAAAAAATTGAAATCTATTCTTAATGTAAGTGAAGAAAATTATTTCTCGGAATAAAAATGAACACCAAAGTTTTGTTATCCATGTTTGGGAAATTCCACTAGTACAACCCCTAATAACTTGGTGGAATTTTATAAGAAAGAGATTTCTAATTGATCCTAACATGTTTTAAATATGGATATGCATGCCTGAAACATGTTGAAGATGCAAATGACCTAATGTTCCAAAATTTTCGAGTAAAAAAAATTAATTCTCAAGTTAACATGCGGTGGGATATTTACCTGAGCCAAACAACCTAGTTTTTGCCTTTTTAAAAAATGCTGACCTAACAATCAAAGATCTTCATAAATTTTTTGATCGATTAAGGATGTGTAATGGTTATAATTTTTGTTAGAAATGACTTGTGGTTTGGGAGTCAACACTCAGTTAAAAATGCCTCGCCCCCCTTTTTCGATGATTGCAAAACCTTATATATAAACTAAAAGAGTTTACAATCCTTAAAAATCACAGATACTTTTTTGGAATTTCCTCTCTCAGTATTTGTGCATTTCCATTTTGGATGTTCAATTTTTTTCAAATCCAAACTTGAGTTTTCACTCTCCAATTTTTCTCGTAAACAAAAAGATAAGGCAAATAGATCACATCAAAATGAAAAATTTAGAGTTTAAGTATGCAAAAAAATGAAAAGTACTATAAATGTATGTGAAGAAAATTATTTCACGCACTAAAAATGAACACCAAAGTTTTGTGATCCATGTTTAGGAAATTCCTCTAGTTCATCCCCTAATAGCTTGGTGGAATTTTATAAGACAGAGATTTCTAATTGATTCTAACATGTTTTAAATACGGATATGCAAGCCTAAAACTTGTTGAAGATGCAGATGACCGAAAGATCCAAAAATTTCAAGGAGTATAAAAAATTAATTCTCAAGTTAACATGCGGTGGGATATTTACAAGAGGCAATCAATCCATTTTTGCCAATTTAAAAAATGCAGTCCTAACAATCAAAGATCATCGTAAATGTTTTGATCGATTTATGATGTCTAACGGCTATAATTTTTGTTTGAAATGACTTATGGTTTGGGAGTCAACACCCAGTTAAAAATTCCTTGCCCCCCCTTTTCCGAATGATTGCAAAACCTAATATATAAAAAATCAAAAGAGTTTACAATCCTTAAAAATCACAGATACTTTTTGGAATTATCTCTCCCAGCATTTGTGCATTTCCATTTTGGAAGTTAAATTTTTTAAAAAATCCAAACACCTATTTTTTACTCTCCCATTTTTATTGTAAACAAAAATATCAAAACAAAATGAAAATTTAAGAGTTTGAGTGTGCAAAAAATTGAAAACAATAATAAATGTTAGTGAAGAAAATTGTTTCACGCTCGAAAAAATGAACACCAAAGTTTTGTTACCCATGTTTAGGAAATTCCACTAGTACAACCCCTAATAGCTTGGTGGAATTTTATAAGAAAGAGATTTCTAATTGATCCTAACATCTTTTAAATATGGATATGCATCCATGAAACATGTTGAAGATGCAAATGACCTAATGATCAAAAAATTTCAAGGAGAAGAAAAAATTAAATTCTCAAGTTAACGTGTGGTGGGATATTTACAAAAACTAAACAACCCACTTTTTGCCTATTTAAAGAAATCGGACCTAACAATCATAAATCATCATAAATGTTTTGATCAATTAATGATGTGTAACGGCTATCATTTTTGTAACAAATGACTTATGGTTTGGGAGTCAACACTCTGTTAAAAATACCTCGCCCCCCCTTTGACAATGATTGCAAAACTAATATATAAAAAACTTAAAGAGTTTACAATCCTTAAAAATCACACATAATTTTTGGAATTATCTCTCTAAGAATTTGTGCATTTCTATTTTGGATGTTCAATTTTTTTTCAAATCCAATCTTGAGTTTTCACTCTCCCATTTTTCACATAAAAAAAAAAATATGGCAAAGTGATCACAATAAAATGAAAATTTTAGAGTTTATATATGCAAAAATTTGAAAACTATAATAAATGTAAGTGAAGAAAATTATTTCACGCACTAAAAATAAACAACAAAATTTTGTTATCCATGTTTTGGAAAATTCCACTACTACAACCCCTAATAGCTTGGTGGAGTTTTATAAAACAGAGATTTCTAAATGATCCAAACATGTTTTAAATATGGATATGCATGCCTAGAACATGTTGAAGATGAAATGACCTAATGATCCAAAAATTCCAAGGAGCAGAAAATTAATTCTCAAGTTAACGTGTGGTGGGATATTTACCAGAGCCAAACAACCCACTTTTTGCCTATTTACAAAAAGTGGTCCAAACAATCATAGATCAACGTAAATTTTATTATCAATTAATGATGTGTAACGACTATAATATTTGGTAGAAATGAGTTATGGTTGGGGAGTCAACACTCAGTTTAATATGCCTCGTCCTCCCTTTTCTGATGATAGCAAAACCTAATATATAAAAAATTAAAGATTTTAAAATCCTTGAAAATCACAGATATTTTTCGGAATTATCTCTCTTAGCATTTGTGCATTTCTATTTTGGATGTTCAATTTTTTTTCAAATCCAAACTTGAGCTTTCACTCTCCCATTTTTCTCGTAAACAAAAAGATAAGGCAAATAGATCACTAGAAAATGAAAATTTTAGAGTTTACGTATGCAAAAAATTGAAAACTATAATAAATGTTAGTGAAGAAAATTATTTCTCGGAATAAAAATGAACACCAAAGTTTTGTTATCCATGTTTCGGAAATTCCTCTAGTACAACCCCTAATTGCTTGGTGGAATTTTATAAGAAAGAGATTTCTAATTGATCCTAAAATGTTTTAAATATGGATATGCATGCCTGAAACATGTTGAAGATGAAGAATTTAAAGGTGTAGAAAAAATTTAATTCTGAAGTTAACGTGCATTAGGATATTTACCTTAGCCAAACAACCCACTTTTTGCCAATTTACAAAAACGGACCTAGCAATCATAGATCATCATAAATGTTTTGATCGATTAATGATGTGTAACGGCTATCATTTTTGTAACAAATGACTTATGGTTTGGGAGTCAACACTCTGTTAAAAATACCTCGCCCCCCCTTTGACAATGAATGCAAAACTAATATATAAAAAACTTAAAGAGTTTACAATCCTTAAAAATCACAAATAATTTTTGGAATTATCTCTCTAAGAATTTGTGCATTTCTATTTTGGATGTTCAATTTTTTTTCAAATCCAATCTTGAGTTTTCACTCTCCCATTTTTCACATAAAAAAAAATATGGCAAAGTGATCACAATAAAATGAAAATTTTAGAGTTTATATATGCAAAAATTTGAAAACTATAATAAATGTAAGTGAAGAAAATTATTTCACGCACTAAAAATAAACAACAAAATTTTGTTATCCATGTTTTGGAAAATTCCACTACTACAACCCCTAATAGCTTGGTGGAGTTTTATAAAACAGAGATTTCTAAATGATCCAAACATGTTTTAAATATGGATATGCATGCCTAGAACATGTTGAAGATGAAATGACCTAATGATCCAAAAATTCCAAGGAGCAGAAAATTAATTCTCAAGTTAACGTGTGGTGGGATATTTACCAGAGCCAAACAACCCACTTTTTGCCTATTTACAAAAAGTGGTCCTAACAATCATAGATCAACGTAAATTTTATTATCGATTAATGATGTGTAACGACTATAATATTTGGTAGAAATGAGTTATGGTTGGGGAGTCAACACTCAGTTTAATATGCCTCGTCCTCCCTTTTCCGATGATAGCAAAACCTAATGTATAAAAAATTAAAGATTTTAAAATCCTTGAAAATCACAGATATTTTTCGGAATTATCTCTCTTAGCATTTGTGCATTTCTATTTTGGATGTTCAATTTTTTTTCAAATCCAAACTTGAGCTTTCACTCTCCCATTTTTCTCGTAAACAAAAAGATAATGCAAATAGATCACTAGAAAATGAAAATTTTAGAGTTTTCGTATGCAAAAAATTGAAAACTATAATAAATGTTAGTGAAGAAAATTATTTCTCGGAATAAAAATGAACACCAAAGTTTTGTTATCCATGTTTCAGAAATTCCTCTAGTACAACCCCTAATTGCTTGGTGGAATTTTATAAAAAAGAGATTTCTAATTGATCCTAAAATGTTTTAAATATGGATATGCATGCCTGAAACATGTTGAAGATGAAAAATTTTAAAGGTGTAGAAAAAATTTAATTCTGAAGTTAACGTGCATTAGGATATTTACCTTAGCCAAACAACCCACTTTTTGCCAATTTACAAAAACGGACCTAGCAATCATAGATCATCATAAATGTTTTGATCGATTAATGATGTGTAACGGCTATCATTTTTGTAACAAATGACTTATGGTTTGGGAGTCAACACTCTGTTAAAAATACCTCGCCCCCCCTTTGACAATGATTGCAAAACTAATATATAAAAAACTTAAAGAGTTTACAATCCTTAAAAATCACAGATAATTTTTGGAATTATCTCTCTAAGAATTTGTGCATTTCTATTTTGGATGTTCAATTTTTTTTCAAATCCAATCTTGAGTTTTCACTCTCCCATTTTTCACATAAAAAAAAATATGGCAAAGTGATCACAATAAAATGAAAATTTTAGAGTTTATATATGCAAAAATTTGAAAACTATAATAAATGTAAGTGAAGAAAATTATTTCACGCACTAAAAGTAAACAACAAAATTTTGTTATCCATGTTTTGGAAAATTCCACTACTACAACCCCTAATAGCTTGGTGGAGTTTTATAAAACAGAGATTTCTAAATGATCCAAACATGTTTTAAATATGGATATGCATGCCTAGAACATGTTGAAGATGAAATGACCTAATGATCCAAAAATTCCAAGGAGCAGAAAATTAATTCTCAAGTTAGCGCGTGGTGGGATATTTACCAGAGCCAAACAACCCACTTTTTGCCTATTTACAAAAAGTGGTCCTAACAATCATAGATCAAAGTAAATTTTATTATCGATTAATGATGTGTAACGACTATAATTTTTGGTAGAAATGAGTTATGGTTGGGGAGTCAACACTCAGTTTAATATGCCTCGTCCTCCCTTTTTTGATGATAGCAAAACCTAATATATAAGAAATTAAAGATTTTAAAATCCTTGAAAATCACAGATACTTTTCGGAATTGTCACTCTTAGCATTTGTGCATTTCTATTTATGATGTTCATTTTGTTTTCAAATCCAAACTTGAGTTTGCACTCTACCATTTTTCTCGTAAACAAAAAGATAAGGCAAAAAGATCTCTAGAAAATGAAAATTTTAGAGTTTACGTATGCAAAAAATTGAAAACTATAATAAATGTTAGTGAAGAAAATTATTTCTCGGAATAAAAATGAACCCCAAAGTTTTGTTATCCATGTTTCGGAAACTCCTCTAGTACAACCCCTAATTGCTTGGTGGAATTTTATAAGAAAGAGATTTCTAATTGATCCTAAAATGTTTTAAATATGGATATGCATGCCTGAAACATGTTGAAGATGAAATATTTACAGGTGTAGAAAAAATTTAATTCTGAAGTTAACGTGCATTAGGATATTTACCTTAGCCAAACAACCCACTTTTTGCCAATTTACAAAAATGGACCTAGCAATCATAGATCATCATAAATGTTTTGATCGATTAATGATGTGTAACGGCTATCATTTTTGTAACAAATGACTTATGGTTTGGGAGTCAACACTCTGTTAAAAATACCTCGCCCCCCCTTTGACAATGATTGCAAAACTAATATATAAAAAATTTAAAGAGTTTACAATCCTTAAAAATCACAAATAATTTTTGGAATTATCTCTCTAAGAATTTGTGCATTTCTATTTTGGATGTTCAATTTTTTTTCAAATCCAATCTTGAGTTTTCACTCTCCCATTTTTCACATAAAAAAAAAATATGGCAAAGTGATCACAATAAAATGAAAATTTTAGAGTTTATATATGGAAAAATTTGAAAACTATAATAAATGTAAGTGAAGAAAATTATTTCACGCACTAAAAATAAACAACAAAATTTTGTTATCCATGTTTTGGAAAATTCCACTACTACAACCCCTAATAGCTTGGTGGAGTTTTATAAAACAGAGATTTCTAAATGATCCAAACATGTTTTAAATATGGATATGCATGCCTAGAACATGTTGAAGATGAAATGACCTAATGATCCAAAAATTCCAAGGAGCAGAAAATTAATTCTCAAGTTAACGTGTGGTGGGATATTTACCAGAGCCAAACAACCCACTTTTTGCCTATTTACAAAAAGTGGTCCTAACAATCATAGATCAACGTAAATTTTATTATCGATTAATGATGTGTAACGACTATAATTTTTGGTAGAAATGAGTTATGGTTGGGGAGTCAACACTCAGTTTAATATGCCTCGTCCTCCCTTTTCCGATGATAGCAAAACCTAATATATAAAAAATTAAAGATTTTAAAATCCTTGAAAATCACAGATATTTTTCGGAATTATCTCTCTTAGGATTTGTGCATTTCTATTTTGGATGTTCAATTTTTTTTCAAATCCAAACTTGAGCTTTCACTCTCCCATTTTTCTCGTAAACAAAAAGATAAGGCAAATAGATCACTAGAAAATGAAAATTTTAGAGTTTACGTATGCAAAAAATTGAAAACTATAATAAATGTTAGTGAAGAAAATTATTTCTCGGAATAAAAATGAACACCAAAGTTTTGTTATCCATGTTTCGGAAATTCCTCTAGTACAACCCCTAATTGCTTGGTGGAATTTTATAAAAAAGAGATTTCTAAATGATCCTAAAATGTTTTAAATACGAATATGCATGCCTGAAACATGTTGAAGATGAAAAATTTAAAGGTGTAGAAAAAATTTAATTATGAAGTTAACGTGCATTAGGATATTTACCTTAGCCAAACAACCCACTTTTTGCCAATTTACAAAAACGGACCTAGCAATCATAGATCATCATAAATGTTTTGATCGATTAATGATGTGTAACGGCTATCATTTTTGTAACAAATGACTTATGGTTTGGGAGTCAACACTCTGTTAAAAATACCTCACCCCCCCTTTGACAATGATTGCAAAACTAATATATAAAAAACTTAAAGAGTTTACAATCCTTAAAAATCACAGATAATTTTTGGAATTATCTCTCTAAGAATTTGTGCATTTCTATTTTGGATGTTCAATTTTTTTTCAAATCCAATCTTGAGTTTTCACTCTCCCATTTTTCACATAAAAAAAAAATATGGCAAAGTGATCACAATAAAATGAAAATTTTAGAGTTTATATATGCAAAAATTTGAAAACTATAATAAATGTAAGTGAAGAAAATTATTTCACGCACTAAAAGTAAACAACAAAATTTTGTTATCCATGTTTTGGAAAATTCCACTACTACAACCCCTAATAGCTTGGTGGAGTTTTATAAAACAGAGATTTCTAAATGATCCAAACATGTTTTAAATATGGATATGCATGCCTAGAACATGTTGAAGATGAAATGACCTAATGATCCAAAAATTCCAAGGAGCAGAAAATTAATTCTCAAGTTAACGTGTGGTGGGATATTTACCAGAGCCAAACAACCCACTTTTTGCCTATTTACAAAAAGTGGTCCTAACAATCATAGATCAACGTAAATTTTATTATCGATTAATGATGTGTAACGACTATAATTTTTGGTAGAAATGAGTTATGGTTGGGGAGTCAACACACAGTTTAATATGCCTCGTCCTCCCTTTTTTGATGATAGCAAAACCTAATATATAAAAAATTAAAGATTTTAAAATCCTTGAAAATCACAGATACTTTTCGGAATTGTCTCTCTTAGCATTTGTGCATTTCTATTTTGGATGTTCAATTTGTTTTCAAATCCAAACTTGAGTTTGCACTCTACCATTTTTCTCGTAAACAAAAAGATAAGGCAAATAGATCTCTAGAAAATGAAAATTTTAGAGTTTACGTATGCAAAAAATTGAAAACTATAATAAATGTTAGTGAAGAAAATTATTTCTCGGAATAAAAATGAACACCAAAGTTTTGTTATCCATGTTTCGGAAACTCCTCTAGTACAACCCCTAATTGCTTGGTGGAATTTTATAAGAAAGAGATTTCTAATTGATCCTAAAATGTTTTAAATATGGATATGCATGCCTGAAACATGTTGAAGATGAAAAATTTAAAGGTGTAGAAAAAATTTAATTCTGAAGTTAACGTGCATTAGGATATTTACCTTAGCCAAACAACCCACTTTTTGCCAATTTACAAAAACGGACCTAGCAATCATAGATCATCATAAATGTTTTGATCGATTAATGATGTGTAACGACTATCATTTTTGTAACAAATGACTTATGGTTTGGGAGTCAACACTCTGTTAAAAATACCTCGCCCCCCCTTTGACAATGATTGCAAAACTAATATATAAAAAACTTAAAGAGTTTACAATCCTTAAAAATCACAGATAATTTTTGGAATTATCTCTCTAAGAATTTGTGCACTTCTATTTTGGATGTTCAATTTTTTTTCAAATCCAATCTTGAGTTTTCACTCTCCCATTTTTCACATAAAAAAAAAATATGGCAAAGTGATCACAATAAAATGAAAATTTTAGAGTTTATATATGCAAAAATTTGAAAACTATAATAAATGTAAGTGAAGAAAATTATTTCACGCACTAAAAGTAAACAAAAAAATTTTGTTATCCATGTTTTGGAAAATTCCACTACTACAACCCCTAATAGCTTGGTGGAGTTTTATAAAACAGAGATTTCTAAATGATCCAAACATCTTTTAAATATGGATATGCATGCCTAGAACATGTTGAAGATGACATGACCTAATCATCCAAAAATTCCAGGGAGCAGAAAATTAATTCTCAAGTTAACGTGTGGTGGGATACTTACCAGAGCCAAACAACCCACTTTTTGCCTATTTACAAAAAGTGGTCCTAACAATCATAGATCAACGTAAATTTTATTATCGATTAATGATGTGTAACGACTATAATATTTGGTAGAAATGAGTTATGGTTGGGGAGTCAACACTCAGTTTAATATGCCTCGTCCTCCCTTTTTTGATGATAGCAAAACCTAATATATAAAAAATTAAAGATTTTAAAATCCTTGAAAATCACAGATACTTTTCGGAATTATTTCTCTTAGCATTTGTGCATTTCTATTTTGGATGTTCAATTTTTTTTCAAATCCAAACTTGAGTTTTCACTCTCCCATTTTTCTCGTAAACAAATAGATAAGGCAAATAGATCACTAGAAAATGAAAATTTTAGAGTTTACATATGCAAAAAATTGAAAACTATAATAAATGTTAGTGAAGAAAATTATTTCTCGGAATAAAAATGAACACCAAAGTTTTGTTATCCTTGTTTCGGAAATTCCTCTAGTACAACCCCTAATTGCTTGGTGGAATTTTATAAGAAAGAGATTTCTAATTGATCCTAAAATTTTTTAAATATGGATATGCATGCCTGAAACATGTTGAACATGAAAAATTTAAAGGTGTAGAAAAAATTTAATTCTGAAGTTAACGTGCATTAGGATATTTACCTTAGCCAAACAACCCACTTTTTGCCAATTTACAAAAATGGACCTAGCAATCATAGATCATCATAAATATTTTGATCGATTAATGATGTGTAACGGCTATCATTTTTGTAACAAATGACTTATGGTTTGGGAGTCAACACTCTGTTAAAAATACCTCGCCCCCCCTTTGACAATGATTGCAAAACTAATATATAAAAAACTTAAAGAGTTTACAATCCTTAAAAATCACACATAATTTTTGGAATTATCTCTCTAAGAATTTGTGCATTTCTATTTTGGATGTTCAATTTTTTTTCAAATCCAATCTTGAGTTTTCACTCTCCCATTTTTAACAGAAAAAAAAAATATGGCAAAGTGATCACAATAAAATGAAAACTTTAGAGTTTATATATGCAAAAATTTGAAAACTATAATAAATGTAAGTGAAGAAAATTATTTCACGCACTAAAAGTAAACAACAAAATTTTGTTATCCATGTTTTGGAAAATTCCACTACTACAACCCCTAATAGCTTGGTGGAGTTTTATAAAACAGAGATTTCTAAATGATCCAAACATCTTCTAAATATGGATATGCATGCCTAGAACATGTTGAAGATGAAATGACCTAATGATCCAAAAATTCCAAGGAGCAGAAAATTAATTCTCAAGTTAACGTGTGGTGGGATATTTACCAGAGCCAAACAACCCACTTTTTGCCTATTTACAAAAAGTGGTCCTAACAATCATAGATCAACGTAAATTTTATTATCGATTAATGATGTGTAACGACTATAATTTTGGTAGAAATGAGTTATGGTTGGGGAGTCAACACTCAGTTTAATGTGCCTCGTCCTCCCTTTTTTGATGATAGCAAAACCTAATATATAAAAAATTAAAGATTTTAAAATCCTTGAAAATCACAGATACTTTTCGGAATTGTCTCTCTTAGCATTTGTGCATTTCTATTTTGGATGTTCAATTTGTTTTCAAATCCAAACTTGACTTTGCATTCTCCCATTTTTCTCGTAAACAAAAAGATAAGGCAAATAGATCACTAGAAAATGAAAATTTTAGAGTTTACGTATGCAAAAAATTGAAAACTATAATAAATGTTAGTGAAGAAAATTATTTCTCGGAATAAAAATGAACACCAAAGTTTTGTTATCCATTTTTCGGAAATTCCTCTAGTACAACCCCTAATTGCTTGGTGGAATTTTATAAGAAAGAGATTTCTAATTGATCCTAAAATGTTTTAAATATGGATATGCATGCCTGAAACATGTTGAAGATGAAAAATTTAAAGGTGTAGAAAAAATTTAATTATGAAGTTAACGTGCATTAGGATATTTACCTTAGCCAAACAACCCACTTTTTGCCAATTTACAAAAACGGACCTAGCAATCATAGATCATCATAAATGTTTTGATCGATTAATGATGTGTAACGGCTATCATTTTTGTAACAAATGACTTATGGTTTGGGAGTCAACACTCTGTTAAAAATACCTCGCCCCCCCTTTGACAATGATTGCAAAACTAATATATAAAAAACTTAAAGAGTTTACAATCCTTAAAAATCACAGATAATTTTTGGAATTATCTCTCTAAGAATTTGTGCATTTCTATTTTGGATGTTCAATTTTTTTTCAAATCCAATCTTGAGTTTTCACTCTCCCATTTTTCACATAAAAAAAAAATATGGCAAAGTGATCACAATAAAATGAAAATTTTAGAGTTTATATATGCAAAAATTTGAAAACTATAATAAATGTAAGTGAAGAAAATTATTTCACGCACTAAAAGTGAACAACAAAATTTTGTTATCCATGTTTTGGAAAATTCCACTACTACAACCCCTAATAGCTTGGTGGAGTTTTATAAAACAGAGATTTCTAAATGATCCAAACATCTTTTAAATATGGATATGCATGCCTAGAACATGTTGAAGATGACATGACCTAATCATCCAAAAATTCCAAGGAGCAGAAAATTAATTCTCAAGTTAACGCGTGGTGGGATATTTACCAGAGCCAAACAACCCACTTTTTGCCTATTTACAAAAAGTGGTCCTAACAATCATAGATCAACGTAAATTTTATTATCGACTAATGATGTGTAATGACTATAATTTTTGGTATAAATGAGTTATGGTTGGGGAGTCAACACTCAGTTTAATATGCCTCGTCCTCCCTTCTCCGATGATAGCAAAACCTAATATATAAAAAATTAAAGATTTTAAAATCCTTGAAAATCACAGATACTTTTCGGAATTATCTCTCTTAGAATTTGTGCATTTCTATTTTGGATGTTCAATTTTTTTTCAATTCCAAACTTGAGTTTTCACTCTCCCATTTTTCTCGTAAACAAAAAGATAAGGCAAATAGATCACTAGAAAATGAAAATTTTAGAGTTTACGTATGCAAAAATTTGAAAACTATAATAAATGTTAGTGAAGAAAATTATTTCTCGGAATAAATATGAACACCAAAGTTTTGTTATCCATGTTTCGGAAATTCCTTTAGTACAACCCCTAATTGCTTGGTGGAATTTTATAAGAAAGAGATTTCTAATTGATCCTAAAATGTTTTAAATATGGATATGCATGCCTGAAACATGTTGAAGATGAAAAATTTAAAGGTGTAGAAAAAATTTAATTCTGAAGTTAACGTGCATTAGGATATTTACCTTAGCCAAACAACCCACTTTTTGCCAATTTACAAAAACGGACCTAGCAATCATAGATCAACATAAATGTTTTGATCGATTAATGATGTGTAACGGCTATCATTTTTGTAACAAATGACTTATGGTTTGGGAGTCAACACTCTGTTAAAAATACCTCGCCCCCCCTTTGACAATGATTGCAAAACTAATATATAAAAAACTTAAAGAGTTTACAATCCTTAAAAATCACAGATAATTTTTGGAATCATCTCTCTAAGAATTTGTGCATTTCTATTTTGGATGTTCAATTTTTTTTCAAATCCAATCTTGAGTTTTCACTCTCCCATTTTTCACATTAAAAAAAAATATGGCAAAGTGATCACAATAAAATGAAAATTTTAGAGTTTATATATGCAAAAATTTGAAAACTATAATAAATGTAAGTCAAGAAAATTATTTCACGCACTAAAAGTAAACAACAAAATTTTGTTATCCATGTTTTGGAAAATTCCACTACTACAACCCCTAATAGCTTGGTGGAGTTTTATAAAACAAAGATTTCTAAATGATCCAAACATGTTTTAAATATGGATATGCATGCCTAGAACATGTTGAAGATGACATGACCTAATGATCCAAAAATTCCAAGGAGCAGAAAATTAATTCTCAAGTTAAAGTGTGGTGGGATATTTACCAGAGCCAAACAACCCACTTTTTGCCTATTTACAAAAAGTGGTCCTAACAATCATAGATCAACGTAAATTTTATTATCGATTAATGATGTGTATCGACTATAATTTTCGGTAGAAATGAGTTATGGTCGGGGAGTCAACACTCAGTTTAATATGCCTCGTCCTCCCTTTTCCGATGATAGGAAAACCTAATATATAAAAAATTAAAGATTTTAAAATCCTTGAAAATCACAGATATTTTCGGAATTATCTCTCTTAGCATTTGTGCATTTCTATTTTGGATGTTCAATTTTTTTTCAAATCCAAACTTGAGTTTCCTCTCTCCCATTTTTCTCGTAAACAAAAAGATAAGGCAAATAGATCACTAGAAAATGAAAATTTTAGAGTTTACGTATGCAAAACATTGAAAACTATAATTAATGTTAGTGAAGAAAATTATTTCTCGGAATAAAAATGAACACCAAAGTTTTGTTATCCATGTTTCGGAAATTCCTCTAGTACAACCCCTAATTGCTTGGTGGAATTTTATAAGAAAGAGATTTCTAATTGATCCTAAAATGTTTTAAATATGGATATGCATGCCTGAAACATGTTGAAGATGAAAAATTTAAAGGTGTAGAAAAAATTTAATTCTGAAGTTAACGTGCATTAGGATATTTACCTTAGCCAAACAACCCACTTTTTGCCAATTTACAAAATCGGACCTAGCAATCATAGATCATCGTAAATGTTTTGATCAATTAATGATTTGTAATGGCTATAATTTTTATTAGGAATGACTTTTGGTTCAGGAGTCAAAACTCAGTTAACGATGTCTCCCCCCCCCCCCCCCCCCCCCCTCTCCCCCTCTTTTTCGATGATTGCAAAACCTAATATATAAAAAACTAAAAGAGTTTACAATCCTTAAAAATCAATGATTTTTTTGGAATTATCTCTCTCAAGATTTGTGCATTTCCATTTTGGATGTTCAACTTTTTTTCAAATCCAAACATGACTTTTCACTCACCCATTTTTCTCGTAAACAAAAAGATAAGGCAAATAGATCACAACAAAATGAAAATTTAAGAGTTGATGTATGCAAAAAATTGAAAAATATAATAAATGGAAGTGAAGAAAATTATTTCCAACAATAAAAATGAACACCAAAGTTTGTTTATCCATGTTTGGGAAATTCCACTAGTACAACCCCTAATTGCTTGCTGGAATTTTATAAGAAAGAGATTTCTAATTAATCCAAAATGTTTTAAATTTGGATATGCATGGCTTAAACCTGTTGAAGATCCAAATGACCTAATAATCCAAAAATTTCAAGCAGTAGAAAAAATTAAATTCTCAAGTTAACGAGCATTAGGATATTTACCTTAGCCAAACAACCCATTTTTTGCCTATTTAAAAAAATCGTACCTAACAATCTTAGATCATCGTAAATGTTTTGATCGATTAATGACGTGTAATGGCTATAATTTTTCTTAGAATTGACTTATGGTTTGGGAGACAACACTCAGTTAAAGATGTCTCCCCCCCCCCCCCGTTTCCGATGATTGCAAAACCTAATATATAAAAAACTAAAAGTTTAAGAGTTGATGTATGCAAAAAATTGAAAACTATAATAAATTAAAGTGAAGAAAATTATTTCCAACAATAAAAATGAACACCAAAGTTTGTTTATCCATGTTTGGGAAATTCCACTAGTACAACCCCTAATTGCTTGCTGGAATTTTATAAGAAAGAGATTTCTAATTGATCCAAAATATTTTAAATATGGATATGCGTGGCTTAAACATGTTGAAGATCCAAATGACCTAATAATCCAAAAATTTCAAGCAGTAGAAAAAATTTAATTCTCAAGTTAACATGCGGTGGGATATTTACTAGAGCCAAACAACCCAGTTTTTTCCTATTTAAAAAAAATGGACCTAACAATCATAGGTCATCGTAAATATTTTTATCAATTAATGATGTGTAACGGCTATAATTTTTGTTAGAAATGACTTATGGTTCTGGAGTCAACACTCAGTTAAAAATACTACCCCCCCCCCCCCCCCCCCCCCCCCCCCCCCCCCCTTTTCTAATGATTACAAAACCTTAAATATAAAAAACTAAAAGAATTTACAATCCTTAAAAATCACAGGTACTTTTCGGAATTATCTCTCTTAGCATTTGTTCATTTCCATTTTGGATGTTCAATTTTTTTTCAAATCTAAACTTGAGTTTTCACTCACCCATTTTTCTCGAAAATAAAAAGATAAGGCTAATAAATCAGAACGAAATGAAAATTTAAGAGTTTATGTATGCAAAAAATTGAAAACTATAATAAATGTAAGTGAAGAAAATTATTTCACGCACTAAAAATGAACTCCAATGTTTTGTTATCCATGTTTGGGAAATTCCATTTGTACAACCATTTATAGCTTCGTGGAATTTCATAAGAAAGAGATTTCTAATTGATCCAAACATGTTTTAAATATGGACATGCATGCCAGAAACATGTTGAAAATACAAATGACCTAATGATCCAAAAATTTCAAGGTGTAGAAAAAAATTATTTATCAAGTTAACTTGGGGTGGGATATTTAAAAGAACCAAACAACCCAGTTGTTGCCTATTTACAAAAAGCGGACCTAATAATCATAGACCATCATAAATATTTTGATTGATTAAGTACGTGTAACGGCTATAATTTTTGTTAGAAATGACATATGGTTTGGGAGTCAACACTCAGTTAAAAATGCCTCGCTCCCCCTTTTTCGAAGATTGCAAAACCTAATATTTAAAAAACTAAAAGAGTTTACAATCCTTAAAAATCACAGATACTTTTTGGAATTATTACTCTCGGCATTTGAGCATTTCTATTTTGGATGTTCAATTTTTTTTTCAAATCCAAACTTGAGTTTTCACTCGTCTATTTTTCTCGTAAACAAAAAGATAAGGCTAATCGGTCAATGACTTATGGTTGGGGGTCAACACTCTGTTAAAAATGTCTCACCCCCCTTTTCCGATGATTGCAAAACCTAAAATATAAAAATTAAAAGAGTATAACATCCTTAAAAATCACAGATACTATTCGGAATTATCTCTCTCAGAATGTGTGCATTTTCATTTTGGATTTTCCAAACTTGAGTTTTCACTCTCCCATTATTCTCGTAAACAAAAAGATAAGGCAAATAAATCACAACAAAATGAAAATTTTAGAGTTTATTTATGCAAAAAAATTGAAAACTACAATAAATGTAAGAGAAGAAAATTATTTCACGCACTAAAAATGAACATCAAAGTTTTGTTATCCACCAAAGTTTGGGAAATTCCACTAGTACAACCCTGAATAGCATAGTAGAATTTTATAAGAAAGAAATTTCTAATTGATCCTAAAATATTTTAAATATGGATATACATGCCTGAAACATGTTGAAGAATCAAATGAGCTAATGATCCAAATATTTCAAGGTGTAGAAGAAATTTAATTCTCTAGTTAACATGCGATGGGATATTTACCAGAGCCAAACAACCCAGTTTTTGCCTATTTACAAAAAGCGGATGTAACAATCACAGATCATCGTAAATGTTTTGGTCGACTAATGATGTGTAATGGCTATAATTTTTGTTAGAAAAGACTTGTGGTTTGGGAGTCAACACTCAGTTAAAAATGCCTCCCCCTCCTTGTCCGATGATTGCAAAACCTAATATATAAAAAACTAAAAGATTTTAAAATTCGTAAAAATCACAGATACTTTTTTGGAATTATCTCTCTCAGCTTTTTTGCATTACCATTTCGGATGTTCGATTTTTTTTGCAAATCCAAACTTGAGTTTTCACTCTCCCATTCTTCTCAAATGAAAAACGATAAGGCAAATTGATCACAATAAAATAAAAATTTTAGAGTTTATGTATGCAAAAAATTGAAAGCTATTATAAATTTAAGAGAAGAAAATTATTTCATGCACTAAAAATGAACACCAAAGTTTTGTTAACCATGTTTAGCAAATTCTAATAGTACAACCCCTAATAGCTTTGTAGAAATTTATAAGAAAGATATTTCTAATTGATTCAAAAATGTTTTAAATATGGATATGCATGCCTGAAACATGTTGAAGATGCAAATCACCTAATGCTCCAAAAATTTCAAGGTGTAGAAAAAATTTAATTCTCAAGTTAACGTGCGCTGGGATATTTACCAGAGCCAAACAACCCAGTTTTTGCCTATTTAAAAAAAGCGAACCAAACCATCATAGGTCATCGTAAATATTTTGATCGATTAATAATGTGTAACAGCTATAATTTTTGTTAGAAATGACTTATGGTTCGGGAGTCAACACTCAGTTAAAAATGCCTCATCCCCCCTTTTTCGATGATTGCAAAACCTAATATATAAAAAAACTAAAAGAATTTAAAATCCTTGAAAATTACATATACTTTTCGGAATTATCTTTCTTAGCATTTGTGCATTTCCATTTTGGATGTTCAATTTTTTTTCAAATCCAAACTTGAGTTTTCACTCACCCATTTTTCTCGTAAACAAAAAGACAAGGCAAATAGATCAAAACAAAATGAAAATTTAAGAGTTTATGTTTGTAAAAAATTGAAAACTATAATAAATTTAAGTGAAGAAAATTATTTCATGTACTAAAAATGAACACCAATGTTTTGTTATCCATGTTTGGGAAATTTCACTATTACATCCCCTAATAGCTTGGTGGAATTTTATAAAAAGAGATTTCTAATTCATCCTAACATGTTTTAAATATGGATATGCATGCCCGAAACATGTTGAAGATACCAATGACCTAATGATAAAAAAATTTCGAGTAGAAAAAATTAATTCTCAAGTTAACGTGCGGTGGGATATTTACCAGAGCCAAGGAACCCAGTTTTGCCTACTTACAAAAAGTTGACCTAACAATCATAGATCATCGTAAATTTTTTCTTCGAATAATGATGTGTAATGGCTATAATTTTTGTTAGAAATGACTTATGGTATGGGAGTTAACACTCAGAAAAAAATGCCTCGCCCCACCTTTTTCGATGATTGCAAAACCTAATATATAAAAAACTAAAAGATTTTACAATCCTTAAAAATCATAGATACTATTTGGAATTATCTCTCTCAGCCTTTGTGCATTTCCATTTTGGCTGTTCAATTTTTTTCAAATTCAAACTTGAGTTTTCACTCTCCCGTTATTCTCGTAAACAAAAATATAAGGCAAAAAGATCACAACAAAATGAAAATTTTACAATTTATGTATGCAAAAAATTGAAAACTACATTAAATTTAAGTGAAGAAAATTATTTCACTCACTAAAAATGAACATCAAAGTTTTATTATCTACCAAAGTTTGGAAAATTCCACTAGTACAACCGCGAATAGCTTAGTGGAATTTTATAAGAAAGAAATTTCTAATTGATCCTAAAATTTTTAAAATATGGATATGCATGCTTGAAACATGTTGAAGATGCAAATGAGCTAATGATCCCAAAATTTCAAGTTGTAAAATAAATGTAATTCTCAAGTTAACATGCGATGGGATATTTACCAGAGCCAAACAACCCAATTTATGCCAATTTACAAAAAGTGGACCTAACAATCACAGATCATCATAAATGTTTTGATCGATTAATGATGTGTAATGGCTATAATTGTTTTTAGAAACGACTTATAGTTTGGGAATCAACACTTAGTTACAAATGCCTCGCCCCTCCTTTTCTGATGATTGCAAAACCTAATATATAAAAAACTAAAAGATTTTACAATCCTTAAAAGTCACAGATATTCTTTTGGAATTATCACTCTCAGCATTTTTGCAATATAAATTTGGATGTTCGATTTATTTTCAAATCCAAACTTGAGTTTTCACTCTCCCATTTTTATCGTAAGCAAAAAGATAAGGCAAATCGATCACAATAAAATGAAATTTTTAGAGTTTATGTATGCAAAAAATTGAAAGCTATTATAAATTTAAGTGAAGAAAATTATATCACCCACAAAAAATGAACACCAAAGTTTTGTTATCCATGTTTAGCAAATTCCACTAGTACAACCCCTAATAGCTTTGTGGAATTTTATAAGAAAGAGATTTCTAATTGATCCTAAACTGTTTTAAATATGGATATGCATGCCTGAAAAATGTTGAAGATGCAAATGACCTAATGATCCAAAATATTCATGGTGTAGAAAAAATTTAATTCTCAAGTTAACGTGAGGTGGGATATTTATTAGAGCCGAACAACCCAGTTTTTGCCGATTTACAAAAGGCGGACCTAACCATCATAGATCATCATAAATGTTTTGATCGATTAATGATGTTTAACGGCTATAATTTTTGTTAGAAATGACTTATGGTTCGGGAGTCAACACTCATTTAAAAATGCCTCGTCCACCCTTTTTCAATGATTGCAAAACCTAATATATAAAAAACTAAAAGATTTTACAATCCTTGAAAATCACGTAAATTTTTGGAATTATCGCTTTCAGCATTTGTGCATTTCCATTTTGGATGTTAATTTTTTTTTCAAATCCAAACTTGAGTTTTCAGTCACCCATTTTTCTCGTAAACAAAAAGATAAGGTAAATAGATCACAACAAAATAAAAATTTAAGAGTTTATGTATGCAAAAAAATTGAAAACTATAATAAATTTAAGTGAAGAAAATTATTTCACGCACTAAAAATGAACACCAAAGTTTTGTTATCCATGTTTGGGAAATTCCACAAGTACAACCCCTAATAGCTTGGTGGAATTTTGTAAGAAAGAGATTTCTAATTGATCCTAACATGTTTTAAATATGGATATGCATGCCTGAAACAAGTTGAAGATACCAATGACCTAATGATCAAAAAATTTCAAGGAGTAGAAAAAATTAATTCTGAAGTTAACGTGCGGTTACCAGAGCCAAACAACCCAGTTTTTGCCTATTTACAAAAACCTGACCTAACAATCATAGATCATCGTAAATATTTTCATCGATTAATGATGTGTAATGGCTATAATTTTTTGTTATAAATGAGTTATGGTATGGGAGTGAACACTCAGATAAAAATGCCTCGCCCCCCTTTTCGATGATTGCAAAACCTAATATATAAAAAACTAAAAGAGTTTACAATCCTTAAAAATCACAAATACTATTTGGAATTATCTCTCTCAGCATTTGTGCATTTCCATTATGGATGTTCAATTTTTTTTCTATTCCAAACTTGAGTTTTCACTCTCCCATTATTCTCGTAAGCAAAAAGATAAGGCAAATAGATCACAAGAAAACGAAAATTTTCGAGTTTATGTATGCAAAATATTGAAAACTACAATAAATGTAAGTGAAGAAAATTATTTCATGCACTAAAAATGAACATCAAAGTTTTGTTATGCACCAAAGTATGGGAAATTCCACTAGTACATCTCCGAATAGCTTAGTGGAATTTTATAAGAAAGAAATTTCCAATTGATCCAAAAATGTTTTAAATATGAATATGCACGCCTGAAACATGTTGAATATGCAAATGAGCTAATGATCCCAAAATTTGAAGGCGTAAAAAAAATTTAATTCTCAACTTAATATACGATGGGATATTTACCAGAGCCAAACAACCCAGTTTTTGCCTATTTACAAAAAGCGGACCTAACAATCCCAGATCATCGTAAATGTTTTGATCAATTAATGATGTGTAATGGCTGTAATTTATTTTAGAAATGACTTGTGGTTTGGCAGTCAACACTCAGTTAAAAATGCCTCGCTCCTCCTTTTCCGAACATTGCAAAACCTAATATATAAAAATCTAAAAGAGTTTACAATCCTTAAAAATCACAAATACTTTTTGTAATTATCTCTCTCAGCATTTGTGCATTACCATTTTGGATGTTCGCTTTATTTTCAAATCCAAACTTGAGTTTTCACTCTCCCATTTTTTTCGTAAGCAAAAAGATAAGGCAAATTGATCATAGTAAAATGAAAATTTTAGAGTTTATGTATTCAATAAATTGAAAGCTATTATAAATTTAAATGAAGAAAATTATTTCACGCACTAAAAATGAACACCAAAGTTTTGTTATTCATGTTTGGGAAATTCCACAAGTACAACCCCTAATTGCTTGGTGGAATTTTATAAGAAAGAGATTTCTAATTGATCAAGACATGTTTTAAATATGGATATGCGTGCCTCAAACATATTGAAGATGCAAATGACCTAATGATCCAAAAATTTCAAGGTGAAGAAAATTTTTAATTCTTAAAAATTTTTAATTCTTAAGTTAATGTGCAGTGGTATATTTACCATAGCCAAACAACCTTGTTCGTACCTATTTACAAAAAAGAGGATCTAACAATCATAGATCATCATAAATGTTTTGATCGAATAATTTTGTGTAACAGATATAATTTTTGTTAGAAATGACTTATGGTTTGGGAGTCAACACTCAGTTAAAAATTCCTCGCCCCCCGTTTTTCGATGATTGCAAAACCTAATATATAAAAAACTAAAAGAGTTTACTATCCTTAAAAATCACAGATACTATTTGGAATTATCTCTCTCAGCATTTGTGCATTTACATTTTGGATGTTCAATTTTTTTTCAAATCCAAACTTGAGTTTTCACCCTCCCTTTATTCTCGAAAAAAAAATATATGGCAAATAGATCACAAAAAAATGAAAATTTTAGAGTTTATGTATGCAAAAAATTGAAAACTACAATAAATGTAGGGGAAGAAAATTATTTCACGCACTAAAAATGAACATCAAAGTTTTGGTATCCAGCAAAGTTTGGGAAATTCCACTAGTACAGCCACAAACAGCTTAGTGGATATTTATAAGAAAGAAATTTCTAATTGATCCTAAAATGTTTTAAATATGGATATGCATGCCTGAAACATGTTGAAGATGCAAATGAGCTAATGATCCCAAAATTTCAAGGTGTAGAAAAAAATTAATTCTCAAGTTAACGTGCAGTGGAATATTTACCAAAGCCAAACAACCCAGTTTTTACCTATTTACAAAAATGGACTTAAAAATCATAGATCATTTTAAATATTTTTATCGATTATTGATTTGAAACGGCTAAATTTTTTACTTGAATTGACTTATGGTTTGGGTGTCAAATGACTTGGTGGAATTTCATAAGAGAGACATTTCTAATTGATCCCAACATGTTTTAAATATGGATATGCGTGCTTGAAACATGTTGAAGATGCAAATGACCTAATGATCCAAAAATTTCAAGTTGTAGAAAAAATTTAATTCTCAAGTGAACGTGCGGTGGGATATTTACCATAGCAAAACAACCCTGTTGGTGCTTATTTACAAAAAGCGGATCTAACATTCATAGATCATCGCAAATGTTTTGATCGATTAATGATGTGTAATGGCTATAATTTTTGTTTGAAATGATTTATGGTTTGGGAGTCAACACTCAGTTAAAAATGTCTCGCCTCCCCATTTTCGATGATTGCGAAACTAATAAAAGAGTTTACAATCCTTAAAAATCACAAATACTTTTTAGAATTATCTCTCTCAGCATTTGTGCATTTCCATTTTCGATGTTCAATTTTTTTTCAAATCCTAACATGAGTTTTCTCTCTCCCATTTTTCTCGTAAACAAAAAGATAAGGCAAATAGATCACAACAAAATGAAAATGTTAGAGTTTATGTATGAAAAAAGATTGAAAACTACAGGAAATTTAAAAGAAGAAAATTATTTCACGCACTAAAAATGAACACCAAAGTTGGGTGATCCAGGTTTGGGAAATTCCACTAGTACGACCCCTAATAGCTTCGTGGAATTTTATAAGAAAGAGATTTCTAATTGGTCCGAACATGTTTTAAATATGGATATGCATGCCTGAAACATGTGGAAGATACAAATCACCTAAAATTTCAAGGAATAGAGAAAATTAAATTCTCAAATTAATGTGTTGTGGGATAGATCATCGTAAATGTTTTGATCGATTAATGATGTGTAACGACTATAATTTTTGTTAGAAACGACTTATAGTTGGGGGTCAACACTCAGTTAAAAATTCCTCGCCCCCCCCCCCCCCCCCCCCCCTTTTCCGATAATGGCAAAACCTAATATATAAAAATCTAAAAGAGTTTAAAATCCTTAAAAATCACAGATACTTTGTGGAATTATCTCTTTCAGAATTTTTGCTTTTCCATTTTGGACGTTCAATATTTTTTCAAATCCAATCTTGAGTTTTAGCTCTCCCATTTTTCTCATAATAAATAAGATAGGGCAAATAGATCACAACAAAATGAAAATTTTAGAGTTTATGTATGCAAAAAATTGAAAACTATAATAAATGTAAGTGAAGAAAATTATTTCACTCACTAAAAATGAACACCAAAGTTTTGTTATCCATGTTTGGAAAATTCCACTAGTACAACCTGTAATAGTTTGGTGGAATTTTATAAGAAAGAGATTTCTAATTGATCCTAACATATTTTAAATATGGATATGCAAGCTTGAAACATGTTGAAGATGCAAATGACTTAATGATCCAAAATTCCAAGGAACAGAAAAAATTAATTCTCAAGTTAACGTGCGGTGGGATATTTACCAGAGCCAAACAACCCACTTTTTGCCTATTTACAAAAAGCGGTCCTAACAATCATAGATGATCGTAAATGTTTTGATTGATTAATGATGTGTAATGGCTATAATTTTTGTTAGAAATGACTTATGGTTTGGGAGTCAACACAGTTAAAATCCTCCCCCCCCCCCTTTTGCGATGATAGCATAACCTAATCTACGAAAAACTAAAAGAGTTTACAATACTTAAAAATCATGTATACATTTTGGAATTATCTTTCTCAGCATTTTTGCATTTCCATTTTGGATGTTGAATTTTTTTTCAAATCCAAACTAGAGTTTTCCCTCACCCGTTTTTTTCGTAAAAAAAATATAAGGCAAATGGATCACAAGAAAATGAAAATTTTAGAGTTTATGTATGCAAAAAATTTAAAACTATAATATATGTAAATGAAGAATATTATTTCATGCACTAAAAATTAACACCAATGTTTTGTTATCATGTTTGGGAAATTCCACTAGTACAACCCCTAAAAGCTTGGTGCAATTCTATAAGAAAGATATTTCTAATTGATCCAAACATGTTTTAAATATGGATATGCACACCCGAAACATGTTGAAGATGCAAATGACCTAATGATCCAAAAATTTGAAGGAGTAGAAAAAATTAAATTCTCAAGTTAACGTGTGGTGGAATATTTACCAGAGCCAAACAACACATTTTTTTGCCTATTTACTAAAATCAGACCAAGAATTCATAGATCATCATAAATGTTTTGATCGATTAATGATGTGTAACATCTATCATTTTTGTTAGAAATGACTTATGGTTGGCGGTCAACACTCAGTTAAAAATGACTCCCCCCCCCCCCCCTCCCATTTCCGATGATTGCAAAACCTATATAAAAACCTATAAGAGTTTAAAATCCTTAAAAATTATGTATACTTTTTGGAATTATCTCTCTCAGAATTTGTGCTTTTCCATTTTGGATGTTCAATATTTTTTCAAATCCAATCTTAAGTTTTCACTCTCCCATTTTTCTCATAAACAAAAAGATAGGGCAAATAGATCACAACAAAATGAAAATTTTAGAGTTTATGTATGCAAAAAATTGAAAACTATAATAAATGTAAGTGAAGAAAATTGTTTCACGCAATAAAAATGAACACCAACGTTTTGTTATTCATGTTTGGAAAATTCCACAAGTACAACCCCTAATAGCTTAGTGGAATTTTATAAGAAAGAGCAGAAATAATTAATTCTCAAGTTAAAATGCGGAGGGATATTTATCAGAGCCAAACAACCCAGTTGTTGCCTATTTACAAAAAGTGGACCTAATAATCATTGATCATCATAAGTGTTTTGATCGATTAAGTATGTGTAACGGCTATAAGTTTTGTTAGAAATGACTTATGGTGTTGGAGTCCACACTCAGTTAAACATGCTTCGCTCCCCCTTTTTTGATGATTGCAAAACCCAATATATAAAAAACAAAAAGAGTTTAAAATCCTTAAAAATCACAGATACTTTTTGGAATTATCTCTTTCAGAATTTGTGCATTTCCACTTTGGATGTTCATTTTTTTTCAAATCCAAACTTGAGTTTTCACTCTTCTATTTTTCTCGTAAACAAAAAGAAAAGGTTAATCGATCACAATCAAATGAAAATTTAAGAGTTTATGTATGCAAAAAATTGAAAGCTATTCTTAATGTAAGTGAAGAAAATTATTTCTCGGAATAAAAATGAACACCAAAGTTTTGTTATCCATGTTTGGGAAATTCCACTAGTACAACCCCTAATAGCTTGGTGGAATTTTATAAGAAAGAGATTTCTAATTGATCCTAACATGTTTTAAATATGGATATGCATGCCTGAAACATGTTGAAGATGCAAAAGACCTAATGTTCCAAAATTTTCAAGGAGTAAAAAAAATTAATTCTCAAGTTAACATGCGGTGGGATATTTACTTGAGCCAAACAACCTAGTTTTTGCCTTTTTAAAAAAAGCTGACCTAACAATCATACATCTTCGTAAATTTTTTGATCGATTAAGGATGAGTAATGGTTATAATTTTTGTTAGAAATGACTTATGGTTTGGGAGTCAACACTCAGTTAAAAATGCCTCGCCCCCCTTTTTCGATGATTGCAAAACCTTATATATAAACTAAAAGAGTTTACAATCCTTAAAAATCACAGATACTTTTTGGAATTTCCTTTCTCAGTATTTGTGCATTTCCATTTTGGATGTTCAATTTTTTTCAAATCCAAACTTGAGTTTTCACTCTCCAATTTTTCTCCTAAACAAAAGGATAAGGCAAATAGATCACAACAAAATGAAAAATTTAGAGTTTATGTATGCAAAAAAAATGAAAAGTACTGTAAATGTATGTGAAGAAAATTATTTCACGCACTAAAAATGAACACCAAAGTTTTGTGATCCATGTTTGGGAAATTCCTCTAGTTCATCCCCTAATAGCTTGGAGGAATTTTATAAGACAGAGATTTCTAATTGATTCTAACATGTTTTAAATACGGATATGCTAGCCTGAAACTTGTTGAAGATGCAGATGACCGAATGATCCAAAAATTTCAAGTAGTATAAAAAATTAAGTCTCAAGTTAACATGCGGTGGGATATTTACAAGAGCCAAACAATCCATTTTTGCCAATTTACAAAATGCAGTCCTAACAATCAAAGATCATCATGAATGTTTTGATCGATTAATGATGTGTAACGGCTATAATTTTTGTTTAAAATGACTTATGGTTTGGGAGTCAACACCCAGTTAAATATGCCTTGCCCCCCCTTTTCCGATGATTGCAAAACCTAATATATAAAAAATCAAAAGAGTTTACAATCCTTAAAAATCACAGATACTTTTTGGAATTATCTCTCCCAGCATTTGTGCATTTCCATTTTGGAAGTTAAATTTTTTAAAAAATCCAAACACCTGTTTTTACTCTCCCATTTTTATTGTAAACAAATAAATCACAACAAAATGAAAATTTAGAGTTTAAGTGTGCAAAAAATTGAAAACAATAATAAATGTTAGTGAAGAAAATTATTTCACGCTCGAAAAAATGAACACCAAAGTTTTGTTATCCATGTTTAGGAAATTCCACTAGTACAACCCCTAATAGCTTGGTGGAATTTTATAAGAAAGAGATTTCTAATTGATCCTAACATCTTTTAAATATGGTTATGCATCCATGAAACATGTTGAAGATGCAAATGACCTAATGATCAAAAAATTTCAAGGAGAAGAAAAAATTAAATTCTCAAGTTAACGTGTGGTGGGATATTTACAAAAACTAAACAACCCACTTTTTGCCTATTTAAAGAAATCGGACCTAACAATCATAGATCATCATAAATTTTTTGATCGATTAATGATGTGTAACGGCTATCATTTTTGTAAGAAATGACTTATGGTTTGGGAGTCAACACTATGTTAAAAATACCTCGCCCCCCCCTTTGACAATGATTGCAAAACTAATATATAAAAAACTAACAGATTTTACATTCCTTAAAAATTACAAATAATTTTTGGAATTATCTCTCTAAGAATTTGTGCATTTCCATTTTGGATGTTCAATTTTTTTTCAAATCCAATCTTGAGTTTTCACTCTCCCATTTTTCACATAAAAAAAATTATGGCAAAGTGATCACAATAAAATGAAAATTTTAGAGTTTATATATGTAAAAATTTGAAAACTATAATAAATGTAAGTGAAGAAAATTATTTCACGCACTAAAAATGAACAACAAAATTTTGTTATCCATGTTTTGGAAAATTCCACTACTACAACCCCTAATAGCTTGGTGGAGTTTTTTAAAACAGAGATTTCTAAATGATCCAAACATGTTTTAAATATGGATATGCATGCCTAGAACATGTTGAAGATGAAATGACCTAATGATCCAAAAATTCCAAGGAGTAGAAAAAATTAATTCTCAAGTTAACGTGTGGTGGGATATTTACCAGAGTCAAACAACCCACTTTTTGCCTATTTACAAAAAGTGGTCCTAACAATCATAGATCAACGTAAATTTTATTATCGATTAATGATGTGTAACGACTATAATTTTTGGTAGAAATGAGTTATGGTTGGGGAGTCTACACTCAGTTTAATATGCCTCGTCCTCCCTTTTCCGATGATAGCAAAACCTAATATATAAAAAATTAAAGATTTTAAAATCCTTGAAAATCACAGATACTTTTCGGAATTATCTCTCTTAGCATTTGTGCATTTCTATTTTGGATGTTCAATTTTTTTTCAAATCCAAACTTGAGTTTTCACTCTCCCATTTTTCTCGTAAACAAAAAGATAAGGCAAATAGATCACTAGAAAATGAAAATTTTAGAGTTTACGTATGCAAAAAATTGAAAACTATAATAAATGTTAGTGAAGAAAATTATTTCTCGGAATAAAAATGAACACCAAAGTTTTGTTATCCATGTTTCGGAAATTCCTCTAGTACAACCCCTAATTGCTTGGTGGAATTTTATAAGAAAGAGATTTCTAATTGATCCTAAAATTTTTTAAATATGGATATGCATGGCTTAAACATGTTGAAGATAAAAAATTTAAAGGTGTAGAACAAATTTAATTCTAAAGTTAACGTGCATTAGGATATTTACCTTAGCCAAACAACCCACTTTTTGCCTATTTACAAAAACGGATCAAGCAATCATAGATCATCGTAAATGTTTTGATCAATTAATGATTTGCAATGGCTATAATTTTTATTAGAAATGACTTTTGGTTCGGGAGTCAAAACTCAGATAAAGATGTCTCCCCCAACCCCCCCCCCCCCCCCCCCCCCCCCTCTTTTCCGATGATTGCAAAACCTAATATATAAAAAATTAAAAGAGTTTACAATCCTTAAAAATCACAGATTTTTTTTGGAATTATCTCTCTCATCATTTGTGCATTTGCATTTTGGATGTTCAACTTTTTTTCAAATCCAAACATGACTTTTCACCCACCCATTTTTCTCGTAAACAAAAAGATAAGGCAAATAAATCACAAAAAAATGAAAATTTAAGAGTTGATGTATGCAAAAAATTGAAAACTATAATAAATGAAAGTGAAGAAAATTATTTCCAACAATAAAAATGAACACCAAAGTTTGTTTATCCATGTTTGGGAAATTCCACTTGTACAACCCCTAATTGCTTGTGGAATTTTATAAGAAAGAGATTTCTAATTGATCCAAAATGTTTTAAATATGGATATGCATGGCTTAAACATGTTGAAGATCCAAATGACCTAATAATCCAAAAATTTCAAGCAGTACAAAAAATTAAATTCTCAAGTTAACGAGCATTAGGATATTTACCATAGCCAAACAACCCAATTTTTGCCTATTTAAAAAATTGAACCTAACAATCTTAGATCATTGTAAATGTTTTGATCGATTAATGATGTATAACGGCTATAATTTTTCTTAGAATTGACTTATGGTTTGGGAGACAACACTCAGTTATAGATGTCCCCCCCCCCCTCCTTTTCCGATGATTGCAAAACCTAATATATAAAAAACTAAAAGTTTAAGAGTTGATGTATGCAAAAAATTGAAAACTATAATAAATTAAAGTGAAGAAAATTATTTCCCGCAATAAAAATGAACACCAAAGTTTGTTTATCCATGTTTGGGAAATTCCACTAGTACAACCCCTAATTGCTTGCTGGAATTTTATAAGAAAGAGATTTCTAATTGATCCAAAATGTTTTAAATATGGATATGCGTAACTTAAACATGTTGAAGATCCAAATGACCTAATAATCCAAAAATTTCAAGTAGTAGAAAAAATTTAATTCTCAAGTTAACATGCGGTGGGATATTTACTAGAGCCAAACATCCCAGTTTTTTCCTATTTAAAAAAAGCGGACCTAACAATCATAGGTCATCGTAAATATTTTTATCAATTAATGATGTGTAATGGCTATAATTTTTGTTAGAAATGACTTATGGTTCTAGAGTCAACACTCAATTAAAAATACCTCGCCCTCCCCCCCTTTTCTGATGATTACAAAACCTAATATATAAAAAACTAAAAGAATTTACAATACTTAAAAATCACAGGTACTTTTCGGAATTATCTCTCTCAGCATTTGTTCATTTCCATTTTGGATGTTCAATTTTTTTTCAAATCTAAACTTGAGTTTTCCCTCACCCATTTTTCTCGAAAATAAAAAGATAAGGCTAATAAATCATAACGAAATGAAAATTTAAGAGTTTATGTATGCAAAAAATTGAAAACTATAATAAATGTAAGTGAAGAAAATTATTTCACTTACTAAAAATGAACTCCAAAGTTTGGTTATCCATGTTTGGGAAATTCCATTTGTACAACCATTTATAGCTTCGTGGAATTTCATAAGAAAGAGATTTCTAATTGATCCAAACATGTTTTAAATATGGATATGCATGCCTGAAACATGTTGAAAATACAAATGACCTAATGATCCAAAAATTTCAAGGTGTAGAAAAAAATTATTTATCAAGTTAACTTGGGGTGGGATATTTAAAAGAACCAAACAACCCAGTTGTTGCCTATTTACAAAAAGCGGACCTAATAATCAAAGATCATCATAAATGTTTTGATTGATTAAGTATGTGTAACGGCTATAATTTTTGTTAGAAATGACATATGGTTTGGGAGTCAACACTCAATTAAAAATGCCTTGCTCCCCTTTTCCGATGATTGCAAAACCTAATATTTAAAAAACTAAAAGAGTTTAAAATCCTTAAAAATCACAGATACTTTTTGGAATTATCCCTCTCGGCATTTGAGCATTTCCATTTTGGATGTTCAATTTTTTTTTCAAATCCAAATTTGAGTTTTCACTCGTCTATTTTTCTCGTAAACAAAAAGATAAGGCTAATCGGTCACAATAAAAAGAAAATTTAAGAGTTTATGTATGCAAAAAATTGAATGCTATTATAAATTTAAGTGAAGAAAATTATTTCATGCACTAAAAATGAACACAAAAGTTTTGTTATCCTTGTTTTGAAATTCCACTAGTACAACCCAAAATAGCTAGGTGGAATTTTATAAGAAAGAGATTTAAAATTAATCTTAAATTTTTTTAAATATGGATATGCATGCCTCAAACATGTTGAAGATGCAAATGACCTAATTATCCAAAAATTTAAAGGTGTAGAAAAAATTTAATTCTCAAGTTAACGTGCGATGGAATATTTAACAGAGCCAAACAACCCAGTTTTTGCCTATTAACAAAAATGGACTTAACAATCATAGATTATCGTAAATGTTTCGATTGATTAATGATTTTGAATGGCTATAGTTTTTGTTAGAAATGACATATGGTTCAGGAGTCAACATTCAGTTAAAAAAGCCTCGCCCTCCCTTTTTCATTGATTGTAAAACCAAATATATAAAAAACTAAAAGAGTTTACAATCCTTAAAAATCATAGAAACTTTTTGGAATTATCTCTCTCAGCATTTGTGCATTTCAATTTTGGATGTTCAATTTTTTTTCAAATCCAAACTTGAGTTTTCACTAACCCATTTTTCTCGTAAACAAAAAGATCAGTCAAATAGATCACAAAAAAAACTGAAAGTTTTAGAGTTTAAGTATGAAAAAAATTGAAAAATATAATTAATGTAAGTGAAGAAAATTATTTCACACACAAAAAATGAACACTAAAGTTTTGTTAACCATGTTTGGAAAATTTCACTAGTACAACCCCTAATAGCTTGGTGGAATTTTATTAGAAAGAGATTTCTAATTGATCCTAACATGTTTTAAATATGGATATGCATGTCTGAAACATGTTTAATATGCAAATGACCTAATGATCCAAAAATTCCAAGGAGCAAAAAAAATTAATTCTCAGGTTAACGTGCGGTGGGATATTTACCAGAGCCAAACAACCCACTTTTTGCCTATTAAAAAAAAGCAGTCCGAACAATAATAGATGTTATTAAATGTTTTGATTGATTAATGATGTGTAACGCCTATAATTTTTTTTATAAATGACTTATGGTTTGGGAGTCAACACTCAGTTAAAAATGCCTTGCCACGCCCTTTTCCGATGATTGCAAAACCTAATATATAAAAACCTAAAAGAGTTTACAATCCTTAAAAATCAAAAATACTTTTTGGAATTATCTCTCTCAGCATTTGTGCATTTCTATTTTGGATGTTCAATTTTTTTTCAAGTCCAAACTTGTGTTTTCACTCTCCCATTTTTCTCATAAACAAAAAGATAAGGCGAATAGATCACAACAAAATGAAAATTATAGAGTTTATGTATGTAAAAAATTGAAAACTATAATAAATGGAAGTGAAGAAAATTATTTCACAGACTAAAAATGAACGCCAAAGTTTTGTTATCGATGTTTGGGAAATTCCTCTAGTACAACCCCTAATTGTTGGTGGATTTTTATAAGTAAGAGATGTCTAATTGATCCTAACTTGTTTTAAATATGGATATGCATGCCTGAAACATGTTGGAAATATAAATGACCTAATGATAAAAAATTTCAAAGAGTAGAAAAAATTAATTCTCAAGTTCACTTGTAGTGGGATATTTCCCAGAGCCAAACAACCTAGTTTTTGCCTAATTACAAAAAGCTGACCTAACAATCATAGATCATCTTAAATGTTTTTATCAATAAATTATGTGTAATAGCTATAATTTTTGTTAGAAATGACTTATGGTTTGGGAGTCAACACTCAGTTAAAAATGCCTCGCCCCCCATTTTTCGATGATTGGAAAATCTAATATATAAAAAACTAAAAGAGTTTACAATCCTTAAAAATCACATATACTTTTTGGAATTATCTCTCTCAGCATTTGTGCATTTCCATTTTGGATGTTCAATTTTTTTTCGAATCCAAACTTGAGTTTTCACTCACCCATTCTTCTAGTAAACAAAAAGATAAGGCAAATAGATCACAACAAAATGAAAATTTAAGAGTTTATGTATGCAAAAAAATAAAAACTATAATAAATGTTAGTGAAGAAAATCATTTCAAGCACTAAAAATGAATACCAAAGTATTGTTGTCCACGTTTGGGAAATTCCAATAGTACAACCCGTAATAGCTAGGTGGAATTTTATAAGCAAAAGATTTCTAATTGATCCAAACATGTCATAAATATGGATATGCATGCCTGAAACATGTTGAAGATGAAAATGACCTAATGATCCCAAAATTTCAAGGAGCAGAAAAAAATAATTTTCAAGTTAACGTGCTGCGGGATATTTACCATAACCATACAACCCACTTTTTTCTATTTACAAAAAGCGGTCCTAACAATCATAGATCATCGTAAATATTTTGATCAATTAATGATGTGTAACAGCTATAATTTTTCTTAGAATTGACTTATGGTTTGGGAGACAACATTCAGTTAAAAATGCCTCGCCCCCACCACTCCCCCCAACCCCTGCACTCCCCTTTTCCGATGATTGCAAAACCTAATATATAAAAAACTGAAAGAGTTTACAACCCTTAAAAATCAAAAATACTATTTGGAATTATCTCTCTCAGCATTTTTGCATTTCCATTTCGATGTTCAATTTTGTTTTCAAATCCAAACTTGAGTTTTCACTCTCCCATTTTTCTCGTAAACAAAAATATAAGGCAAATAGATACAAAAAATGAAAATTTTAGAGTTTATGTATACAAAAAATTTAAAAATACAGTAAATTTAAGTGATGAAAATTATGTCACGCACTAAAAATGAACACCAACGTTTTGTTATCCATGTTTGGGTAATTCCACTAGGACAACCCCTAATAGCTTGGTGGAATTGTATAAGAAAGAGATTTATAATTGATCCTTAAATGTTTTAAATATAGATATGCATACCTGAAACAAGTTGAAGATGCACATGACCTAATGATAAAAAAATTTCATGGTGTAGAAAAAAATTTAATTCTCTAGTTAACGTGCAGTGGGATATTTAACAGAGCCAAACAACCCAGTTTTTGCCTATTAACAAAAAATGGACCTAACAATCATAGATCATCGTAAATGTTTTGATCGATTAATGGTTTGTAACGGCTATAATGTTTGATAGAAATGACTTATGGTTTGGGAGTCAACACACAGTTAAAAATGCCTCGCCCCCCTTCTCCAATATTTGCAAAACCTAATATATAAAAATCTAAAAGAGTTTACAATCCTTAAAAATCTTAGATTCTTTTTGGAATTATCTCTCTCAGCATTTGTCCATTTCCATTTTGGATTTCCAATTTTTTTCAAATCCAATCTTGAGTTTTCTCTCACCCATTTTCTCGTAAAAAAAAAAATTAGGCAAATAGATCTGAAAAAATTAAAATTTAAGAGTTTATGTATGCAAAAAATTCAAAACTATAATAAATTTAGGTGAAGAAAATTATTTCATGCAATAAAAATGAACACCAAAGTTTTGTTATCCATGTTTGGGAAATTCCACTAATACAACCACTAATTGCTTGGTGAAATTTTATAAGAAAGAGATTTCTAATTGATCCAAACATGTTTTAAATATGGATATGCATGCCTGAAACATGTTGAAGATGCAAATGACCTAATGATCCAAAAAATTCAAGCAGTACAAAAAATTAAATTCTCAAGTTAACGTACGGTGGGATATTTACCTGAGCCAAACAACCCACTTTTTGCCTATTTACAAAAAGCGGACCTAACAATCGTAGATCATCGTAATTTTTTTGATTGATTCATGATGTGTAACGGCTATAATTTTTGTTAGAAATGACTTATGGTTCGGGAGACAACACTAAGTTAAAAATGCCTCGCTTCCCCTTTTCCGATGATTGAAAAATCTAATATATAAAATTAAAAGAGTTTAGAATCCTTAAAAATCACAGATACTTTTAGGAATTATCTCTCTCAACATTTGTGCATTTCCATTTTGGATGTTCAATTTTTTTTGACTCTAAACTTGAGTTTTCGCTCACCCATTTTTCAAGTAAACAAAAAGATAAAGCAAATAGATCACAACAAAATGAAAATTTAAGAGTTTATGTTTGCGAAAAATTGAAAACTATAATTAATGTAAGTGAAGAAAATTGTTTCACGGACTAAAAATGAACCCTAAAGTTTTGTTATCGATGTTTGGGAAATTCCACTAGTACAACCCCTAATAGCTTGGTGGAATTTTACAAGCATAATATTTCTATTTGATCCAAACACGTTTTAAATATGGATAACCCCCCCTGTCTCCCCTTCCCCCTTTTTCGTTGATTGCAAAACCTAATATATAAAAAAAAAAAAGGTTTAAAATCCTTAAAACTCGCAGATACTTTTGGAATTATATCTATAGCATTTGTGCATTTCCATTTAGGATGTTCAATTTTTTTTCAAATCCAAACTTGAGTATTGTCCCACCCATTTTTTTCGTAAACAAAATGATAAGGCAAATAGATCACAAAAAAATGAAAATTTTAGAGTTTATGTATGCAAAAAATTGAAAACTATAATAAATATAAGTGAAGAAAATTATTTCATGCACTAGAAATGAACACCAAAGTTTTGTTATCAATGTTTGGAAAATTTCACTAGTACAACCCTAATAGCTTGGTGGAATTTTATAAGAAAGAGATTTCTAATTGATCCTAACATGTTTTAAATATGGATATGCATGCCTGAAACCTGTTGAAGATGCAAATGACCTAATGATCCTAAAATTCCAAGGAGCAGAAAAAATTAATTCTCAAGTTAAAGTGCGGTGGGATATTTACCAGAGCCAAACTACACACTTTTTGCCTATTTACAATAAGCGGTCCTAACAATCATGGATGATCGTACATGTTTTGATTGATTAATGATGTGTAACGGCTATAATTTTTGTTAGAAATGACTTATGGTTCGGGAGTCAACACTCAGATAAAAATGCCTCGCGCCCCCCTTTTCCGATGATTGCAAAACCTAATATATAAAAAACTAAAAGAGTTTACAATCCAAAAAAATCACAGATACTTTTTGGAATTATCTTTCTCAGCATTTGTGCATTTCTATTTTGGATGTTCAATTTTTTTTCAAATCCAAACTTGAGTTTTCACTCTCCTATTTTTATTTAAAAAAAAGAAAAGGCAAATAAATCCCAAAAAAATGAAACTTTTAGAGTTTATGTATGCAAAAAAGTGAAAACTATAATAAATGTAACTGAAGAAAATTATTTCATGGACTAAAAATTTACACCAAAGTTTTGTTATCCATGTTTGGGAAATTCCACTAGTATAACTCCTAATTGGTTGGTGGATTTTTATAAGAAAGATTTCTAATTAATCCTAACAAGTTTTAAATATGGATATGCATGCGGGAAACACGTTGAAGATACAAATAACCTAATGATAAAAAAAATTCATGGAGTAGAAAAAATTAATTCTCAAGCTAACGTGCGGTGGGATATTTACCGAAGCCAAACAACCCAGTTTTTGCCTATTTACAAAAAGCTGACCTAACAATCATAGATCATCGTAAATGTTTGTGTCGATTAATGATGTGTAATGGCTATAATGTTTGTTAGAAATGACTTATGGTATGGGAGTCAACACTCAGATAAAAATGCCTCGCCCCCCCTTTTTCGATGATTACAAAACCGAATATATAAAAAAGTAAAAGAGTTTGCAATCCTTAAAAATCACAGATACTATTTGTAATTTTCTCTCTCAGCATTTGTGCATTTCCATTTTGGATGTTCAATTTGTTTTCAAATCCAAACTTGAGTTTTCATTTTCCCATTTTTCTCGTAAACAAAAAAAATAAGGCAAATAGATCACAACTAAATGAAAATTTTAGAGTTTATGTATGGAAAAAAAGGAAAACTTCAATAAATGTAAGTGAAGAAAATTATTTGTCTGACTAAAAATGAACACCAAAGTTTTGTTGTCCTCCAAAGTTTGGGAAATTCTACTAGTACAACCCCAAATAGCTTAGTGGAATTTTATAAGAAAAAGATTTCTAATTTATCCTAAAATATTTTAAATATGGATTTGCATGCCTAAAACATGTTGAAGATGCAAATGAGCGGACCTAATGATCACAGATCATTGTAAATGTTTCGATCGATTAATGATGTGTAACGACTATAATTTCTGTTAGTCAACACTCAGTTACAAATGCCTCACCCCTACTTTTACTATGATTGACAAACCTAATATTTTAAAAAATAAAAAAATTTACAATCCTTAAAATCACAGATACTTTTTTGAATTATCTCTCTCAACATTTGTGCATTACTATTTTGGATGTTCGATTTTTTTTCAAATCCAAGCTTGAGTTTTCACTCGCCCATTTTTCTTGTAATAAAAAAGATAAGGAAAATCGATCACAATAAAATGAAAATTTTAGAGTTTATGTATGTAAAAAATTGAAAGCTATTATAAATGTAAGTGAAGAAAATTATTTCACATACTAAAAATGAACACCAAATTTTTGTAATCCATGTTGGGCAAATTCCACTAGTACAACCCCTAATAGCTTTGTAGAATTTTATGAGAAAGAGATTTCTAATTGATCCTAAAATATTTTAAATATGGATATGCATGCCTGAAACATGTTGAAGATGCAAATGACCAAATGATCCAAAAATTTCATGGTGTATAAAAAATTTAATTCTCAAGTTAATGTGCGGTGGCATATTTACCAGAGGCAAACAACACAGTTTTTGCCTATTTATAAAAAGTGGACCTAACCATCATAGATCATTATATATGTTTTGATCGATTAATGATGATGTGTAACGGCTATAATTTTTGTTAGAAATGACTTATGGTTCGGGAGTCAACACTCAGTTAAAAATGCCTCGTACCCCCTTTTCCGATGATTGCAAAACCTCATATATAAAAACATAAAAGATTTCACAATCCTTGAAAATCACAGATACTTTTTTGAATTATCTCTCTCAGCATTTGTGTATTTCCATTTGGGATGTTCAATTTTTTTTCAAATCCAAACTCGAGTTTTCACTCACCCATTTTTATCGTAAACAAAAAGATAAGGCAAATAGATCACAATAAAATGAAAATTTTAGAGTTTATGTATGTAAAAAATTTAAAACTATGATAAATGTAAGTGAATAAAATTATTTCACGCACTAAAAATGAACACCAAAGTTTTGTTATCCATGTTTGGCAAATTCCACTAGTACAACCCCTAATAGCTTTGTGGAATTTTATAAGTAAGAGATTTCTAATTGATCCTAAAATGTTTTAAATAAGAATATGCATCCCTGAAACATGTTGACGATGCAAATGACCTAATGATCAGAAAATTTCAAGGTGTAGAAAAAAATTAATTTGCAAGTAAACGTGCGGTTGAATATTTACTATGGCCAAACAACCCAGTTTTTGCCTAGTTACAAAAACAGACTTAAAAATCATAGATCGTCATAAATATTTTGATCGGTAAATTATTTCTCATGGCTAAAATATTTGTTAGAAATGACTTATGATTCGGGTGTCAACACTCAGTTAAAAATGCCTCGCCCCCCCTTTTCCGTTAATTGCAAAACCTAATACATAAAAAACTAAAGGTGTTACAATCCTTAAAAATCATAGATACTTTTTGGAATTATCTCTCTCAGCATTTGTACATTTCCATATCGGATGTTCAATTTTTTTTTCAGATCCAAACTTAAGTTTTCACTCACCCATTTTTCTCGTAAAGAAAAAGAAAGGCAAATATATCACAAAAAATGAAAATTTTAGAGTTTATGTATGCAAAAAATTAAAAAATATAATAAATGTAACTGAAGAAAATTATTTCACGCACTACAAATGAACAACTAAGTTTTGTTATTCATGTTTGGAAAATTCCACTAGTCCAACCCCTAAAAGCTTGGTGGACTTTTGATTGATAAATGATATAAAACGGCTATAATTTTTGTTAGAAATGACTTATGGTTCGGGAGTCAACACTCAGTTAGAAATGCCTCGTACCCCCTTTTCCGATGATTGCAAAACCTCATATATAAAAACATAAAAGATTTCACAATCCTTGAAAATCACAGATACTTTTTTGAATTATCTCTCTCAGCATTTGTGCATTTCCAATTGGGATGTTCATTTTTTTCAAATCCAAACTCGAGTTTTCACTCACCCATTTTTCTCGTAAACAAAAAGATAAGGCAAATAGATCACAATAAAATGAAAATTTTAGAGTTTATGTATGTAAAAAATTTAAAACTATGATAAATGTAAGTGAATAAAATTATTTCACGCACTAAAAATGAACACCAAAGTTTTGTTATCCATGTTTGGCAAATTCCACTAGTACAACCCCTAATAGTATTGTGGAATTTTATAAGTAAGAGATTTCTAATTGATCCTAAAATGTTTTAAATAAGAATATGCATCCCTGAAACATGTTGACGATGCAAATGACCTAATGATCCAAAAATTTCAAGGTGTAGAAAAAAATTAATTTGCAAGTAAACGTGCGGTTGAATATTTACTATGGCCAAACAACCCAGTTTTTGCCTAGTTACAAAAACAGACTTAAAAATCATAGATTGTCATAAATATTTTGATCGATAAATTATTTCTAATGGCTAAAATATTTGTTAGAAATGACTTATGATTCGGGTGTCAACACTCAGTTAAAAATGTCTCGCCCCCCGTTTTTCGTTGATTGAAAAACCTAATACATAAAAAACTAAAGGTGTTTACAATCCTTAAAAATCATAGATACTTTTTGGAATTATCTCTCTCAGCATTTGTGCATTTCCATATCGGATGTTCAATTTTTTTTTCAGATCCAAACTTAAGTTTTCACTCACCCATTTTTCTCGTAAAGAAAAAGAAAGGCAAATATATCACAAAAAAATGAAAATTTTAGAGTTTATGTATGCAAAAAATTGAAAAATATAATGTAACTGAAGAAAATTATTTCACGCACTAAAAATGAACACCTAAGTTTTGTTATCCATGTTTGGAAAATTTCACTAGTACAACCTCTAAAAGCTTGGTGGAATTTTGATTGATAAATGATATAAAATGGCTATAATTTTTGTTAGAAATGATTGATGGTTTGGGAGTCAACACTCAGTTAAAAATGCCCCCCCTCTCTTTTCTGATGATTGTAAAACCTAATATATAAAAAACTAAAAGAGTTTACAATTCTTAAAAATCACAGATACTTTTTGAAATTATCTCTCTCAGCATTTTTGCATTTCTATTTTTGATGTTCAATTTTTTTTCACATCCAAACTTGAGTTTTCACTCTCCCATTTTTCAAAAAAAAAGATAAGGCAAATAAATTACAACAAAATGACAATTTTAGAGTTTATTTATGCAAAAAATTGAAAACTATAATAAATGTATGTGAAGAAAATTATTTCACAGACTAAAAATCAACCCCAAAGTTTTGTTATCCAAGTTTGGGAAATTCCACTAATACAACCCCTAATAGCTTGGTGGAATTTTATAAGTAAGAGATTTCTAATTGATCCAAACATGTTTTAAATATGCATAAGCGTGCCTGAAACATGTTGAAGATGCAAATGATCTAATGATCCAAAAATTTCAAGGTGTTGAAAATATTTAATTCTAAAGTTAACGTGCAGTGCGATATTTACCAGAGCCAAACAACCCAGTTGTTGCCGCTATAGAAAAAGCGGATCTAACAATCATAGATCAGCATAAATATTTAGATCGATTAAGTATGTGTAACGGCTATAATTGTTTTTAGAAATGACTTAAGGTTCGGGAGGCAACACTCAGTTAAAAATGCCCCCCCCGTTTTCGATGATTGCAAAACCTAATATATAAAAAACTAAAAGAGTTGACAATCCTTAAAAATCACTGATACTTTTTGGAATTATCTCTCTCAGAATTTGTGAATTTCCGTTTTGGATGTTCGATTTTTTTTTAAAATCCAAACATGAGTTTTTACCCTCCCAATTTTCTCGTAAACAAAAAGATAAGGCTAATCGATCACAATTAAATAAAAATTTAAGAGTTTATGTTTGCAAAAATTTGAAAGCTATTATAAATGTAAGAGAAGAAAATTGTTTCACGCACTAATAATGAGCACAAAAGTTTTGTTATCCATGTTAGGGAAATTCCACTAGTACAAGCCCTAATAGCTTGGTGGAATTTTATAAGAAAGAAATTTCTAATTGATCCTAAAATGTTTTAAATATCAATATGCATGCCAGAAACATGTTGACGTTGCAAATGACCTAGTGATCCAAAAATTTCAAGGTGTAGAAAAAATTTAATTCTCTACTTAACGTGCGGTGGAATATTTACTAGAGCCAAACAACCTAGTTTCTGCCTAATTACAAAAACGGACTTAAAAATCATAGATTATCATAAATGATTTGATTGATTAATGATTAGTAATGGCTATAATTTTTGTTAGAAACAAATTATGGTTCGGGTGTCAACGCTCAAATAAAAATGCTTTGCCTCCAACTTTTTCGAAGATTGCAAAATCTAATATATAAAAAACTAAAAGAGTTTACAATCCTAAAAAATCACAGATACTATTTGGAATTATCTCTCCCAGCATTTGTGCATTTCCATTTTGGATGTTCAATTTTTTTCAAATCCAAACTTGAGTTTTCACTCTCTCATTTTTCTCGTAAAAAGAAAGATAAGGCAAATAGATCACAACAAAATGAAAATTTTAGAGTTTATGTATGAAAAAAATTGAAAACTACAATAAATGTAAGTGAACAAAATTATTTCACGCACTAAAAATGAACACCAAGGTTTTGTTATCCATGTTTGGGAAATTCCACTACTACAACCCCTAATATCTTGGTGGAATTTTATAAGAAAGAGATTTCTAATTGATCATAACATGTTTTAAATGTGGATATGCATGCCTGAAACATGTTGAAGATGCAAATGAGCTAATGATCCCAAAATTTCAAGGCGTAGAAAAAATTTAATTCACAAGTTAACATGTGGTGGAACATTTATCAGAGCCAAACAACCCAGTTTTTGCCTATTTACAAAAAGCGGACCTAACAATCACAGATCATCGTAAATGTTTTGATCGAGTAATGATGAGTAACGGCTATAATTTTTGTTAGAAATGACTTATGGTTTGGGAGTCAACACTTAGTTAAAAATGCTTCGCCCCTCCTTTTCTGATGATTGCAAAACCTAATATATAAAAAACTAAAAGAGTTTACAATCCTTAAAAATCATAGATACTTTTTGGAATTATCTCTCGCAGCATTTGTACATTACCATTTTGGATGTTCGATTTTTTTCAAATCCAAACTTGAGTTTTCACTCTTCCATTTTTCTTTTAAGCAAAAAAGATATGGCAAATCGATCAGAATAAAATGAAAATTTTAGAGTTTATGTAAGCAAAAAATTGAAAGCTATTATAAATATAAGTGAAGAAAATTATTTCACGCACTAAAAATGAACTCCAAAGTTTTGTTATCCATGTTTGGGAAATTCCACTAGTACAACCCCTAATAGCTTTTTGGAATTTTATAAGAAAGAGATTTATAATTGATCCTAAATTGTTTTAAATATGGATATGCATGCCTAAAACATGTTGAAAATGCAAATGACATAATGATCCAAAAATTTCATGGTGTCAAAAATTTTTAATTCTCAAGTTAACGTGCAGAGGGATATTTACCAGAGCCAAACAACCCACTTTTTGCCTCTTTAAAAAAAGTGGACCTAACCATCATAGATCATCGTAAATGTTTTGATCGATTAATGATGTGTAACGGCTATAATGTTTTTTAAAACTGACTTATGGTTCGGGAGTCAACAGTCTGTCAAAAATGCCTCGTCCCTCCTTTTTCGATGATTCCAAAACCTAATATAAAAAAACTAAAAGATTTTACAATCCTTGAAATTCACAGATACTTTTCAGAATTATCTCTCTCAGCATTTGTGCATTTCTATTTTGGATGTTAATTTTTTTTCAAATCCAAACTTGAGTTTTCACTCACCCATTTTTCTCGTAAACAAAAAGATAAGGCAAATAGATCACAAAAAAATGAAAATTTAAGAATTTCTGTCTGCAAAAAATTAAAAACTATAATAAATGTAACTGAAGAAAATTATTTCATGCACTAAAATTGAACATGAAAGTTTTGTTATCCATGTTTGGGAAATTCCACTAGTACAACCCCTAATAGAAAGGTGGAATTTTATAAGAAAGATTTCTAATTGATCCAAACATGTTTTAAATATGGATATGCATGCCTGAACCATGTTGAAGATGCAAATGACCAAATGATCTCAAAATTTCAAGGTGTAGAAAATTTTTAATTCTAAAGTTAATGTGCGGTGGGATATTTACCAGTGCCAAACGACCCAGTTGTTGCCTATTTACAAAAAAACGGACCTAACAATCATAGATCATCATAAATGTTTTGATCGATTAAGTATGTGTAACGGCTATAATTTTTGTTAGAAATGACTTATGGTCTGGGTGTCAACACTTAGTTAAAAATGCCTCCCCCCCACCCCCTCCCCCTTTTTCGATGATAGCAAAACCTAATATATAAAAATTAAAAGAGTTAAAAATACATATAAATCATTGATACTTTTTGGAGTTATCTCTCTCAGCATTTGTGTATTTCCATTTTGGAAGTTCAATTTTTTTCAAGTCCAAACTTGAGTTCTCACTCTACCATTTTTCTCGTAAACAAAATGAAAATTTTAGAGTATATGGATGGAAAAAATTGAAAACTACAATAAATGTAAGTGAAGAAAAATATTTCATGCTCTAAAACTGAACACGAAAGTTTTGTTAACCATGTTTGGGAAATTCCTCTAGTGCAACCCCTAATAGCTTGTTGGAATTTTATAAGAAAGAGAGTTCTAATTGATCCTAAAATGTCTTAATTATAGATATGCGTGCCTGAAACATCTTGAAGACGCAAATGACCTACTGATCCAAAAATTTCAAGGAGTTGAAAAAATTAATTGTCATGTTAACGTGCGGTGGGATATTTACCAGAGAGAAAAACCCACTTTTTGGCTATTTACAAAAAGCGGACCTAACAATCATATATCATCATAAATGTTTTAATTGATTAATGATGTGTAATGGCTATAATTATTTTAAGAAATGACTTATGGTTTCGTAGTCAACGCTCAGTTAAAAATGCCTCGCCCTCCTTTTCCAATGATTGCAAAACCTAATATTTTAAAAACTAAAAGAGTTTACAATCCTTAAAAATCACAGATACTTTTTGGAATTATCTCTCTATGCATTTGTGCTTTTCCATTTTGGATGTTCAAAATGTTTTCATATCCAAACTTGAGTTTTCACTCACTCCTTTTTCTCGTAAACAAAAAGATAAAGTAAATATATCACAACAACATGAAAATTTTAGAGTTTAAGTATGCAAAAAATTGAAAACTATAATAAATGTAAGTGAAGAATATTATTTCATGCACTAAAAGTGAACACCAAATTTTTCTTATTCATGTTTGGGAAATTCCACTAGTACAACCCCGAATAGCTTGGTGGAATTTTATAAGAAAGATATTTCAAATTGACCCTAAAATCTTTTAAATATGGATACGCATGCCTGAAACATGTTGAAGATGCAAATGACCTAATGATCCCAAAATTTTAAGGAGTAGATAAAATTTAATTATCAAGTTTACAAGTGGTGGGATATTTACTAGAGCCAAACAACCCAATTTTTGTCTATTTACTAAAAGCGGACCTAACAATTATAGATCATCATAAATTTTTTTATCGAATAATGATGTGTAACGGCTATAATTTTTGTTAGAAATGACTTATGGTTTTGGAGTCAACACTCAGTTAAAAATACCTCACCCCCCTTTTTTTTATGATTGCAAAACCTAATAGATAAAAAAATAAAAGAATTTACAATCCTTAAAAATCACAGATACTTTTCAGAATTATCTCTCTCAGTATTTGTGCATTTTCATTTTTTATGTTCAATTGTTTTTCAAATCCAAACTTGAGTTTTCTCTCACCCATTTTTCTAGAAAACAAAAAGATAAGGCAAATAGATCACAACGAAAAGAAAATTTAAGAGTTTATGTATGCAAAAAATTGAAAACTATAATAAATGTAAGTGAAGAAAATTATTTCATGCACTAAAAAAAACACCAAAGTTTCGTTATCCGTGTTTGGGAAATTCCACTTATACAACCCTTAATAGCTGGGTGGAATTTTATAAGAAAGAGATTTCTAATTGATCCAAACATGTTTTAAATATGGACATTCATGCCTCAAACATGTTGAAGATGCAAATGTCCTAATGATCCAAAAGTTTCAAGGTGTAGAAAAAATTTGCGGTGGGATATTTACCAGAGCCAAACAGTCTAGTTGTTGCCTATTTACAAAAAGCGGACCTAATAGTCATAGATCATCATAAATATTTTAATCGATTAAGTATGTCTAATGGCTATAATTTTTGTTAGAAATGACTTATGTTGTTGGAGTCACCACTCAGTTAAAAATGCTTCGCTCCCCCTTTTTCGATGATTGTAAAACCTAATATATAAAAAAATAAAAGAGTTTAGAATCCTTAAAAATCACAAATACTATTTGGAATTAGCTCTCTCAGCATTTGTGCATTTCCTTTTTGGATGTTCAATTTTTTTTCAAATCCAAACTTGAGTTTTCACTCTTCTATTTTTCTCGTAAACAAAAAGATAAGGCTTATCAATCACAATCAAATGAAAATTTAAGAGTTTATGTTTGAAAAAAATTGAAAACTATTATAAATGTAAGTGAAGAAAATTATTTCACGCACTAAAAATGAACACAAAAGTTTTGTTATCCGTTTTTGGGAAAATCCACAAGTACAACCCCTAGTAGCTTGGTGGAATTTTATGAGAAAGAGATTTCTAATTGATCCTAAAATGTTTTAAATATGGATATGCATGCCTGAAACATGTTGATGATGCAAATGACCAAATGATCCAAAAATTTCAAGGTATAGAAAAAATTTAATTCTCAAGTTAACGTGGGGTGGAATATTTACCAGAGCCAAACAACCCAATATTTGCCAATTTACAAAAACGGACTAAACAATCATAGGTCATCATAAATGTTTTGATTGATTAATGATTTGTAAATGCTATAATTTTTGTTAAAAAAGACTTATGGTTCGGGAGTCAACACTCAGTTAAGAAAGCCTCACCCTCCCATTTTCGATGATTGCAAAACCTAATATATAAAAAACTAAAACAGTTTATAATCCTTAAAAATCACATATACTTTTTGGAATTATCTCTCTTAGAATTTGTGCATTTCCATGTTGGATGTTCAATTTTTTTTTCAAATCCAAACTTGAGTTTTCACTCACCCATTTTTATCGTAAACAAAAAGATAAGGTAAATAGATCACAACAAAATGAAAATTTTAGAATTTATGTATGCAAAAGATTGAAAACTATAAAAAATGTAAGTGAAGAAAATTATTTCACGCTATAAAAATGAACACTAAAGTTTTGTTATCCTTGTATGGGAAATTCCACTAGTACAACCCCTAATATCTTGGTAGAATTTTATAAGAAAGAGATTTCTAATTGATCCAAACATGTTTTAAATATGGAATATTATTGCCTTAAACATGTTGAAGATGCTAATGTCCTAATGATCGAAAAATTTCACGCAGTAGAAAAAATTAAATTCTCAAGTTAACGTGCGGTGGGATATTTACCAAAGCCAAACAACCCAGTTTTTTTCCTATTTACAAAAAGCAGACCTAACAATCATGGATCATCATAAATGTTTTGATCGATTAATGATGTGTAACGTCTATAATTTTTGTTAGAAATGACTTATGGTTCGGGAGTCATCACTCAGTTAAAAATGCCTCGCCTCCCCTTTTCCGATGATTGCAAAATCTAATATATAAAAAAGTAAAAGAGTTTACAATCCTTAAAAATCACAAATACTTTTTGGAATTTTCCCTCTCAGAATTTGTGCATTTCCATTTTCGATGTTCAATTTTTTTTCAAATCCAAACTTGAGTTTTCACACGCCCATTTTTCTTGTAAACAAAAAGATAAGGCAAATAGATTACAAAAAAATGAAAATTTAAGAGTTTATGTATGCCTAAAATTTAAAACTATAATAAATGTAATTGAAGAAAATTATTTCACACACTAAAAATAAACACCAAAGTTTTGTTATCCGTGTTTGGGAAATTCCACTAGTACAACCCCTAATAGTATGGTGGAATTTTATAAGAAAGAGATTTCTAATATATCCAAACATGTTTTAAATATGGATATGCATGTGTGAAACATGTTGAAGATGCAAATGACATAATGATCCAAAAATTTCAATGTGTAGAAAAAATTTAATTCTCAAGTTAACGTGCGGTTGTTTACCAGAGCCAAACAATCCAGTTGTTGCCTATTTACGAAACGCGGACCTAAGAATCATAGATCATCATAAATGGTTTGATTGATTAATGATGTGTAACAAGAATAACTTTTGTTAGAAATGACTTATGGTTTGGGAGTCAAGACTCAGTTAAAAATGCCTCGCCCCCACTTTTCTATGATTGCAAAACTAAATATATAAAATACTAAAAGAGTTTACAATCCACAAAAATCACAGATACTTTTTGGAATTATCTTTCTCAGCATTTGTGCATTTCTATTTTGGATGTTCAATTTTTTTTCGAATCCAAACTTGAGTTTTCACTCTACCATTTTTCTCGTAAGCAAAAAGATAAGGCAAATCGATCACAATAAAATGAAAATTTTTGAGTTGATGTATGCAAAAAATTGAAAGCTATTATAAATGTAAGTGAAGAAAATTATGTCACACACTAAAAATGAACACCAAAGTTTTGCTATCCATGTTTGGGAAATTCCACTAGTACAAGCCCTAATTGCTTTGTGGAATTTTATAACAAAGAGATTTCTAATTGATCCTAAAATGTTTTAAATATGGATATGCATGCCCGAAACGTGTTGAAGATCCTAATGAACAAATGACCCAAATCATTGATGGTGTAGAAAAAAATTAATTCTCAAGTCAACGTGCGGTGGGATATTTACCAGAGCCAAAAAACCCCGTTTTTGCCTATTTTCAAAAAGCGGACATAACCATCATAAATCATCGTAAATGTTTTGATCGATTAATGATGTGTAACAGTTATAATTTTTGTTAGAAATGACTTAAGGTTTGGGAGTCAACACTCAGTTAAAAATGCCTCACCCCCCCTTTTCTGATAATTTCAAAACCTAATATATAAAACACTAAAAGAGTTTACGATCCTTAAAAATCACATATACTTTTCGGAATTATCTCTCTCAGCATTTGTGCATTTATATTTTGGATGTTCAATTTTTTTTCAAATCCAAACATGAGTTTTCACTCACCCATTTTTCTCTTAAACAAAAAGATAAGACAAATAGATCACAACAAAATGAAAATTTAAGAGTTTATGTATGCAAAAAATTGAAAACTATAATAAATGTAAGTGATGAAAATTATTTCACGCACTAAAAATAAACACCAAAGTTCTGTTATCCATGTTTGGGAAAATCCACTAATACAACCACTAATTGCTTGGTGGAATTTTATAAGAAAGAGATTTCCAATTGATCCAAACATGTTTTAATTTTAGATATGAATGCCTGAAACATGTTGAAGATGCAAATGTCCTAATGATCCAAAAATTTCAATATGTAGAAAAAATTTAATTCTCAAGTTAACATGCGGTGGGATATTTTCCCGAGCCAAACGACCTAGTTGTTGCCTATTTGAAAAAAAAGCGGACCTAATAATCATAGATCATCATAAATGTTTTGATCGATTAAGTATATGTAATGGATATAATTTTTGTTAGAAATGACTTGTGGTTTGGGAGTCAACACTCAGTTAAAAATGCCTCGCTCCCCCTTTTCCGATGATTCCAAAACCTAATATATAAAATACTAAAAGAGTTTACAATCCTTAAAAATCATAGATACTTTTTGGAATTATCTCTCTCAGAATTTGTGCATTTCCATTTTGGAAGTTCAATTTTTTTTCAAATCCAAACTTGAGTTTTCACTCTTCCATTTTTATCGTAAACAAAAAGATAAGGCTAATCGATCACAATAAAATTAAAATTTAAGAGTTTATGTTTGTTAAAAATTGAAAGCATTTAGAAATTTAAGTGAAGAAAATTATTTCACGCTCTAAAAATGAACACAAAATTTTTTTTATCCATGTTTGGGAAATTCCACTAGTACAACCCGTAATAGTTTGGTAGAATTTTATAAGAAAGAGATTTCTAATTGATCCTAAAATTTTTTAAATATAGATATGCATGTCATAAAAATGTTGAAGATGCAAATGAGCTAGTGATCCAAAAATTTCAAGGTGTAGAAAAAATTTAATTCTCAAGTTAACGTGCGGTGGAATATTTACTAGAGCCAAACAACCCTGTTTTAGCCTATTTACAAATATGGGCTTAACAATCATAGATCATCGTAAATGTTTTAATCGATTAATGATTCGTAATGGGTATAATTTTTGTTAGAAATGACTTATGGTTCGGGAGTCAACATTCAGTTAAAAATGCTTCGCCCTCCCTTTTTCGATGATTGCAAAACCTAATATATAAAAAACTAAAAGCATTTACAATCCTTAAAAATCACAGATACTTTTTGGAATTATTTCTCTCAGCATTTGTGCATTTCCATTTTGGATGTTAAATTTTTTTCAAATCCAAACTTGAGTTTTCACTCACCTATTTTTCTCTTAAACAAAGAGATCAGGCAAATAGATCACAATAAAAAATATATTTTAGAGTTTATGTATGCAAAAAGTAGAAAACTGTAATAAATGTACGTGAAGAGAATTGTTTCACACACTAAAAATGAACTCCAAATTTTTGTTATCCATGTTTTGGAAATTCCACTAGTACAACCCCAAATAGCTTGGTGGAATTTTATAAGAAAGAGATTTCAAATTGATCCTAAAATCTTTTAAATATGGATATGCATGCCTGAAACATGTTGAAGATGCATATGACCTAATGATCCCAAAATTTCAAGGAGTAGAAAAATTTAATTCTCAAGTGGACATACGGTGGGATATTTACCATAGCCAAACAACCCAGTTTTTGCCTATTTTCAAAAAGCGGACCTAACAATCATAGATCATCATAAATGTTTTGATCGATTAATGATTTGTACGGGCTATAATTTTTTTTATAAATGACTTATGGTTTGGGAGTCAACACTCATTTAAAAAGGCCTTACCCCTCTTTTCCGAAGATTGTAAAACCCAATATTTAAAAAACTAAAAGAGTTTACAATCCTTAAAAATCACATATACTTTGTGGATTTATCTCTCTAAGCATATGTGCATTTCTATTTTGGATGTTCAAAATTTTTTCAAATCCAAACTTGAGTTTTCACACTCCCATTTTTTTCGTAAACAAAAAGATAAGGCAAATAGATCACAACAAATTGAAAATTTTAGAGTTTATGTATACAAAAAATTGAAAACGATAATAAATTTAGGTGAAAAAAATTATTTCACGCACTAAAAATGAATACCAAAGTTTTTTTATTCATGTTTGGGAAATTACAGTAGTACAACCACGAATAGCTTGGTGGAATTTTATAAGAAAGAGATTTCAAATTGATCCTAAAATGTTTTAAATATGGATATGCATGTCTGAAACATGTTGAAAATGCAAATGACCTAATGATCCCAAAATTTCAAGGAGTAGAAAAAATTTAATTCTCAAGTTAACATGCGGTTGGATATTTACTAGAGCCAAACAACCCAGTTTTTGCCTATTTTCAAAAAGTGGACCTAACAGTCATAGATCATCATAAATGTTTTGATCGATTAATGATGTGTAACGGCTACAATTTTTGTTAGAAATGACTTATGGTTCTAGAGTCAACACTTAGTTAAAAATGCCTCGTGCCCCCTTTTTCGATAATAGCAGAATCTAATATATAAAAAATAAAAGAATTTACAATCCTTAGAAATAACAAATACTTTTTGGAAGTATCTCTCTCAGCATCTGTGCATTTCCATTTTGGATGTTCAATTTTTTTTCAAATCCAAACATGAGTTTTCTCTCACTCGTTTTTCTCGAAAACAAAAAGAAAAGGCAAATAGATCACAACAAAAAGAAAATTTAAGAGTTTATGCATGCAAAAAAGTGAAAACTATAATAATGTAAGTGAAGAAAATTATTTCATGCACTAAAAATGAACACCAAAGTTTTGTTATCTATGTTTGGGAAATTCCCACTTATGCAACCCTTAATAGCTTGGTGGAATTTTATAAGAAAGAGATTTCTAATTGATCCAAAAAAGTTTTAAATATGGATATGCATGCCTGAAACATGTTGAAGATGCAAATTTCCAAATGATCCAAAAAGTTCCAGGTGTAGAAAAAATTTATTTCTCAAGTTAACATGCGGTGGGATATTTACCAGATCCAAACAACCCAGTTGTTGCCTATTTACAAAAAGCCGACCTAATAATCATAGATCATCATAAATGTTTTGATCGATTAAGTATGTGTAACAGCTACAATTTTTGTTAGAAATGACTTATGGTGTTGGAGTCAACACTCAGTAAAAAATGCCTCGCTCCCCCTTTTCTGATGATTGCAAAACCTAATATATAAAATACTATAAGAGTTTACATTCCTTAAAAATCACATATACTTTTTGGAATTATCTCTCTCAGCATTTTAGCATTTCCATTTTGGATGGTTTTTTTCAAATCCAAACCTGAGTTTTCACTCTTCTATTTTTCTCGTAAACAAAAAGATAAGGCTAATCGATCACAATGAAATGAAAATTTAAGAATTTATGTATGCAAAAAATTGAAAGCTATTATAAATGTAAGTGAAGAAAATTATTTCACGCACTAAAAATGAACACAAAAGTTTTGTTATCCGTTTTTGGGAAATTCCACTAGTACAACACCTAATAACTTGGTGGAATTTTATAAGCAAGAGATTTCTAATTGATCCTAAAATGTTTTAAATATGGATATGCATGCCTGAAACATGTTGAAGGTGAAAATGACCAAATGATCCAAAAATTTCAAGGTGTAGAAAAAATTTAATTCTGAAGTTAACGTGCGGTGGAATATTTACCAAAGCCAAACAACCCAATTTTTGCCTATTTACAAAAACGGACTGAACAATCTTAGATCATCATAAATGTTGTAATTGATTAATGATTTGTAAAGGCTATAATTTTTGTTAGAAATGACTTAAGTTTCGGGAGTCAACACTCAGTTAAAACAGCCTCGCCCTTCCTTTTGCGATGATTGCAAAACCTAATATATAAAAAACTAAAAGAGTTTACAATCCTTAAAAATCATAGATACTTTTAGGAATTATCTCTCTTACCATTTGTGCATTTCCATGTTGGATGTTCAATTTTTTTTCAAATCCAAACTTGAGTTTTCACTCACCTATTTTTCTCGTAAACAAAAAGATAAGGCAAATAGATCACAACAAAATGAAAATTTTAGAATTTATGTAAGAAAAAAATTGAAAACTATAATAAATTAAAGTGAAGAAAATTATTTCACATAATAAAAATGAACACCAAAGTTTTGTTATCCTTGTTTTGTAAATTCCACTAGTACAACCCCTAATAGTTTGGTAGAATTTTATAAGAAAGAGTTTTCTAATTGATCCAAAAATGCTTTAAATATGGATATTCATGCCTGAAACATGTTGAAGATTCAAATGACCTAATGATCTATAACTTTCAAGGAGTAGAAAAAATTAAATTCTCAAGTTAACGTGCGGTGGGATATTTACCAGACCCAAACAACCCAGTTTTTGTCTATTTACAAAATCAGAACCTAACAATTATTGATCATTGTAAATTTTTTGATCGATTAATGATGTGTAATGTCTATAATTTTTGTTAGAAATGACTTATGGTTCGACAGTCAACACTCAATTAAAAATGCCTCGCCTCCCCTACTCATATGTTTGCAAAATCTAATATGTAAAAAAGTAATAGAGTTTACAATCCTTAAAAATCACAGATACTTTTTGGAATTTTCTCTCTCAGAATTTGTGCATTTCCATTTTGGATGTTCAATTTTTTTTTCAAATCCAAACTTGAGTTTTCTCTATGCCATTTTTCTAGTAAACAAAAAGATAAGGCAAATAGATCACAACAAAATGAAAATTTAAGAGTTTATGTATGAAAAAAATTGAAAACTATAATAAATGTATATGAAGAAATTTATTTCACACACTAAAAATGAACGCCAAAGTTTTGTTTTCCGTGTTTGGGAAATTCCACTAGTACAACCCCCAATAGCATGGTGGAATTTTTTAAGAAAGAGATTTCTAATTTATCCAAACATGTTTTAAATATGGATATACATGTCTGAAACATGTTGAAGATGCAAATGACCTAATGATCCAAAAATTTCAAGGTGTAGAAAAAATTTAATTCTCAAGTTAACTTGCGGTGGGATATTTACCAGAGCCAAACAACCCAGTTGTTGCCTATTTACAAAATGCGGACCTAACAATCATAGATCATCATAAATGGTTTCATAAATTAAGTATGTGTAACGGCTATAGTTTTTATTAGAAATGACTTATGGTTTGGGAGTCAACTCTCAGTTAAAAATGCCTTGCCCCACTTTTTCGATGATTGCAAAACCTAATATATAAAATACTAAAAGAGTTTACAATCCTTAAAAATCACAGATACTTTTTGGAATTATCTCACTCAGAATTTGTACATTTTCATTTTGGATGTTCAATTTTTTTTCAAATCCAAACTTGAGTTTTCACTTTACCATTTTTCTCGTAACCGAAAAGATAAGGCACATCGATCACAATAAATTGAAAATTTTAGAGTTTATCTGAGAAAAAAATTGAAAGCTATTATAAATGTAAGTGAAGAAAAATATTTCACGCACTACAAATGAATACCAAAGTTTTGTTATCCATGTTTGGAAAATTCAACTAGTACAACCCCTAATAGCTTGGAGGAATTTTATAAGAAAGAGATTTCTAGTTGATTCAAACTTGTTTGAAATATGGATATGCATGCCTGAAACATGTTGGAGATGCAAATGTCCTAATGATTCAAAATTTTCAAGGTGTAAAAAAAATTTAATTCTCAAGTTAATGTGCGGTGGGATATTTACCAGGGCCAAGCAACCAAGTTGTTACCTATTTACAAAAAGCAGACCAAATAATCATAGATCATCATAAATGTTTTGATCGATTAAGTATGTGTAATGGCTATAGTTTTTTTTAGAAATGACATTTGGTTTGGGAGTCAACACCCAGTTAAAAAAGCCTCGCTCCCCCTGTTCCGATGATTGCAAAACCTAATATATAAAAAAATAAAAGAGTTAACAATCCTTAAAAATCACAGATACTTTTTGGAACTATCTCTCTCAGCATTTGTGCATTTCCATTTTGGATGTTCAATTTTGTTTCAAATCCAAACTTGAGTTTTCACTCTTTCATTTTTCTTTTAAACAAAAAGATAAGGCTAATCAATCACAATAAAATTAAAATATAAGAGTTTATGTTAAAAATTGAAAGCATTTATTAATGTAACAGAAGAAAATTATTTCACGCACTAAAAATGAACACAAAAGTTTTTTTATCCTTGTTTGGGAAATTCCACTAGTACAACCTCTAATAGTTTTGTAGAATTTTAAAATAAAGAGATTTCTAATTAATCCTAAAATGTTTTAAATATGGATATGCTTGCCTTAAACATGCTGAAGATGCAAATGACCTAATGATCCAAAAATTTCAAGGTGTAGAAAAAATTTAATTCTCAAGTTCACATGCGGCGGAAAATTTACCAGAGCCAAACAACCCAGTTTTTTCCTATTTACAAAAACGGGCTTAACAATCATAGATCATCATAAATGTTTTAATCGATTAATGATTCGTAATGGCTATAATTTTTGTTAGAAATGACTTATGGTTCGGGAGTCAACACTCAGTTAAAAATTCCTCGCCTTCCCTTTTTCGATGATTGCAAAACCTAATATATCAAAAACTAAAAGATTTTACAGTCCTAAAAAATCACATATACTTTTTGGAATTATCTCTCTCAGCATTTGTGCATTTCCATTTTGGATGTTCAATTTTTTTCAAATACAAACTTGAGTTTTCACTCGCCCTTTTTTCTCTTAAACAAAGAGATAAGGCAAATAGATCAAAACAAAATGAAAATTTTAGAGTTTATGTAGGCAAAAAATAGGAAACTATAATAAATATAAGAGAAGAGAATTATTTCATGGACTAAAAATGAACACCAAAGTTTTGTTATCCATGTTTGGAAAATTCCAATAGTATAACCCCTAATAGCTTGGTGGAATTTTATAAGCAAGAGATTTTTAATTGATCCAAACATGTTTTAAATATGGATATGCATGCCATAAACCTAATTTTCCAAAAATTTCAAGGAGTAGAAAAAATTCCTCTAGTATAACCCCTAATAGCTTGGTGGAATACTTACCAGAGCTAAACAACCCGGTTTTTGTCTATTTACAAAAAGCGGACCTAACAATCATATATCATCATAATATTTTTTATCGATTAATGATGTGTAACGGCTATAATTTTTGTTAGAAATGAGTTATGGTTTGGGAGTCAACACTCAGTTAAAAAAGCCTCACCCCCCTTTTTCGATGATTGCAAAACCTAATATTTAAAAAACTAAAAGAGTTTACAATCCATAAAAATCACAGATACTTTTCGGAATTATCTCTCTCAGCATTTGTGCATTTCCATTTTGGATGTTCAATTTTTTTTCAATTCCAGACATGAGTTTTCTCTCACCCATTTTTCTCGAAAACTAAAAGATAAGGCAAATAGATCACAATGAAATGAAAAATTAAGAGTTTATGAATGCAAAAAATTGAAAACTATAATAAATCTAAGTGAAAAAAATTATTTCACGAACTAAAAATGAACACCAAAGTTTTGTTGTCCATGTTTGGAAAATTCCACTTATACAACCCTTAATAGCTTGGTGGAATTTTATAAGAAAGAGATTTCTAATTGATCCAAACATGTTTTAAATGTGGATATGCATGTCTGAAACATGTTGAAGATGCAAATGTCCTAATGATCCAAAAATTTAAAGGTGTAAAAAAGTTTATTTCTCAAGTTAACATGCGGTGGGATTTTTACCAGAGCAAAACAACCCAGTTGTTGGTTATTTACAAAATGTGGACCTAATAATCATAGATCATCATAAGTGTTTTGATCGATTAAGTATCTGTAACGGCTATAATTTTTGTTAGAAATGACTCGCTCCCCTTTTTTCGTTGATTGCAAAACCTAATATATGAAAAACTAAAAGAGTTTAAAATCCATAAAAATCACAGATACTTTTTGGAATTATATCTCTCAGCATTTATGCATTTCCATTTTGGATGTTCAATTTTTTTTCAAATCCAAATTTGAGTTTTCACTCTTCTATTTTTCTCGTAAACAAAAAGAAAAGGCTAATGGATCACAATCAAATGAAAATTTAAGAGTTTCTGTATGCAAAAAATTGAAAGCTATTATAAATGTAAGTGAAGAAAATTATTTCACGCACTAAAAATGAACACAAAAGTTTTGTTTTCCGTTTTGGGGAAATTCCACAAGTACAACCCCTAATAGCTTGGTGGAATTTAATAAGAAAGAGATTTTTATTTGATCCTAAAATTTTTTAAATATGGATATGCATGCCTGAAACATGTTGAAGATGCAAATTACCAAATGATCCAAAAATTTCAAGGTGTAGAAAAAATTTTATTCTCAAGTTAATGTGCGGTGGAATATTTACCAAAGCCAAACAACCCAGTTTTTACCTATTTACAAAAATAGACTGAACAATCATAGATAATCATAAATTTTTTAATTTATTAATGATTTTTAATGGCTATAATTTTTGTTGGAACTGACTTATGGTTTGGGAGTCAACACTCAGTTAAAAAAGACTCACCCTCCCTTTTTCGATGATTGCAAACCTAATATATAAAAAACTAAAAGATTTTACAATCCTTAAAAATCACAAATACTATTTGGAATTATCTCTCTTAGAATTTTTGCATTTCCATGTTGGATGTTCAATTTGTTTTCAAATCCAAACTTGAGTTTTCACTCACCCATTTTTCTCGTAAAAAAAAAGACAAGGCAAATAGATAACAACTAAATGAAAATTTTTCAATTTATGTATGAAAAAAACTTGAAAAATATAATAAATGTATGTGAAGAAAATTATCACACGAAATAAAAATGAACACCAAAGTTTTTTTATCCTTGTTTGGGAAATTCCACTAGTACAACCCCTAATAGCTTGGTAGAATTTTATAAGAAAGAGATTTCTAATTGATCCAAACATGTTTTAAATATGGATATTCATGCCTGAAACATGTTGAAGATGCAAATGACCTAATGATACATAAATTTTCAAGGAGTAAAAAAAAATTAAATTCTCTAGTTAACGTAGTGGGATATTTACCAGAGCCAAACAACCCAGTTTTTTCCTATTTACAAAAAGCGGACCTAACAATCATAGATCATCATAAATATTTTGATTGATTAATGATGTGTAACGTCTATAATTTTTGTTAGAAATGACTTATGGTCCGGGAGTCCACACTAACTGACAGAAGCCTCCCCCCCCCCCCCCCCCCCCCCCCCTTCTTCCCCCTCTCTTCCGATGATAGCAAAACCCAATATATAAAAAACTAAAAGAGTTTACAATCCTTAAAAATCATAGATACTTTTTGGAATTATCTCTCTCGGCATTGGTGCATTTCCATTTTGGATGTTCAATTTTTTTTCAAATCCAAACTTGAGTTTTCACTCTACCATTTTTCTCGTAAGCAAAAAGATAAGGCAAATCTATCGCAATAAAATGAAAATTTTAGAGTTTATGTATGCAAAAAATTGAAAGGTATTATAAATTTAAGTGAAGAAAATTATGTCACTCACTAAAATGAACACCACAGTTTTGTTATCCATGTTTGGGAAATTCCACTAGTACAAACCCTAATAGCTTTGTGGAATTTTATAAGAAATAGATCTCTAATTGATCCTAAAATTTTTTAAATATGGATATGCATGCCTGAAACATGTAGAAGATCCAAATGACCTAATGATCCAAAAATTTCATGGTGTAAAAAAAATTTAATTCTCAAGTTAACGTGCGGTGGGATATTTACCAGAGCCAAACAACCCAGTTTTTGCCTATTTTCTAAAAGTGGTCCTAACCAACATATATCATCGTAAATGTTTTGATCGATTAATGATGTGTAACGGCTATAATTTTTGTTAGAAATGACTTATGTTTTGGGAGTCAACACTCAGTTAAAAATGACTCGCCCCCCCTTTTCCGATGATTGCAAAACCTAATATATAAAACACTAAAAGAGTTTAAAATCCTAAAAAATCACATATACTTTTCAGAATTATCTCTCTCTGCATTTGTGCATTTCCATTTTGGATGTTATATTTTTTTTCAAATACAAACTTGAGTTTTCACGCACCCTTTTTTCTCGTAAACAGAAAAGATAAGGCAAATAGATCACAACAAAATGAAAATTTAAGAGTTTAAGTTTGCAAAAAATTGAAAACTATAATAAATGTAAGTGAAGAAAATTATTTCACGCACTAAAAATGATCATCAAGGTTTTGTTATCCATGTTTTGGAAATTCCACTAGAGCAGCCCCTAATAGCTTGGTGAAATTATATAAGAAAGAGATTTCTAACTGATCGAAACATGTTTTAAATATGGATATGCATGCCTGAAACATGTTGAAGATGAAAATGTCCTAATGATCCAAAAATTTCAAGGTGTAGAAAAAATTTAATTCTCAAGTTATCATGCGATGGGAAATTTACCTGAGCCAAACAAAGCAGTTGTTGCCTATTTACAAAAAGCGGACCTAATAATCATAGATCATCATAAATGTTTTGATCGATTAAGTTTGTGTAATGGCTACAATTGTTGTTAGAAATGACTTATGGTTTGGGAGTCAACACTCAGTTAAAAATGCCTCCCCCCCCCCCCCCTTTTTCGATGATTGCAAAACCTAATATTTAAAAAACTAAAAGAGTTTACAATCCTTGAAAAGCACAGATACTTTTTAGAATTATCTCTCTCAGTATTTGTGCATTTCCATTTTGGTTGATCTAAATTTTTTCAAATCCCAACTTGAGTTTTCACTCTCCCATTTTTCACGTAAACAAAAAATAAGGCAAATAGATCACAACAAAATGAAAATTTTAGATTTTATGTATGTAAAAAATAGAGAACTACAATAAATGTAAGTGAAGAAAATTATTTCACACACTAAAAATGAACACCAAAGTTTTGTAATCCATTTTTGTGAAATTCCACTAGTACAACCCCTAATAGCTTGGTGGAATTTTATAAGAAAGAGATTTGTAATTGATTCTAACATGTTTTAAATATGGATATGCATGCCTAAAGCATGTTGAAGATGCAAATGACCTAATGATATAAAAATTTCAAGGTGCAAAAAAAATTAATTCTCAAGTGAACGTGTGGTGGGATATTTACCTGAGCCAAAAAGAAGTCCTAACAATCATAGATCATCATAAATATTTTTATCGATTAATGATGTGTAAGTGGTATAATTTTTGTTAGAAATGACTTATGGTTTGGCAGTCAACAATCAGTTAAAAACGCACCCCCCCCCCCCCCCCCCCCCCCCCCCCCCCCCCCCCTTTTCCGATGATAGCAAAACCAAATATATAAAAAACTAAAAGATTTTACAATCCTTAAAAATCAATGATAATTTTTGGAATTATCACTCTCAGCATTTTTGCATTTCCATTTTGGATGTTCAATTTTTTTTCAAATCCAAACTTGAGTTTTCACACTCCCATTTTTCTTGTAAAGAAAAAGATAAGGTAAATAGATCACAACAAAATAAAATTTTAGAGTTTATGTATGCTAAAAATTGAAAACTACAATAAATTTAAGTGAAGAAAATTATTTCATGCACTAAAAATGAACATAAATTTTTTGTGATCCATGTTTTGGAAATTCCACTAGTACAACCCCTAATAGCTTGGTGGAATTTTGTAAGAAAGAGATTTCTAATTAATTCTAAGATGTTTAAAATATGGATATGCATGCCTGAACCATGTTGAAGATTCAAATGACCTGATGATCCAAAAATTTCAAGGAGCAGAAAAAATTAATTCTCAAGTTAACGTGCGCTGGGATATTTACCACAGTTAATCAACCCACTTTTTTTCTATTTACAAAAAATGGTCCTAACAATCAGAGATCATCGTAAATGTTCGTAATCCCCCCTCCCCCCTCCCCCCCCCCCCCCCCCCCCCCCGTTTTTTAATGATTGCAAAACCTTATATAAAAAATTAAAGAGATTACAATCCTTAAAAATCACAAATAGTTTTTGGAATTATCTCTCTCAGCATTTGTGCATTTCCATTTTCGATGTTCAATTTTTGTTCAAATCCAAACTTGAGTTTTCACTCTCCCTTTTCCAATGATTGCAAAAACTAATATATAAAAAACTAAAAGAGTTTCCAATCCTTTAAAAATCACATATACTTTTTGGAATTATCTCTCTAAGCATTTGTGCATTTCCATTTTTTATGTTCAATTTTATTTCAAAACCAAAATTGAGTTTTCACACTCCCATTTTCCTAGTAAACAAATAGATAAGGCAAATCTATCACAATAAAATGAAAATTTTAGTGTTTATGTATGCAAAAAATTGAAAGTTGTTATAAATGTAAGGGAAGAAAATTATTTCCCAAACGAAAAATGAACACTAAAGTTTTGTTATCCATGTTTGGGAAATTCCACTAGTACAACCTCTAATAACTTGGTGGAATTTTATAAGAAAGAGATTTCTAATTGATCCTAAAATATTTTAAATAAGGATATACACGCCTGAAACATGTTGAAGATGCAAATGGCCTAATGATCCAAAAATTTCAAGGTGTAGAAAAAATTTAATACTCAAGTTAACGTGTAGAGGGATATTTACCAGAGCCAATAAATCCAATTTTTGCCTATTTACAAAAAGCTAACCTAAAAATAATAGATCATCCTAAATGTTTTGATCGATTAATGATGTGCAATGGCTATAATTGTTTTTAAAAATGACTTATGGTTGGGTAGTCAACACTCAGTTTAAAAGGCCTCGCCCCCTTTTTCTATGAGTGCAAAACCTGATATATTAAAAACTAAAATGAGTTTAAAATCCTTAAAAATTACAGATAATTTTTGGAATTATCTCTCTCAGCATTTGTGCATTTCCATTTTCGAAGTTCAATTTTTTTTTGAAATCCAATCATGAGTTTTCTCTCTCCCATTTGTCTTGTAAAAAAAAGATAAGGCAAAAGATCAAAACAAAATGAAAATTTTCGAATTTATGTATGAAAAAATTTGAAAACTACAATAAATGTATGTGAAGAAAATTATTTCACGCACTAAAAATGAACACAAAAGTTTTGTTATCCAAGTTTGGGAAATTCCACTAGAACAACCCCTAATAGCTTGGTGGAGTTTTATAAGAAAGAGATTTCTAGTTGATCCTAAAACGTTTCAAATATGGATATGCATGCCTTAAACATGATGAAGAGACAAATGACCTAATGATCCAAAAATTTCTAGGTGAAGAAAAAAATTAATTCTCAAGTTAAATATTTACCAGAGCCAAACAACCAAGTTTTTGCCTATTTTCAAAAAGCGGACCTAACTATCATAGATCATCATAAATGTTTTGATCGATTAATGAGGTGTAACGGATATAATATTTTTTCAGAAATGACTTATGTTTGGGAGTAAACAGTCAATCAAAAAAGCGCCCCCCCCCCCCCCCCCCCCCCCCCCCCCCCCCCTTCCTCTCCCCATTTTCCAATGATTGCAAAAACTAATATATAAAAAACTAAAAGAGTTTGAAATTCTTAAAAATCACATATACTTTTTGGAATTATCTCTCTGAGCATTTGTGTATTTCTATTTTTTATGTTCAATTTTATTTCAAAACCAAACTTGAGTTTTCACACTCCCATTATCCTCGTAAACAAAAAGATAAGGCAAATCTATCCCAATAAAATGAAAATTTTAGTGTTTATGTATGCAAAAAACTGAAAGTTGTTATAACTGTAAGAGAAGGAAATTATTTCCCAGACTAAAAATGAACACAAAAGTTTGTTATCCATGTTTAGGAAATTCCACTAGTACAACCTCTAATAACTTGGTGGAATTTTATAAGAAAGAGATTTCTAACTGATCCTAAAATATTTTAAATATGGATATGCATGCCTGAAACATGTTGAAGATGCAAATGGCCTAATGATCCAAAAATTTCAAGGTGTAGAAAAAATTTAATACTCAAGTTAACGTGTAGAGGGATATTTACCAGAGCCAAACAACCCAGTTTTTGCCTATTTACAAAAAGCAGACCTAACAATCATAGATCATCGTAATTTTTTTGATCGATTAATGATCTGAAAAGGCTATATTTTTTTGTTAGAAATGACTTATGGTTCAGGAGTCAACACTCAGTTAAAAAGGCCGCCCCTCGCTCTTCTTTTCAATGATTTCAAAATCTAATATATAAAAAACTAAAAAGAGTTTACAATCGTTAAAAATCACAGATACTTTTTGGAATTTTATCTCTCAGCATTTGTGCATTTCCATTTTGGGTGTTCAATTTTTTTTCAAATCCAAACTTGAGTTTTCACTCACCCATTTTTTAGGTAAACAAAAAGATAAGGCAAATTGATAACAACAAAATTAAAATTTAAAAGTTTATGTATGCAAAAAATTTAAAAATATAATAAATTTAAGTGAACAAAATTATTTCAAGCACAAAAAATGAAAACCAAATTTTTGTGATCCATGTTTGGGAAATTCCACTAGTACAACCCCTAATAGCTTGGTGGAATTTTATAAGAAGGAGATTTTTAATTGATTCTAACATGTTTTAAATATGGATACGCATGCCTGAAAGATGTTGAAGATGCAAATGACCTATTGATCCACAAATTTCAAGGAGTAGAAAAAATTAATTCTCAAGCTAACGTGTGGTGGGATATTTACCACAGCCAAATAAACCACTTTTTAATATTTAAAAAAAGAGGTCCTAACAATGAGAGATCATCGTAAATGTTTTAATCGATTAATGATGTGTAGCGCCTATAATGTTTGTTAGAAATGACTTATGGTTTGGGAGACAACACTTAGTTAAAAATGACTCGCCCCCCCCTTTTTCGATGATTGTAAAACCTAATATATAAAAAACTAAAAGAGTTTACAATCCTTAAAAATCACAAATACTTTTTGGAATTATCCCTTTCAGCATTTGTGCATTTCCCTTTTCGATGTTCAATTTTTTTTCAAATTCAAACTTGAGTTTTCACTCTCCCATTTTTTCGTAAACTAAAAGATAAGGGAAATAGATGACAACAAAATGAAAGTTTTAGAATTTATGTATGCAAAAAATTGAAAACTGTAATTAATGTAAGTGAGGAAAATTATTTCACGCACTAAAAATGAACGCCAAAGTTTTGTTATCAACGTTTTGGAAATTCCACTAGTACAACCCCTAATTGCTTGGTGGAATTTTATAAGAAAGAGATTTCTCATTGATCCGAACATTTTTTAAATATGGATATGCATGCCTGAAACTTGTTGAAGATGCAAATGACCTATTGATCCAAAAATTTCGAGTAGAAAAAATTAAATTCTCGAGTTAACATGTGGTAGGATATTTACTCGAGCCAAACAACCTAGGTTTTGCCCATTTACAAAGAGAGGACCTTACAATTATAGATTATCGTAAATTTTTTGATCAATTAATGATCTGTAACGGCTATAATTTTTGTAATCAATGACTTATGGCTTGGGAGTCAACACTCAATTAAAAATGCCTCGCCCCCTCTTTTCCAATGATAAAAAAACCTAATATATAAAAAACTAAAAGAGTTTACAATCCTTAAAAATCACAGATACTTTTTGGAATTATCTCTCTCAGTATTTGTGCATTTCCATTTTGGATGTTCAATTTCTTTTCAAATCCACACTTGAGTTTTCACTTTCCCATTTTTCTCGTAAACATAAAGATAAGGCAAATAGATCTCAACAAAATGAAAATTTTAGAGTTGTTTAAGTAAGCAAAAAATTGAAAACTATAATAAATGTAAGTGAAGAAAATCATTTCATGCAATAAAAATGAACACCAAAGTTTTGTTATCCATGTTTTAGAAATTCCACTAGTACAACTCCTAATAGCTTGGTGGAATTTTATAAGAAAGAGATTTCTAATTGAACCTAACATGTTTCACATATGGATAAGCTTCCCTAAAAAATGTTGAAGATGCAAATGACATAATGATCCAAAAATTTCAAAGAGTAGAAAAAATTATATTCTCAAGTTATCGTGCGGTGGTATATTTATCAGAGCCAAACAACCAAATTTTTTCCTATTTACAAAAAGCAGACCTAAAAATCATAGATCATCATAAATGTTGTGATTGATTAATGATGTGTAACAACTCTAATTTTAGTTAGAAATGACTTATGGTTTAAGACACCCCCTCCCCGCCTCCCCCCCCCCCCCCCCCCCCTTTTCCAATGATTGCAAAACCTAAAATATAAAAAATTAAAAGATTTTACAATATAACCGATACTTTTTGGAATTATCGCTCTCAGCATTTGTGCATTTCTAGTTTGGATATTCAATTTTTTTTCAAATCCAAACTTGAGTTTTTCTCTCTCCCATTTTTCTCGTAAACAAAAAGATAAGGCAAATAGATCACAACAAAATGAAAATTTTAGAGTTTAAGTATGCAACAAATTGAAAACTATAATAAATTTAAGTGAAGAAAATTATTTCACTCACTGAAAATGAGCACCAAAATTTTGTTATCATTGTCTGGGAAATTCCACAAGTACAACCCCAAATAGCTCGGTGTAATTTTATAAGAAAGAGATTTCGTATTGATCCTAACATGTTTTAAAGATGGATATGCATGCCTGAAACATGTTGAAGATGCAAATGACCTACTGGTCCAAAAATTTCAAGGAGTAGAAAAAATTAAATTCCCAAGTTAACGTGCGGTGGGATATTTACCAGAGCCAAACAACCCGGTTTTTGCCTATTTAAAAAAAATGGACCTAGCAATCATAGATCATCGTAAATGGTTTGATCAATTAATGATCTATAATGGCTGTAATTTTTGTAATATTTGACATATGGTTTGGGCATCAACACTCAGTTAAAAGGTCTCGTCCCCCTTTCCCAATGATTGCAAAACCTAATATATAAAAAAATAAAAGAGTTTACAATCCTTAAAAATCACAGATACTTTTTGGAATTATTTCTCTCAGTATTTTTGCATTTCCATTTTGGATGTTCAATTATTTTTCAAATCCAAACTTGAGTTTTCACTCTCCCATTTTTCTCGTAAACAAAAAGATAAGGCAAATAGATCACATCAAAATAAAAATTTTAGAGTTGTTTATGTATGCCAAAAAATTGAAAACTATATTAAATGTAAGTGAAGAAAATTATTTCATGCTATTAAAATGAACACCAAAGTTTTGTCATCCATGCTTTGCAAATTCCACTAGTTCAACCCCTAATAGCTTGGTGGAATTTAATAAGAAAGAGATTTCTAATTGATCCTAACATGTTTTTAATATGGATATGCATATGTCGAAGATGCAAATGACCCATTGATCCAAAAATTTCAAGGAGTAGAAAAATTTAAATTCTCAAGTTAACTTAGGGTGGAATATTTCCCTAAGCCAAACAACCCTCTTTTTGCCTATTTACAAAAAGCGGACCTAACAATCATAGATGATCATAAATGTTGTGATTGATTAATGATGTGTAATGACTATAATTTTTGTTAGAAATGACTTATGGTTTGGGAGTCAACACTCAGTTAAAAATGCCTGCCCCCCCCCCCCCCCCCCCCCCCCCCCCCCCCCCCCCTTTTTCGATGATTGCAAAACCTAATAAATAAAAAACTAAAAGAGTTTACAATCCTTAAAAATATCATATATTTTTTGGAATTATTTCACTATGCATTTGAGCATTTCCATATTGGATGTTAAATTTTTTTTCAAATCCAATCTTGAGTTTTCACACTCCCATTTTTCTCATAAAAAAAAATATAATTCAAATAGATCACAACAAAATGAAAAATTTTAGAGTTGTTTATGTATGCAACAAATTGAAAACTAAAATAAATTAAATTGAAGTTTTGTCATTCTTGTTTTGCGAATTGCACTAGTACAACCCCTAATAGCTTGTATGGATATGCATGTCTGAAAAAGTTGAAGATGAAAATAACCTATTGATCCAAAAATTTCGAGTAGAAAAATATAAATTCTCAAGTTAACGTGTAGTGGGATATTTACCAGAGCCAAACAACCCTGTTTTTGCCTATTTACAAAAAGTGGGCCTAACAATCATAGATCAACGTAAATTTTTTGATTGATTAGTGATCTGTAACGGCAATAATTTTTTTAATAAATGACTTATGGTTTGGGAGTCAACACTCAGTTAAAAACGACCCCCCCCCCCCCCCCCCCCCCCCCCCCCTCCTCTTTCCGGATTATTGCAAAACCTATTATATGAAAAACTAAAAGAGTTTCAATACTTAAAAAGCACAGATACTTTTTGGAATTATGTCTCTCAGTATTTGTGCATTTCCATTTTGGATGTTCAATTTTTTTTTTCAAATCCAAACTTGAGTTTTCACTCTCCCATTTTTCACTTAAAAAGAAAATTTTAGAGTTTTTTATGTATGCAAAAAATTGAAAACTATAATAAATGTAAGTGAAGAAAATTATTTCATGCTCTAAAAATGAACACCAAAGTTTTGTCATCCATGTTTTTGAAATTCCACTATTACAACACCTAATAGCTTGGAGGAATTTTATAAGAAAGAGATTTCTAATTGATCATAAAATGTTATAAATATGGATATGCATGCCAGAAACATGTTGAAGATGCAAATGACCTATTGATCCAAAAATTTTGAGTAGAAAAAATTAAATTCTCAAAATTTGTGCATTTCCAGTTTTTATGTTCAATTTTTTTTTGAAATTCAAACTTGAGATTTCACATCCCATTTTTTCATAAAAAAAAATGTAATGTAAATAGATCACAAAAAAATACAGTATTTAGAGTTTATGTATGCAAAATATTTAAAACTATAATAAATGTAAGAGAAGAAAATTATTTCACGCACTAAAAATGAGACCCAAAGTTTTTTTATCTAAGTTTCGGAAATTCCACTTGTACAAACCCTAATAGCTTGGTGGAATTTTATGAGAAAGAGATTTCTAATTGATCCTAACATATTTCAAATATAGATATGCATGCCTGAAACATGTTGAAGATGCAAATGACCTATTAATCCAAAAATTTCAAAGAGAAGAAAATATTAAATTCTCAAGTTAACGTGCGGTAGGTTATTAACCAGAGCCAAACAATCCACTTTTTTTCTAATTACAAAAATCGGACCTAACAATCATAGATCATCATACATGTTTTGATCGATTATTGATCTGTAACAGCTATAAGTTTTGTAAGAAATGACTTATGGTTTGGGAGTCAACACCTGGTTAAAAAAGCCACGAGCCACCCTTCCCCACCCCCTTTTTCGATGATTTCAAAACAAAATACATAAAAAACTAAAAGAGTTTAAAATCTTCAAAAATCATAGATACTTTTTGGAATTATCTCTGTCAGTATTTTGTGCATTTCGATTCCGGTTGTTTAATTTGTTTTCAATCCAAACTTGAGTTTTCACTCTCCCATTTTTCTCGTTAACAAAAAGATAAGGCAAATAAATCACAACAAAAGGAAAAGTTTAGAGTTTATGTATGCAACACATTGAAAACATTAATAAATTTAATTGAAGAAAATTATTTCACGCACTAAAAATGAACACCAAAGTTTTGTTATCCATGTTTGGGAAATTTCACTAGTACAACCCCTAATAGGTTGGCCGAATTTTATAAGAAGGAGATTTCTAATTGATCCTAACATATTTTAAATATAGATATGCATGCCTGAAACATGTTGAAGATGCAAATGACCTAATGATCCAAAAATTTCAAGAAGTAGAAAAAATTAAATTCTCAAGTTAACATGCGGTGGGATATACCACAGCCAAACAATCCTTTAAATTAAATTCTCAAGTTAACATGCGGTGGGATATCTCTCTCCCCGCTTTTCCGATGATTGCAAAACTTAATATATAAAAATCTAACAGAGATTACAATCCTTAAAAATCACATATTCTTTTGGGAATTAACGCTCTCAGTATTTGTGCATTTCCATTTTGGGTATTCAATTTTTTTTTTCAAATCCAAACTTGAGTTTTCACTCTACGATTAGGCAAATAGATCACAACAAAATAAAAATTTTAGAGTTGTTTTTATAAGCAAAAAATTGAAAACTATAATAAATATAAGTGAAGAAAATTATTTCACGCTCTAAAAATGAACACGAAAGTTTTGTCATCCTTGTTTCTGAAATTCGACTAGTACAACCCCTAATAGTTTGGTAGAATTTTATAAGAAAGAGATTTCTAATTGATCCTAACATATTTTACATATGGATATGCATGCCTGAAACTTGTTGAAGATTCAAATGACCTATTGAAAAAAAAATTTCAAGGAATAGAAAAAATAAATTACCAAGTTAACATCAGGAGGGATATTTACAAGAGCCAAACAAACCACTTTTTGCCTATTTTAAAAAAGCGTACCTAACAATCATAGATCAACATAAATGTTGTAATCGATTAATGATGTGTAATGGCTATAATTTTACTTAGAAATGACTTATGGTTTGGGAGTCATCACTGATTTAAAAATTCCCCTCCCCCCCTTTACGAAGATTGCAAAACCTAATATATAAAAAACTAAAAGAGTTTAAAATCCTTAAGAATCACAGATACTTTTTGAAATTTCTCACTCAGCATTTGTGCATTTCCATTTGGGAAGTTCAATTTTTTTTCAAATTCAAACTTATGATTTTACACTCCCATTTTTCTTGTAAAATTAAAATAAGGCAAATAGATCAAAACAAAATGAAAATTTTAGAGTTTATGTATGCAAAAAATTGAAAACTAAAATAAATTTAAGTAAATAAAATTATTTCACTCACTAAAAATGAGCACCAAAGTTTAATTATCAATGTTTTGGAAATTCCACAAGTACAACCTAAATAGCTTGGTGGAATTTTATAAGAAAGAGATTTCTAATAGAACCTAACATGTTTAAAATATGGATATGCATGCCTGAAACATGTTGAAGATGCAAATGACCTAATGGTCCAAAAATTTCAAGGAGTAGAAAAAATTAAATTCCCAAGTTAACGTGCAGTGGGATATTTACCAGAGCCAAACAACCTAGTTTTTGCTTATTTACAAAAAAATGGACCTAACAATCATAAATGTTTTGATCCATTAATGATCTGTAAAGGCTATAATTTTTGTAATAAATGACTTATGGTTTGGGTGTCAACACTCAGTTAAAAATGCCCCGCTCTCCCTTTTTCGATGATTGCGAAACCTAATATATAAAAAAATAAAAGAGTTTACAATCCTTAAAAATCACAGACACTTTTTGGAATTATTTCTCTCAGTATTTGTGCATTTCCATTTTGGATGTTCAATTTTTTTTCAAATCCAAACTTGAGCTTTCACTCTCCCATTTTTCTTGTAAACAAAAAGATAAAGCAAATAGATCACATCAAAATGAAAATTTTAGAGTTGTTTATGTATGGAAAAAATTGATATTAAATGTAAGTGAAGAAAATTATTTCACGCTATTAAAATGAACACCAAAGTTTTGTCATCCATGCTTTGCAAATTTCACTAGTACAACCCCTAATAACTTGGTGGAATTTTATAAGAAAGAGATTTCTAATTGATCCTAACAAGTTTTAAATATGGATACGCATGCCTGAAACTTGTCGAAGATGCAAATGACCTATTGATCCAAAAATTTCAATGAGTAGAAAAAACTTAAATTCTCAAGTTAACTTGTCGTGGAATATTTCCTTGAGCCAAAGAACCCTCTTTTTGCGTATTTAAAAAAAGCTGACCTAACAATCATAGATCATCGTAAATTCTGTGATCAATTAATGATGTGTAACGGCTATAATTTTTGTTAGAAATGACTTATGGTTTGGGAGTCAACACTCAATTAAAAATGCCTCGCACCCCTTTTTCCGATGATTGCAAAACCTAATAAATAAAAAAATAAATGAGTTTACAATCCTTAAAAATCACCGATACTTTTTGGAATTATCTCTCTAAGCATTTGTGCATTTCCATTTTGGATGTTAATTTTTTTTTCAAATCCAATCTTGAGTTTTCACACTCCCATTTTTCTCATATACAAAAAGATAAGTCATATAGATCACAACAAAATGAAAATTTTAGAGTTGTTTATGTATGCAATAAATTGAAAACGATAATAAATGAAAGTGAAGAAAATTATTTCACGCTACAAAAATGAACACCAAAGTTTTGTCATTCATGTTTGGCGAATTCCACAAATACAACCCCTATTGCTTGGTGGAATGTTTTAAGAAAGAGATTTCTAATTGATCCAAACATGTTTTAAATATGGATATGCATGCCTGAAATAAGTTGAAGATGAAAATAACTTATTCATCCAAAATTTTCAATGAGTAGAAAAATATAAATTCTCAAGTTAATGTGCGGTGGGATATTTACTAGAGCCAAACAACCTTGTTTTTCCCTATTTACAAAAAGCGGACATAACAATCATAGATCATCGTAAACTTTCCTGATTATTGCAAAACCTATTATATGAAAAACTAAAAGATTTTACAATCCTTAAAAATCACATATACTTTCGAATTATCTCTCTCAGTATTTGTGCATTTCCATTTTGGATGTTCAATTTTTTTTTCAATTCCAAACTTGAGTTTTCACTCTTCCATTTTTCATGTAAAAAAAAGATATGGCAAATAGTTCACACAAAATGAAAATTTTAGAGTTGTTTATGTATGCAAAAAATTAAAAACTATAATAAATGTAAGTGAAGAAAATTATTTTACGCTCTAAAAATGAACACCAAAGTTTTGTCATCCATGTTTTGGAAATTCCACTAGTACTTGGTGGAATTTTATAAGAAAGAGATTTCTAATTGATCCTAACATGTTTTAAAGATGGATATACATGCCTGAAACATGTTGAAGATGCAAATGACCTAATGGTCCAAAAATTTCAAGGAGTAGAAAAAATTAAATTCCCAAGTTAACGTAGCGGTGGGATATTTACTAGAGCCAAACAACCTATTTTTTGCCTATTTACAAAAAAATGGACCTAACAATCATAGATCATTGTAAATGTTTTGATCCATTAATGATCTGTAATGGCTATAATTTTTGTAATAAATGACTTATGGTTTGGGCGTCAACACTCAGTTAAAAAGGCCTCTCCCCCCCTTTTCCAATGATTGCAAAACCTAATATATATATAAAAAAAAGAGTTTACAATCCTTAAAAATCACAGATAATTTTTGAAATTATTTCTCTCAATATTTGTGCATTTCCATTTTGGATTTTCAATTTTTTTTCAAGTACAAACTTGAGTCTTCACTCTCCCATTTTTCTCGTAAACAAAAAGATAAGACAAATAGATCACTTCAAAATGAAAATTTTAGAGTTGTTTATGTATGAAAAAAATTGAAAACTATATTAAATATAACTGAAGAAAATTATTTCATGCTATTAAAATGAACACCAAAGTTTTTTCATCCATGCTTTGCAAATTCCACTAGTACAACCCCTAATAGCATGGTGGAATTTGATAAGAAAGAGATTTCTAATTGATCATAAAATGTTTTAAATATGGATATGCATGCCTGAAACATGTTGAAGATGCAAATGACCTATTGATCTAAATATTTCAAACAGTAGAAAAAATTAAATTCTCAAGTTGACGTGTGGTGGGATATTTACCTGAGCCAAACAACTCACTTTTTGCCTATTTACAAAAAGCGGACCTAACAATCATAGATCATCATAAATGTTGTGATCGATTAATGATATTTAACGGCAATAATTTTTGTTAGAAATGACTTATGGTTTGGGAGTCAATACTTAGTTAAAAATGACTCGCCCCCCCAATTCTGATAATTGCAAAACCTAATATATAAAAAACTAAAAGTGTTTACAATCCTTAAAAATCACAGATACTTTTTGGAATTATATCTCACAGAATTTGTACATTTCCAACTTTTATGTTCAATTTTTTTTCAAATTCAAACTTGAGATTTCACACTCCCACTTTTTTCATAAACAAAAAGATAAGGAAAATAGATCACAACAAAATAAAAATTTTAGAGTTTATGTATGCAAAAAATTGAAAACTATAATAAATGTAAGAGAATAAAATTATTTCACGCACTAAAAATGAACCCCAAAGTTTTTTTATCCATGTTTGGGAAATTCCACTAGTACATCCCCTAATAGCTTGGTGGAATTTTATAAGAAAGAGATTTCTAATTGATCCTAACATGTTTCAAATATGGATAAGCATGCCTGAAACATGTTGAAGATGCAAATGACCTAACGATCCAAATATTTCATGTAGTAGAAAAAATTAAATTCTCAAGTTAACGTGCGGTGGGATATTTACCAAAGCCAAACAACCCACTTTTTGCCTAATTACAAAAATCGGACCTAATGATCATAGAAATGTTTTGATCGATTAATGATTTGTAACGGCTATAATTTTCTAAAGAAATGACTTATGGTTTGGGAGTCAACACTCGGTTAAAAATGATTCGCCTACCCCCCCCCCCCCCCCCCCCCCCCCCCCCCTCTCCCTTTTCCGATGATTGCAAAACAAAATATATAAAAAACTAAAAGAGTTTACAATCTATAAAAATCAAAGATACTTTTTGGAATTATCTTTCTCAGTATTTGTACATTTCCATTTTGGTTGTTCAATTTTTTTTCAAATCCAAACTTGAGTTTTCACTCTCCCATTTTGCTTGTAAACAAAAAGATAAGGCAAATAGATCACAACCAAATGAAACGTTTAGAGTTTATGTATGCAAATAAATGAAGAAAATTATTTCACGCACAAAAAATGAACAACAAAGTTTTGTTATCCATGTTTGGGAAATTCCATTAGTACAACCCCTAATAGCTTGGCTGAATTTTATAAGAAAGAGATTTCTAATTGATCCTAACAGGTTTAAAATATGGATATGCATGCCAAGAACATGTTGAAGATGCAAATGACCTAATGACCCAAAAAATTCAAGGAGTAGAAAAAATTAAATTCTCAAGTTAACGTGCGGTGAGATATTTACCAAAGCCAAACAACCCACTTTTTGACTATTTACAAAATGCGAACCAAACAATCATAGATCATCGTAAATGTTTTGATCTATTAATGATCTACAACGGCTATAATTTTTGTAAGAAATGACTTATGGTTTGGGAGTCAATACTCGGTTAAAAATGTCTCACCCCTCCTTTTCAAATGATTGCAAAACCAAATATATAAAAATCTAAAAGGGTTTACAATCCTTAAAAATCATAGATACTTTTTAGAATTATCTCTCTTCGTCTTTGTGCATTTCCATTTGGGATGTTAAATTTTTTTTCAAATCCAAACTTGAGTTTTCTCTCTCCCATTTTTCACGTAAACAAAAAGAAAAGGCAAAAAGATCACAACAAAATGAAAATTTTAGAGTTTTTGTATTCAAAAAGTTGAAAACATTCATAAGTGTAAGTGAAGAAAATTATTTCAAGCACTAAAAATGAACACCAAAGTTTTGTTATCCATGTTTTGGAAATTCCACAAGTACAACTCCTAATTGCTAAGTAGAATTTTATGAGAAAGAGATTTCTAATTGATCCTAAGATGTTTTAAATATAGATATGCATGCCTAAAATATGTTGAAGATGCAAATGACCTAATGATCCAAAAATTTAAAGGTGTAGAAAAAATTATATTCTCAAGTTATCGTGCGGTGGGATATACTAGAGCCAAACAACCCACTTTTTGCCTATTTACAAAAAGCGGACCTAACAATCAACAATCAAGGATCATTGTAAATATTTTGATCGATTAATGATCTATAACGTCTATAATTTTTGTAATAAATGACATATGGTTTGGGAGTCAACACTCAGTTACAAATACCTCGCTCCCCTCATTTTCGATGTTTGCAAAACCTAATATATAAAAAAACTAAAAGAGTTTACAATCCTTAAAAATCATAGATACTTTTTGGAATTAACTCTCTCAGTATTTGTGCATTTCCATTTTGGAAGTTAAATTTTTTTTTCAAATCCAAACTTGAGTTTTCACTCTCCCATTTTTCTCGTAAACAAAAAGGTAAAGAAAATAGATCACTAAAAAATAAAAATTTTAGAGTTGTTTCTGTAAGCAAAAAATTGAAAACTATAATAAATGTAAGTGAAGAAAATTATTTCACGCTCTAAAAATTAACACCAAATTTTTGTCATCCATGTTTCTGAAATTCGACTAATACAACCCCTAATAGCTATGTGGAATTTTATAAGAAAGAGATTTCTAATTGATCCTAACATGTTTTAAACATGGATGTGCATGCCTGAAACTTGTTGAAGATGCAAATGACCTATTGAACAAAAAATTTCAAGGAATAGAAAAATGAAATTCTCAAGTTAACGTGCGGAGGGATATTTACCAGAAGCAAACAACCCACTTTTTGCCTATTTTCAAAAAGCGGACCTAACAATCGTAGATCATCATAAATGTTGTAATCGATTAACGCTGTGTAACGGCTATAATTTTAGTTAGAAATAACTTATGGCTTGGGAGTCAACACTCAGTTAAAAAAGCCTTGCCCCCTTTTTTCGAAGATTGCAAAACCTAAAATATAAAAAACTAAATGAGTTTAAAATCCATAAAAATAACAGATACTTTTTGGAAATATCTCCCTCATCATTTGTGTATTTCCATTTTGGATGTTCGATTTTTTTTTCAAATTCAAACTTGAGATTTTACACACCCATTTTTCTCGTAAACAAAAAATAAGGCAAAAAGATCACAACAAATCGAAAATTTTAGAGTTTATGTATGAAAAAAATTGAAAACTATAATAAATATAAGTGAAGAAAATTATTTCACTCACTAAAAATGAGCACCAAAGTTTTGATATCAATGTTTGGGAAATTCCACAAGTACAACCCCAAATAGCTTGGTGGAATTTTATAAGAAAGAAATTTCTAATTGATCCTATCATGTTTTAAATATGGATATGCATGCCTAAAACATGTTGAAGATGCAAATGACCTAATGGTCCAAAAAATTCAAGGAGTAAAAAAAAATAAATTCCCAGGTTAACGTGCAGTGGGATATTTACCAGAGCCAAACAACCCACTTTTTGCCTATATTTTTTTTAAAAAAACGGACCTAACTATCTTAGATCATCGTAATTTTTTTGATCGATTAATGATCTATAGTGGCTATAATTATTTTAATAAATGACTTATGGTTTGGGCGTCAACACTCAGTTAAAAAGGCCTCGCCCCCCCTTTTCCAATGATTGTAAAACCTAATATATAAAAAAATAACAGAGTTTACAATCCTTAAAAATCACAGATACTTTTTGGAATTATTTCGCTCAGTATTTGTGCATTTCCATTTTGGATGTTCAATTTTTTTTCAAATCCAAACTTGAGTTTTCACACTTCCATTTTCTCATAAACGAAAAATATTGCTAATAGATCACATCAAAATGAAAATTTTAGAGTTGTTTATGTATACAAAAAATTGAAAAATATATTAAATTTAAGTGAAGAAAATTATTTCACGCACTAAAAATGAACACCAAAGTTTGGTTATCCATGTTTTGGAAATTCCACAATTACAACCCCTAATTGCTTGGTGGAATTTTATAAGATGGGGATTTCTAATTAATCCAAACATGTTTTAAATATTTACCAAAGCCAAACAACCAAGTTTTTGTCTATATTCAAAAAGCGGACCTAACAATCATAGATTATCGTAAATGTTTTGATCGATTAATGATGTGTAACATATATAATTTTGGTTAGAAATGACTTATGGTTCGGGAGTAAACAGTCAGTTAAAAATGACTCCCCCCTCCCCCCCCCTTTTCCGATGACTGCAAAAATGGTTTGGGAGTTTACAATCCATCAAAATCACAGATACTTTTTGGAATTATCTCTCTGAGCATTTGTGCATTTCCATTTTTTATGTTCAATTTTTTTTCAAAACGAAACTTGTGTTTTCACACTCCCATTTTCCATGTAAACAAAAAGATAAGGCAAATCTATCACAATAAAAGGAAAATTTTAGAGTTTATGTATGCAAAAAATTGAAAGCTGTAATAAATGTAAGGGAAGAAAATTATTTCCCGCACTAAAAAAGAACACTAAAGTTTTGTGATCCATGTTTGGGAAATTCCACTAGTACAACCCCTAATAGCTTGGTGCAATTTTATAAGAAAGAGATTTCCAATTGATCCTAAAATTTTTTAAATATGGATATGGATGCCCGAAACATGTTGAAGATGCAAATGACCTAATGATCCAAAAATTTCAAGGTGTAGAAAAAATTTAATTCTCAAGTTAACATGTAGTGGGATATTGACTAGAGCCAAACAACCTAGCTTTTGCCTATTTACAAAAAGCGGACCTAACAATCATAGATCCACATAAATTATTTGATCGATTAATGATGTATAAAGGCTATAATTTTTGTTAGAAATGACTTATGGTTCAGGAGTCAACACTTAGTTAAAAATGCCTCACCCCCCTCCCCTCCCCCCACCCCTTTTCGATGATTTCAAAACCTAATATATAAAAAACTAAAAGAGTTTACGATCCTGAAAAATCACAGATACTTTTTGGAATTATCTCTCTCAGCATTTGAGCATTTCCATTTTGGATGTTGAATTTTTTTTCTAATCCAAACTTGAGTTTTCACTCACCCATTTTTCAGGTAAACAAAAAGATAAGGCAAATTGATCACAACAAAATGAAAATTTAAAAGTTTGTGTGTGCAAAATATTGAAAAATATAATAAATGAAAGTGAAGAAAATTATTTCACGCACTAAAAATGAACACCAAAGTATTGTTATCCATGTTTGGGAAATTCCACTTGTACAACCCCTAATATCTTGGTGGAATTTTATAAGAAAGAGACTTCAAATGGATCCTAACATGTTTCAAATATGGATATGCATGCCTGAAACATGTTGAAGATGCAAATGACCTAACGATCCAAAAATTTCCAGGAGTAGAAAAAATTAAATTCTCAAGTTAACGTGTGGTAGGATATTTTACTAGAGCCAAACAACCTAGTTTTTGCCTATTTACAAAAAGCGGACCTAACAATCATAGATCATCGTAAATGTTGTGATCGATTAATGATTTGTAAGGGCTATAAGTTTTGTAAGAAATGACTTATGGTTTGGGAGTCAACACTCAGTTAAAAATGCCTCGCCCCTTTTCTGATGATTGCAAAACCAAATATATAAAAAACTAAAAGAGTTTACAATCCTTAACAATCACAAATACTTTTTGGAATTATCTCTCTCAGCATTTGTGCATTTTTAGTTTGGATCTTCAATTTTTTTTCAAATCAAAACTTGAGTTTTTTACTCTCCCATTTTTCTTGTAAAAAAAAAGATATGGCAAAATAGATCATAAAAAAATGAAAATTTAAGAGTTTATGTATGCAAAAAGTTGAAAACTATAATAAATGTTACTGAAGAAAATTATTTCACTCACTAAAAATCAGCACCAAAGTTTTGTTATCAAAGTTTGGGAAATTCCACTAGTACAACCCCTAATAGCTTGGTGGAATTTTATAAGAAAGAGATTTTTAATTGATCCTAACATGTTTTAAATATGGATATGCATGCCTGAAACATGCTGAAGATGATAATGACCTAATGGTCCAAAAATTTCAATGTATAGAAAAAATTAAATTTTCAAGTTAACATGTGGTTGGATATTACCAGAGCCAAACAACACAGTTTTTTCCTATTTACAAAAAACACACCTGACAATCATTGATCATCATAAATCTTTTGATCGAATAATGATTTTTAATGGCTATAATTTTTTAATAAATGACTTTTGGTTTGGGCGTCAACACTCAGTTTACAATGCCTCGCTCCCCCTTTTTCGATGATTGATAAACCTAATATATAAAAAACTAAAAGAGTTTACAAACCTTAAAAATCACAGATATTTTTTCGAATTATCTCTCTCACGCACTAAAAATGAACACCAAAGTTTTGTTATCCATGTTTGGGAAATTCCACTAGTACAACCCCTAATAGTTTGGTGGAATTTTCTAAGAAAGAGATTTCTAATTGATCCTGACATGTTTCAAATAAGGATATGCATGCCTGAAATATGTTGAATATGCAAATGACCTAATGATCACAAAATTTCAAGGAGTAGAAAAATTTAAATTCTCAAGTTAACATGTAGTGGGATATTTACCAGAGCCAAACAACACACGTTTTTTCTATTTTACAAAAAGTGGACCTAGCAATGTTAGAACATCATAAATGTTTTGATGAATTAATTATTTGTTAGGGCTATAATTTTTGTAATAAATGACTTATGGTTTGGGTATCTTCACTCAGTTAAAAATGCCTCACCCCACCTTTTTCGATGATTGCAAAACCTAATATATAAAAAACTGAAAGAGTTTACAATCCTTAAAAATCACAAATACTTTTTTGGAATTATCTCTCTCATTATTTGTGGATTCCCATTTTGGATGTTCAATTTTTTTTCAAATCTATACTTAAGTTTTCACTCTCCCATTTTTCTTGTAAACAAAAAGATAAGGCAAATAGATCACAACAAAATGAAAATTTTAGAGTTGTGTATATAAGCAAAAAATTGAAAACTAAGATAAATGTAAGTGAAGAAAATTATTTCACGCACTAAAAAGGAACACCAAAGTTTTGTTATCCATGTTTGGAAAATTCCACTAGTACAAACCCTAGGAGCTTGGTGGAATTTTATAAGAAAGAGATTTCTAATTGTTCCTAACATGTTTCAAATATGGTTATGCATGCCTGAAACATGTTGAAGATGCAAATGACCTAATGATCCAAAAATTTAAAGCAGTAGAAACAATTAAATTGTCAAGTTAATGTGTGGTGGGATATTTACTAGAGCCAAACAACCCACTTTTTGCCTATTTTACATAAAGCGGACCTAATAATCATAGGTCATCGTAAATGTTTTGATCGAATACTGATGTGTGACGGCTATAATTTTTGTTAGAAATTACTTATGGTTTGAGAGTCAACACTCAGTTAAAATGCCTCGCCCCCCCTTTTCAGATGATTTCAAAACCTAATATATAAAAAAACTAAAAGAGTTTGCAATCCTTAAAAATCATAGATACTTTTTGGAATTATCTCTCTTAGCATTTGCTCATTTCCAGTTTGGATGTTACATTTGCTTTCAAATGCAAACTTGAGATTTCTCTCTCCGATTTTTCTCGTAAACAATAAGATAAGGCAAATAGATCAGAACAAAATGAAAATTTTAAAATTTATTTATTCAAAAAATTTAAACTAAAATAAATGTAATTAAAGAAAATTATTTCATGTACAAAAAATGAACACCAAAGTTTTGTTATGCATGTTTGAGAAATTCCACTAGTATAATCCCTAATAGCTTGGTGGAATTTTATAAGAAAGAAATTTCTAATTGATCCTATCATTTTTCAAATATGGATATGCATGCCTGAAACATGTTGAAGATGTAAATGACCTAATGATCCAAAATTTTCAAGGAGTAGAAAAAATTAAATTCCTAAGTCAACGTGCGGTGAGATATTTATCAGAGCCAAACAACCCACTTTTTACTTATTTTCAAAAAGCGGACCTAACAATCATTGATCATCGTAAATTTTGTGATCGATTAATGATGTGTAACGGCTATAATTTTTTTTAGAAATGACTTATGGTTTGGGAGAGTCATTACTCAGTTAAAAATGCCTCGCCCCTCTTTTCCGAAGATCGCTAAACCTAATATATAAAAAATTAAAAAAATTTACAATCCTTAAAAATGACAGATACTTTTTGGAATTATCTCTCTCAACATTTGCGGGTTTCCATTTTGGATGCTCAATTTTTTTTCAAATCCAAACATGAGTTTTCACTCTCCCATTTTTCTAGTAAAATAAAATGAACACCAAAGTCTTGTTATCAATGTTTTGGAAATTCCACTAGTACAACCGCTAATTGCTTGGATGAATTTTATAAGAAACAAATTTCTCATTTATCCTAACATGTTTTAAATATGGATATGCATGCCAGAAACATGTTGAAGATGCAAATGACCTAATGATCCAAATATTTCAAGCAGTAGAAAAAATTAAATTCTCAAGTTAACGTGCGGTGGGATATTTACCAGAGCCAAACAACGCAGTTTTTGCCTATTTACAAAAAGCGAACCAAAAAATCATAGATCATCATAAATGTTTTGATCGATTAATGATCTGTAACGGCTATAATTTTTGTAAGAAATGACCTATGGTTAGGGCGTCAACACTCAGTCAAAAATGCTCGCCCCTCCTTTTTCGATGATTGCGAAACCTAATATATAAAAAACTAAAAGAGTTTACAATACTTAACAATCAAAGATACTTTTGGAACTATCTCTCTCTGCATTTGTGCATTTCCAGTTTGGATGTTTAATTTTTTTTCAATTCCAAACATGAGTTTTTCACTCTCCAATTTTTCTCATAAACAAAAAGATAAGGCAAATAGATCAGAACAAAATGAAAATTTTAGAGTTTATGTATACAAAAAATTAAAAACTATTAATAAATTTAAGTGAAGAAAATTATTTCACTCACTAAAAATCAGCTCTAAATTTTCTTATCAATGTTTGGGAACTAGTACAACCCCTAATAGCTTGGTGGAATTTTATAAGAAAGAGATTTCTAATTGATCCTAACATGTTTTAAATATCGATATGCATGCCTGAAACATGTTGAATATGCAAATGACCAAATGGTCCAAAAATTTCAAGGAGTAGAAAAAATTAAATTCTCAAATTAACGTGCGGGTTGGATATTTACCAAAGGAAAACAACCCAGTTTTTGCCTATTTACAAAAAACGGACCTAACAATAATTGATCATCATAAATGTTTTGATTGATCGGCTAATGATCTGTAACGGCTATAATTTTTCTAATAAATGACTTACGGTTTGGGCGTCCACACTCAGTTAAAAATGCCTCGCCCCTCCTTTTCTGATGATTGCAAACCTAATATATAAAAAACTAAAAGAGTTTAAAATCCTTAAAAATCACAGATAATTTTTGGAATTATCTCTCTCAGTATTTGTGAATTTCTATTTTGGATGTTCAATTTTTTTCAAATCCGTTATTGAGTTTCACTCTCCCATTTTTCTCGTAATAAAAAAGATAAGGCAAATTGATCACAACAAAATGAAAATTTTAGAGTTGTCTATGTATGCAAAAAATTGAAAACTACAATAAATGTAAGTGATGCAAATTATTTCACGCTATAAAAATGAACACCAAAGTTTTGTCATCCATGTTTTGCAAATTCCACTAGTACAACCCCTTATAGCTTGGTGGAATTTTATAAGAATGAGATTTCTAATTGATCCTAACATGTTTTAAATATGGATATGCATGCCTAAAACTTGTCGAAGATGCAAATGACCTATTGATCCAAAAATTTCATGGAGTAGAAAAAATTAAATTCTCAAGTTAACGTGTGGTGGGATATTTACCTAAGCCAAACAACCCACTTTTTGCCTATTTACAAAAAGCGGACCTAACAATCATAGATCATCTTAAATGTTGTGATCGATTAATGATTATTTCACGCACTAAAAATGAACACCAAAGTTTTGTCATCCATGTTTTGCAAATTCCACTAGTACAACCCCTAATAGCTTGGTGGAATTTTATAAGTAAGAGATTTCTAATTGATACTAACATGCTTTCAATATGAATATGCATGCCTGAAACATGTTTAAGATGCAAATGACCTATTGATCCAAAAATATCAAGTAGAAAAAAATAAATTCTCAAGTTAACGTGCAGTGGGATATTTACCTAAGCCAAATAACCCACTTTTTGCCTATTTACAAAACGCGAACCTAACAACCATAGATCATCATAAATGTTGTGATCAATTAATGATGTGTAATGGCTATAATTTTTGATAGAAATGACTTGTGGTTTATTAGTCAACACTCAATTAAAAATGCCTCGCCCCACCTTTTCCAATGATTGTAAAACCTAATATATAAAAAACTAAAAGAGTTTACAATCCTTAAAAATCACAGATACTTTTTGGAATTATCTCTCTCTGCATTTGTGCATTTCCAGTTTGGATGTTAAACTTTTTTTCCAATTCAAACTTGAGATTTCATTTTCCCATTTTTCTTGTAAACAAAAAGATAAGGAATATAGATCACAACAAAATGAAAATTTTAGAGTTTATGTATGCAAAAAATTGAAAACTATAATAAATGTATGTGAAGAAAATTATTTCACGCACTAAAAATGAACACCAAAGTTTTGTTATCCATGTTTGGGAAATTCCACTAGTACAACGCCTAATAGCTTGGTGGAATTTTATAGGAAAGAGATTTCTAATTGATCCTAACATGTTTCAAATATGGATAAATATGCCTGAAACATGTTGAAGATGCAAATGACCTAATGATCCCAAATTTTTAGGAGTAGAAAAAATTAAATTCTCAAGATAACTTGCGGTGGGATATTTACCTGAGCCAAACAACCCACTTTTTGCCTATTTACAGAAAGTGGACCTAACAATCATAGATCATCGTAAATGTTTTGATCGATTTTTTATGTGTAACAGCAATAAGTTTTGTAAGAAATGACTTATATTTGGGAGTCAACACTCTGTTAAAAATGCCTCGCTCCCCTTTTTCGATGATTGCAAAACCTAATATATAAAAAACTAAAAGATTTTACAATCCTTAAAAATCACAAATACTTTTTTCAATTATCTCTCTAAGCATATGTGCATTTCCATTTTGGATGTTCATTTTTTTTTTCTAATTCAAACTTGAGTTTCACACTCCCTTTTTTCTTGTAAACAAAAAGATAAGGCAAATAGATCACAACAAAATAAAAATTTTAGAGTTTATGTACGCAAAATATTGAAAACTATAATAAATGTAAGTGAAGAAAATTATTTCATGCACTAAAAATGAACACCGAAGTTTTGTTATCCATGTTTGGGAAGTTCCACTAGTATAACCCCTAATAGCTTGGTGGAATTTTATAAGAAAGAGATTTCTAATCGATCCTAACATGTTTCAAAAATGGATATGCATGCCTGAAAGATGTTGAAGATGTACATGACCTAATGATCCAAAAATTTCAAGGAGTAGAAAAAATTAAATTCTCAAGTTAACGTGCAGTGGGATATTTACCAGAGCCAAACAACCACTTTTTGCCTATTTAAAAAAACCGGACCTAACAATCATAGGTCATTGTAAATGTTTTTATCGATTAATGATGTGTAACGGCTATAATTTTTGTAAGAAATGACTTATGGTTTGGGCGTCAACACTCAGTTAAAAATGCCTCGCCCCTCCTTTTCCGATGATTGTGAAACCTAATATATAAAAAACTAAAAGAGTTTACAATCCTTAACAATCACAGATACTTTTTGGAATTATCGCTCTCAGCATTTGTGCATTTCCAGTTTGGATGTTCAATTTTTTTTAAATCCAAACTCGAGTTTTTCACTCCCCCATTTTTCTCGTAAACAAAAAGAAAAGGCAAATAGATCACGTCAAAATGAAAATTTTAGAGTTTTTCTTTGCAAAAAAATTGAAAACTATAATAAATGTAAGAGAAGAAAATTATTTCACTCACTAAAAATTAGCACCAAAGTTTTGTTATCAATGTATGGGAAATTCGACTCCTAATAGCTTGGTGGAATTTTATAGGAAAGAGACTTCTAATTGATCCATACATGTTTTAAATATGGATATGCATGCCTGAAACATGTTGAAGATGCTAATGACCTAATGGTCCAAAATATTTAATGAGTAGAAAAAAATTAAATTCTCAAGTAAACGTGCGGTGGAATATTTACCAGAGCAAAACAACCCAGTTTTTGCCTATTTAAAAAAAGCGGACCTAACAATCATTGATCATCATTAATGTTTTGATTGATTAATGATCTGTAACGGCTATAATTTTCTAATAAATGACTTAAGGTTTGGCCGTCAACACTCAGTTAAAAATGCCTCGCCCCTCCTTTTCCGTTGATTGCAAAACCTAATATATAAAAAACTAAAAGAGTTTACTGTCCTTAAAAATCACATATATATTTTGGAATTATCTCTCTTAGTATTTGTGCATTTCCTTTTTGGATGTTCAATTTTTTTTCAAATCCTAACTTGAGTTTCGACTCTCCTATTTTTCTCGTATACAAAAAGATAAGGCAAATAGAACACAACAAAATGAAAATTTTAGAGTTGTTTATGTATGCAAAAAATTGAAAACTATAATTAATGTAAGTGAAGCAAGTTATTTCACGCTATAAAAATGAACACCAAAGTTTTGTCATCCATGTTTTGAAAATTCCACTAGTACAACCCCTAAAAGCTTGGTGGGATTTTATAAGAAAAAAATTTCTAATTGATCTTAACATGTTTTAAATATGGATATGCATGCCTGAAACATGTCGAAGATCCAAATGACCTATTGATCCAAAAATTTCAAGGAGTAGAAAAAATTAAATTCTCAAGTTAACGTGTGGTGGGATATTTACCTGAGCCAAACAACCCACTTTTTGCCTATTTAAAAAATGCGGACCTAACAATCATAGATCATCGTAAATGTTGTGATCGATTAATGATTATTTCATGAACTAAAACTGAACACCAAAGTTTTGTCATCCATGTTTTTCAAATTCCACTTGTACAACCCCTAAAAGCTTGGTGGAATTTTATAAGAAAGAAATTTCTAATTGATCCTAACATGTTTTAAATATGGATATGCATGCCTGAAACATGTTGAATATTTAAGTGACCTATTGATCAAAAAATTTCAAGGAGCAGAAAGAAATAAATTCTCTAGTTAACGTGCGGTGGGATATTTACCTGTGCCAAACAACCCACTTTTTACCTATAAACATAAAACGGACCTAACAATCATAGATCATCATAAATGTTGTGATCGATTAATGATGTGTTACGGCTATAATTTTTGTTAGAAATGACTTATGGTTTGGGACTCAACACTCAGTTAAAAATGGCTCGCCCCCTCTTTCCAATGATTGCAAAACCTAATCTATAAAAAAAATAAAACTTTACAATCCTTAAAAATCATAGATACTTTTTGGAATTATCTCTCTCTGCGTTTGTGCATTCCCAGTTTGGATGTTAAATTTTTTTCAAATTCAAACTTGAGATTTCATTTTCCCATTTTTCTTGTAAACAAAAAGATAAGGAATATAGATCACAACAAAATGAAAATTTTAGAGTTTATGTATGCAAAAAGTTGTTAACTATAATAAATGTACGTGAAGAAAATTATTTCACGCACTAAAAATGAACACCAAAGTTTTGTTATCCATGTATGGAAAATTCCACTAGTACAACCCCTAATAGCTTTGGTGGAATTATATAGGAAAGAGATTTCTAATTGATCCTAACATGTTTCAAATATGGAAATGCATGCCTGAAACATGTTGAAGATGCAAAAGACCTAATGATCCCAAAATTTCAAGGTTTAGACAAAATTAAATTCTCAAGTTAAGGTGCGGTGGAATATTTTCCAGAGCCAAACAACCCTGTTTTTTCCTATATAAAAATAGAGGACCTAACAATCATAGATCATCGTAAATGTTTTGTTTGATTAATGATCCGTAACTACTATAATTTTTTGTAATAAATGACTTATGATTAGGGTGTCAACACTCAGTTAAAAATGCCTCGCCCCCCCTTTTCCGATGATTGCAAAACCTAATATATAAAAAACTAAAAGAGTTTACAATCCTTAAATAAAACAGTTACTTTTTGGAATTATCTCCCTCAGTATTTGTGCATTTCCATTTTGGATATTCAATTTTTTTCCAAATCTGAACTTGAGTTTTCACTTTCCCATTTTTCTCGTAAGAAAAAAGATATGGCAAATAGATCACAACAAAATGAAAATTTTATAGTTGTTTATGTATGCCAAAAATTGAAAACTATAATAAATGTTAAGTGAAGAAAATTATTTCACGCTCTAAAAATGAAGACCAATGTTTTGTCATCCATGTTTTGGAAATTCCACTAGTACAACCCCTAATAGCTTGGTGGAATTTTATAAGAAAGAGATTTCGAAAATATGGACATGCGTGCCTGAAACATGTTGAAGATGCAAATGACCTTTTGATCCAAAAATTCCATGGAGTAGAAAAAATTAAAATCTCTTGTTAACGTGCGGTAGGATATTTTACTTGATCCAAACAACCCAATTTTTTCCTATTTACAAAAAGTGGACCTAACAATCATAGATCAGCGTAAATGTTGTGATCGATTAATGAAGTGTAACGGCTATAATTTTTGTAAGAAATGACTTATGGCTTGGGAGACAACACTTAGTTAAAAATGCCTCGCCCCGCCTTTTCCGTTGATTGGAAAACCTAATATATAAAAAACTAAAAGAGTTTACAATCATTAAAGATCACATATACTTTTTGGAATTATCTCTCAAAACATTTGTGCATTTCCATTTATGATGTTCAATTTTTTTTCTATTTCAAACTTGAGATTTCACACTCCCATTTTTCTCGTAAAAAAAAAGATAAGGCAAATAGATCACAACAAAAGGAAAATTTTAGAGTTTATGTATGCAAAATATTGAAAACTATGATAAATTTAGTGTGATGAAAATTATTTCATGCACTAAAAATGAACACCAAAGTTTTGTTGTCAATGTTTGGGAAACTCCATTTGCACAACCCCTAATAGCTTGGTGAAATTTTATTAGAAAGAGAATTTAAATTGATCCTAACCTATTGAAGATGCAAATGATCTTATGATCCAAAAATTTCAAGGAGTAGAAAATATTAAACTCTCAAGTTAACGTGCGGTGGGATATTTACCAGAGCCAATCAACCCATTTTTTTCCTATTTACAAAAAGCGGACCTAAAAATCATATATCATCGTAAATATTTTGATCGATTAATGATCTGTATGGGCTATAATTTTTGTAAGCAATGACTTATGGTTTGGGAGTCAACACTCGGATAGAAATGCCTCGCCCCCACCCCCCTCCCCCTTTTCCGATGATTGCAAAACCTAATACATATAAAACTAAAATATTTTACAATCCTTAAAAATCATAAATACATTCTGGAATTATCACTCTCAGTATTTGTGCATTTCCATTTTGGAAGTTCAATTTTTTTTCAAATCCAAACTTGAGTTGGCACTCTCCCATTTTTTTTGTAAACAAAAAGATAAGGCAAATAGATCACAATAAAATGAAAATTTTAGAGTTTATGTATGCCAAAAATTGAAAACTATATAAATGTAAGTGAAGAAAATTATTTCACGCACTAAAAATGAACACCAAAGTATCGTTTTCCATGTTTTTGAAATTCCACTAGTACAAACCCTAATAGCTTGGTGAAATTTTATAAGAAAGAGATTTCTAATTGATCCCAACATGTTTTAAATATGGATATGCATGCCTGAAACATGTTGAAGATGCAAATCACCTAATGATCCAAAAATTTCAAGGAGCTGAAAAATTAAATTCTCAAGTTAACGTGCGGTGGGATATTTACTAGAGCCAAACAACCCACTTTTTACCTATTTAAAAAAAGCGGACCTAACAATCATAGGTCATTGTCAATGTTTTGCTCGATTAATGATGTGTAATGGCTATATTTTTTGTTAGAAATGACATAAGGTTTGGGAGTCAACACTCAGTTTAAAATGCGCACACCCCCCCCCCCTTCTACTCCTTTTCTGATGATTGCAAAACCTAATATATAAAAAAACTAAAAGATTTACAATCCTTAAAAATCATAGATACTGTTTGGAATTATCTTTTTTAGCAGTTGTGTGTTTCCATTTTGGATGTTCAATTTTTTTTCAAATCCAAACTTGAGTTTTCACTCTCCCATTTTTTTAGTAAACAAAAAGATAAGACACCTAGATCACAAAAAATGAAATTTTTAGAGTTTATGTATGCAAAAAATTAAAAACTATAATACATGTAAGTGAAGAATATTATTTCACACACTAAAAATGAACGTCAAAGTTTTGTTATCCATGTTTTGGAAATTCTACAAGTACAACCCCTAATAGCTTGGTGGAATTTTAGAAGAAAGAGATTTCTCATTTATCCTAACATGTTTTAAATATGGATATGCATGCCGAAAAAATGTTGAAGTTGCAAATGATCTAATGATCCAAAAATTTCAAGGGGTAGAAAAAAAGAAATTCTCAAGTTAATGTGTGGTGAGATATTTACCTGAGCCAAACAACCCACTCTTTGCCAATTTACAAAAAGCAGACCTAACAATCATAGATCATTGTAAATTATTTGATCAATTAATGATGTGTAACAGCTATTATTTTTGTTAGAAATGACTTATGGTTTGGGAGTCAACACTCAGTAAAAAATGCCTCACCTCTTTTCTGATGATAGAAAAACCTATTATATAAAAAACTAAAAGAGTTTACAATCCTTAACGGTCCCAGATACTTTTTAGAATTATCACTCTCAGCATCGTGCATTTCCAGTTTGGATCTTCAATTTTTTTTCAAATCCAAACGAGTTTTTCACTCTCCCATTTTTCTCGTAAACAAAAAGATAAGGCAAATAGATCACAACAAAATGAAAATTTTAGAGTTACGTATGCAAAAAATTGAAAACTATAATAAATTTATGTGAAGAAAATTATTTCACTCACTAAAAATTAGCACCAAAGTTTTGTTGTCAATGTTTGGGAAATTCCACTAGTACAACCCCTAATAGCTTGGTGGAATTTTATAAGAAAGAGATTTCTAATTGATCCTAACATGTTTTAAATATGGATATGCATGCCTGAAACATGCTGAAGATGCAAATGACCTAATGGTCCAGAAATTTCAAAGAGTAGAAAAAATTAAATTCTCAAGTTAACGTGTGGTGGGATATTTGCCATAGCCAAACAATCCAGTTTTTGCCTATTTACAAAACAAAATGGACCTAACAATCATAGATCATCGTAAATATTTTGATCGATTAATGATCTGTAATGGCTATAATTTTTTGTAATAAATGACTTATGGTTTGGGCATCAACAGTCAATTTAACATGCCACCCCCCGCCCTGCCCCACCCCCCCTTTTCCGATGATTGAAAAACCTGATATATAAGAAATTAAAAGACTTTACAATCCTTAAAAATCACAGATACTTTTTGGAATTGTCTCTCTCAGCATTTGTGCATTTCCATTTTGGATGTTCAATTTTTTTTCAAATCCAAACTTGATATTTTATTCTCCCATTTTTCTTGTTCACAAAAATATAAGGCAAATAGATCACAAAAAAATGAAAACTATATTAAATATAAGTGAAGAAAATTATTTCAAGCTATAAAAATGAACACCAAAGTTTTGTCATCCATGTTTTGCAAATTCCACTAGTACAACCCCTAATAACTTGGTTGAATTTAATAAGAAATAGATTTCTAATTGATCCTAACATGTTTTATATATGGATATGGAAGCCTAAAACATGTCGAAGATGCAAATGACCTATTGATCAAAAAAGTTCAGAGAGTAGAAAAAATTAAATTCTCAAGTGAACAAGTGGTGGGATATTTACCTAAGCCAAACAACCCACTTTTTTCCTATTTATAAAAAGTGGACCTTACAAACATAGATCATCGTAAATGTTGTGATCGATTAATGATGTGTAATGGCTATAATTTTTGTTAGAAATAACTTATGGTTTGGGAGTCAACAATCAGTTAAGAATGCCTCGCGACCCCCGCCCCCCCCTTTTTCCGATGATTGTAAAACCTATTAAATAAAAAACTAAAAGAATTTACAATCTTTAAAAATCATAGATACTTTTTGGAATTATCTCTATTTGCTTTTGTGCATTTCCAGTTTGGATGTTAAATATTTTTTCAAATTCAAACTAGAGATTTCATTCTTCCATTTTTCTTGTAAACAAAAAGATATGGCAAATAGATCACCAAAAAATGAATATTTTAGAGTTTATGTATGCCAAAAATTGAAAACTATAATAAATGTAACTGAAGAAAATTATTTCACGCACTAAAAATGAACACCAAAGTTTTGCTATCCATGTTTGGGAAATTCCACTAGTACAACCCCTAATAGCTTGGTGGAATTTTACAAGAATGAGATTTTTGATTGATCCTAACATGTTTCAAATAAGGATATGCATGCCTGAAACTTGTTGAATATGCAAATGACCGAATGATCACAAAATTTCAAGGAGTAGAAAAAATTAAATTCTCAAGTTAACGTGTGGTGGGATATTTACCCGAGCCAAACAACATTGTTTTTGCCTATTTAAAAAAAGCGGACCTAACAATTATAGATCATCATAAATGTTTTGATCGATTAGTGATCTGTAGCAGCTATAATTTTTGTAGTAAATAATTTATGGTTTGGGAGTCAACATTCAGTTAAAAATGTCTCACCCTCCCTTTTTCGATGATTGCAAAACCTAATATATAAAAACCTAACAGATTTTAGAATTCTTAAAAATAACAGATACTTTTTGGAATTATGTCTCTCAGTATATGTGATTTCAATTATGGATGTTCAATTGTTTTTCAAATCCAAACTTGAGTTTTTATTCTCCCATTTTTCTCATAAACAAAACGATAAGGCAAATTGATCACAACAAAATGAATATTTTAGAGTTGTTTATATATGAAAAGAAATTGAAAAATATAATAAATGTAAGTGAATAAAATTATTTCACGCTATAAAAATCAACACCAAAGTTTTGTTATCCATGTTTTGCGAATTCCACTAGTACAACCCCTAATAGATTGGTGGAATTTTATAAGAAAGAGATTTCTAATTAATCTTAACATGTTTTAAATATGGATATGCATGCCTGAAACATGTTGAAGATGCAAATGACCTATTGATCCAAAATTTTCGAGTATAAAAAATAAAATTCTCAAGTTAACGTGCTGAGGCATATTTACAAGAGCCAAACAACCCACTTTTTGCCTATTTACAAAAAGCGGACCTCAGAAACATAGATCAGCGTAAATGTTGTGATCGATTAATGATGTGTTACTACTTAAATCTTGTTTAGAAATGACTTATGGTTTGGGAGTCAACACTCAGTTAAAAATGCCTCACCCCCCTTTTCCGATGATTGCCAAACCTAATATATAAAAGACTAAAAGAGTTTACAATCCTTAAAAATCACAAATGCTTTTAGGAATTATCTCTCTCTGCTTTTGTGCATTTCCAGTTTGGATGTTAAATTTGTTTCAAATTCAAACTTGAGATTTCATTTTCCTATTTTTCTAGTAAACAAAAAGATAAGGAATATAGATCACAACAAAATGAAAATTTTAGAGTTTATGTACGCAAAAAAATTGAAAACTATAATAAATGTAACTATAGAAAATTATTTCATGCACTAAAAATGAACACCAAAGTTTTGTTATCCATGTTTGGGAAATTCCACTAGTACAACCCCTAATAGTTTTGTGGAATTTTATATGGAAGAGATTTCTAATTGATCTTAACATGTTTCAAATATGGATTTGCATGCCTAAAACATGTTGAAGATGCAAATGACCTAATGATCCCAAAATTTTAAGGAGTAGAGAAAATTAAATTCTCAAAGTTAAGGTGCGGTGGGATATTTACTAGAGCCAAACAACCCTATTTTTTCCTATTTAAAAATAGCGGACCTAACAATCATAGATCATAATAAATGTTTTGTTCGATTAATGATATGTAATTGCTATAATTTTTTTAATCATTGTCTTATGGTTAGGGAGTCAACACTCAGTTAAAAATGCCTCACCGCCCCCTTTTCCGATAATTGCAAAACCTAATATATAAAAAAACTAAAAGAGTTTACAATCCTTAAATAACACAGATACTTTTTGGAATTATCTCTCTCAATATTTGTGCATTTCCATTTTAGATATTCAATTTTTTTCCAAATCCAAACTTGAGTTTTCACTTTCCCATTTTTCTCGTAACAAAAAGATATGGCAAATAGTTCACAAAAAAATAAAAATTTTACAGTTGTTTATGTATGCAAAAAATTGAAAACTATAATAAATGTTAAGTGAAGAAAATTATTTCACGCTCTAAAAATGAACACCAAAGTTTTGTCATCCATGTTTTTGAAATTCCACTAGTACATCCCCTAATAGATTGGTGGAATTTTATAAGAAACAGATTTCTAATTGATTCTAAAATGTTTTAAATATGGATATGCATGCCTGAATCATGTTGAAGATGCAAATGACCTATTGATCCAAAAATTTCAAGGGGTAGAAAAAATTAAATTCTCATGTTAACGTGCGGTGGGATATTTACTTGAGCCAAACAACCCACTTTTTGCTTATTTACAAAAAGTGGACCTAACAATCATAGATCATCGTAAATGTTGTGATAGATTAATGAAGTGTAACGGCTATAGTTTTTGTTAGAAATGACTTATGGCTTGGGAGTCAACACTCAATTAAAAATTACTCGCCCCCCCTTTTTGGGTGATTGCAAAACCTAATGTATAAAAAACTAAAAGAGTTTACAATCATTAAAAATCACAGATACTTTTTGGAATTATCTCTCACAGCATTTGTGCATTTCCATTTTGGATGTTCAATTTTTTTTCAAATTCAAACTTGAGATTTCACACTCCCATTTTTCTTGTAATTAAAAAGATAAGGCTAATAGATCACAACAAATAGAAAATTTTAGAGTTTACACATGCAAAATATTGAACACTATAATAAATGTAAGTGATGAAAATCATTTCACGCTCTAAAAATGAAGACCAAAGTTTTGTTATCCATGTTTGGGAAACTCCACTTGAACAACCCCTAATATCTTGGTTGAATTTTATTAGAAAGAGAATTCAAATTGATCTTAACATGTTGAAGATGGAAATGACCTAATGATCCAAAAGTTTCAAGGAGTAGAAAAAATTAAATTCTCAAGTTAACGTGCGGTGCGATATTTACTAGAGCCAAACCACCCACTTTTTTCCTACTTACAAAAAGCGGACCTAACAATCATAGATCTTCGTAAATGTTTTGATCGATTAATGATCTATAAGGGCTATAATTTTTTTAATAAATGACTTAAGGTTTGGGATTCACAACAAAATGAAAATTTTAGAGTTTATGTATGCAAAAAATTGAAATTTATAATAAATGTAAGTGAAGAAAATCATTTCACGCACTAAAAATGAACACCAAAATTTTGTTATTCATGTTTTGGAAATACCACTTGTACAACCCCTGATAGCTTGGTGGAATTTTATAAGAAAGTGATTTCTCATTTATCCTAAAACTATAATAAATATAAGTGAAGAAAATCATTTCACGCACTAAAAATGAACACCAAAGTTTTGTTATCCATGTTTGAGAAATTCCACTTGAACAACCCCTAATTGATTGGTGGAATTTTATCAGAAAGAGAATTCTCATTTAACCTAACATGTTTTAAATATGAATATGCATGCCGGAAACATGTTGAAGATGCAAATTACCTAATGATCCAAAAATTTCAAGGGGTAGAAAAATAAATCCTCCAATTAACGCGCGGTGGGATATTTACCTGAGCCAAACAACCCACTTTTTGCAATTTAAAAAAAACGGACCTAACAATCCTAGATCATCATAAATGTTGTGATCGATTAATGATGTGTAACAGCTTTTATTTTCGTTAGCACTTAGTCAAAAATGCCTCACCACTTTTTCGATGATTGCAAAACCTAATATATAAAAAACTAAAAGAGTTTACAATCCTTAACAATGATAGATACATTTTGGAATTATCTCTCTCAGCATCGTGCATTTCCAATTTGGATCTTCTATTTTTTTTCAAATCCAAACTAGAGTTTTTCACTCTCCCATTTTTCTCGTAAATAAAATGTTAAGGCAAATAGATCACAACAAAATGAAAATTTTAGAGTTTATGTATGCAAAAAATTGGAAACTATAATAAATGTAAGTGAAGAAAATTATTTCACTCAATAAAAATGAGCACCAAAGTTTTGTTGTCAATGTTTGGGAAATTCCACTAGTACAACCCCTAATAGCTTGGTGGAATTTAATAAGAAAAAGATTCGAATTGATCCTAACATGTTTTAAATATGGATATGCATGCCTAAAACATGCTAAAGATGCAAATTACCTAATGGTCCAAAAACTTTTATGAGTAGAAAAAATTTAATTCTCAAGTTAACGTGAGGTGGGATATTTACCAGAGCCAAACAACCTAGTTTTTGCCTATTTAAAAAAAACGGACCTAACAATCATAGATCATCGTAAATGTTTTAATCAATTAATGATCTGTAATGGCTATAATGTTTTTAATAAATGACTTATGGTTTGGGCGTCAACAGTCAGTTTAAAATGCCCCGCGCCACCTTTTCCAATGATTGCAAAACCTAATATAAAAAACTAAAAGAGTTTACAATCCTTAAAAATCACAGATACATTTTGGAATTGTCTCTCTTAGCATTTGTGCACTTCCATTTTGGATGTTCAATTTTTTTTCAAATCCAAACTTGAGTTTTCATTCTCCCATTTTTCTTGTGAACAAAAAGAAAAGGCAAATAGATCACAACAAAATGAAAATTTTAGAGTTATTTAGGTCTACAAAAAATTGAAAACTATAATAAATGTAAGTGAAGAAAATTATTTAACGCTATAAAAATGAACATCAAAGTTATGTCATCAATGTTTTTCAAATTCCACTAGTACAACACCTAATAGCTTGGTTGAACTTTATAAGAAATATATTTCTAATTGATCCTAACATATTTTATATATGGATATGGAAGCTTGAAACATGTCAAAGATGTAAATGACCTATTGATCCCAAAATGTCAAGGAGTAAAAAATATTAAATTCTCAAGTTAACTAGCGGTGGGATATTTACCTGAGCCAAACAACCCACTTTTTGCTTATTTACAAAAAGTAGACCTTAAAAACATAGATCATCATAAATGTTGTGATCGATTAATGGTGTGTAACGGCTATAATTTTTTTTAGAAATAACTTACGGTTTCGGAGTCAACACTCAGTTAAAAATGCCTCGCCCTTTCTTTTCCGATGATTGTAGAACCTAATACAGAAAAAACTAAAAGAGTTTACAATCCTTAAAAAGCACAGATACTTTTGGAATTATCTTTATTTGCATTTGTGAATTTCCAGTTTGGTTGTTAAATTTTTTTTCAAATTCAAACTTCAGATTTCATTCTTCCATTTTTCTTGTAAACAAAAAGATAATGCAAATAGATCACAACAAACTGAAAATTTTAGAGTTTATGTATGCAAAAAAATGAAAACTATAATAAATTTAACTGAAGAAAATTATTTCACGCACTAAAAATGAACACCAAAGTTTTGTTATCCATGTTTGGGAAATTCTAGTAGTACAATCCCTAATAGCTTGGTGGAATTTTATAAGAATGAGATTTTTAATTGATCCTAAGATGTTTCAAATAAGGATATGCATGCCTAAAACATGTTGAATATGCAAATGACCTAATGATCACAAAATTTCAAGGAGTATAAAAAATTAAATTCTCAAGTTAACGTGTGGTGGGACATTTACCTGAGCCAAAAAACCTTGTTTTTGGCTGTTTACAAAAAGCGGACCTAACAATCATAGATCTTCATAAATTTTTTGATCGAGTAGTGATCTGTAACGGCTATAATTTTTGTAGTAAATGACTTATGGTTTGGGAGTCAACACTCAGTTAAAAATGCCTCACCACCCCCCCCCCCCCCCCCCCCCCCCCCCCCCTTTTCCGATGATTGAAAACCCTAATATTTAAAAAACTAACAAAGTTTAGAATCCTTAAAAATCACAGATACTTTTTGGAATTATCTCTCTCAGTATTTGTGCATTTCCATTTTGGATGTTCAATTATTTTTCAAATCCAAACTTGAGTTTTTACTCTCCCATTTTTCTTGTAAACAAAACGATAAGGACTATAGATCACAACAAAATGAAAATTTTAGAGTTGTCAATGAATGTAAAAAATTAAACAATATAATAAATTTAAGTGAAGAAAATTATTTCACGCACTAAAAATGAACACTAAAGTTTTGTTATCCATGTTTGACAAATGCCACTAGTACAACCCTTGATAGCTTGGTGGAATTTTATAAGAAAGAGATTTCTAATTGATCCAAACATGTTTCAAATATGGATATGCACGCTCGAAACATGTTAAAGATGCAAATGACTTAATGATCCAAAAATTTCAAGAAGTAGAAAAAATTAAATTCTCAGGATAATGTGCGGTGGGATATTTACTAGAGCCAAACATCCCTGTTTTTGCCTATTTACAAAAAGCGGACCTAACAATCATAGATCATCGTAAATTTTTTGATCGATTAATGATCTGTAACTGCTATAATTTTTATAGCAAATGAGTTATCGTTTGGGAGTCAACACTAAGTTTATAATGCCACGTGCCTCCCCCCCCCCCCCCCCCCCCCCCCCCCCCCTCCCCTCCTCCCTTTTCCGATGAATGCAAAACCTAATATATAAAAAACTAAAAGAGTTTACAATCCTTAAAAATCAGAGATACTTTTTGGAATTATCTCTCTCAGTATTTGTGCATTTCCATTTTGGATGTTCAATTTTTTTTCAAATCCAAACTTGAGTTTTCACTCTCCCATTTTTCTCGTAAACAAAAAGATACGGCAAATAGATCAAACCAAAATGAAAATATTATAGTTGTTTATGAAAGCAAAAAGTTGAAAACTATAATAAATGTCAGTAAAGAAAATTATTTCATGCCCTAAAAATGAACACCAAAGTTTTTTCATCCATGTTTTTGAAATTCTACTAGTACAACCCCTAATAGCTTGGTGGAATTTTATAAAAAAGAGATTTCTAATTGATCCTAACATGTTTCAAATATAGATATACATGCCTGAAACATGTTAAAGATGCAAATGACCTAATGATCCAAAAATTTCAAGGAGTAGAAAAAATTAAATTCGCAATTTAACATGCAGTGGGATATTTACCAGAGCCAAACAACACACTTTTTTTCTATTTTATAAAAAGTGGATCTAACAATCATAGATCATCGTAAATGTTTTGATTGATTAATGATCTGTAACGACCATAACTTTTGTAATAAATGACTTATGGTTTGGGAGTCAATACTTAATTAAAAATGCCTTGCCCCCCTTTTCCGATGATTGATACCTAATATATAAAAAAATAAAACGAAAATTTTGGAGTTGTGTATGCAAGCAAAAAATTGAAAACTATAATAAATGTAAGTGAAGAAAATTTTTTCACATTCTAAAAATAGACACCAAAGTTTTGTCATCCATGTTTTGGAAATTCCACTAGTACAACCCCTAGTAGCTTGGTGGAATTTTAGAAGAAAGAGATTTCTAATTGATCCTAACTTGTTTTAAGTATTGAAATTTTTTCAAGTTTTAAATTCTCAAGTTAACGTGCAGAGGGATATTTACGAGAGGTAAACAACCCACTTTTTGCCTATTTACAAAAAGAGGACCTAACAATCATAGCTCATCGTAAATTTTTTCATCGATTAATGATTTATAATGGCTATAATTTTTTTACAAAATGACTTATGGTTTGGGAGTCAACACTCGGTTAAAAATGCCTCACCCCCCCCCCCCCCTTTTCCGATGATAGCAAAAAGCTAATATATAAAAAATTAAAAGAGGTTACAATCCTTAAAAATCATAAATACTTTTGGGAATTATCTCTCAGTATTTGTGCATTTCCATTTTGGATGTTCAATTTTTTTTCAAATCCAAACTTGAGTTTTCTCTATCCCATTTTTCTCTGAAACAAAAAGATAAGGCAAATAGATAAAAAAAATGAAAATTTTAGAGTATATGTATGGAAAAAATCAAAAACTATAATAAATGTAAGTGAAGAAAATTATTTTACGCACTAAAAATGAACACCAAAGTATTGTTATCCTTGTTTTGGAAATTCCACTAGTACAACCGCTAATAGCTTGGTGGAATTTTATAAGAAATAGATTTCTAATTGATCCTAACATGTTTTAAATATGGATGTGCATGCCTGAAACATGTTGAAGATGCAAATGACCTAATGATCCAAAAAGATGAAGGAGTAGAAAAAATTAAATTCTCAAGTTAACATGCTGTGGGATATTTACCAGAGCCAAACAACACACTTTTAATCTATTTTACAAAAAGTCCACCTAGCAATTATAGATCAACGTAAATGTTTTGATCGATTAATGATTTGTAACGACTATAATTTCTTTAATAAATGACTTATGGTTTGGGAATGAACACTCAATTAAAAATGCATCGTCCCTCCTTTTCTTGTGGTTACAAAACCTAATATATAAAAAACTAAAAATGTTTACAATCCTTAAAAATCACAGATACTTTTTGGAATTATCACTCTCAGTATTTGTGCATATCCATTTTGGATGTTCAATTTTTTTTCAAATCTATACTTGAGTTTTCACCCTCCGATTTTTCTCATAAACAAAATGATAAGGCAAATAGATCACAACAAAATGCAAATTTAAGAGTTGTGTATATATGAAATAAATTGAAAACTATAATAAATGTAAGTGAAGAAAATTATTTCACGCTCAAAAAATGGAGACCAAAGTTTTGTCATCCATGTTTTGGAAATTCCACTAGTACAACCCCTAATACCTTTGAGGAATTTTATAAGAAAGAGATTTCTAATTAATCCTAACATGTTTTAAGTATGGATATGCATGCTTGAAACATGTTGAAGATGCAAATGACCTATTGATCCAAAAATTTCAAGGAGTAGAAAAAATTAAATTCTCAAGTTAACGTGCAGAGGGATATTTACGAGAGCCAAACAACCCAATTTTTTCCTATTTACATAAAGCGGACCTAACAATCATAGATCATCGTAAATGTTTTGATCGATTAATGATCTGTAATGGTGATAATGTTTTTACGAAATGACTTATGGTTTGGGAGTCAACACTCGGTTAAAAATGCGTCACCCCCCATTTTTCGATGATAGGAAAATCTAATATATAAAAAACTAAAGGAGGTTACAATCCTTAAAAATCATAAATAATTTTGGTAATTATCTCTCTCAGTATTTGTACATTTCCATTTTGGATGTTAAATTTTTTTTCAAATCCAAACTTGAGTTTTCACTAACCCATTTTTCTCGTAAACAAAAAGATAAGGCAAATAGATCACAAAAAAATGAAAATTTTAGAGTTTATGTATGCAAAAAATTTAAAACTATAATAAATGTAAGTGAAGAAAATTATTTAACGCACTAAAAATGAATACCAAAGTATTGTTATCCTAGTTTTGGAAATTCCACTTGTACAACCCCTAATAGCATGGTGGAATTTTATAAAAAAGAGATTTCTAATTTATCCTAACATGTTTCAAATATGGATATGCATGCCTGAAACATGTTGAAGATGCAAATGACCTAATGATCCAAAAATTTCAAGGAGTAGAAAATATTAAATTCTCAAGTTAACTTGAGCGATATTTACTTGAGCGAAACAACCCTATTTTTGCCTATTTACAAAAAGCGGACCTAAAAATCATAGATCATCGTAAATATTTTGATCGAGTAATGAACTGTAACGGAATGACTAATGGTTTTGAGAGTCAACACTCAATTCAAAATGCATCACTCATACTTTTCCGATGATTACAAAACCTAATATATAAATAACTAAAAGATTTTACTATCCTTAAAAAACACCTATACTTTTTGGAATTATCTCCCTTAGTATTTGTGCATTTCCATTTTGGATGTTCATTTTTTTTTCAAATCCATACTTGAGTTTTCACTCTCCCATTTTTCTTGTAAACAAAAAGATAAGGCAAATAGATCACAACAAAATGAAAGTTTTAGAGTTGTTTATGTAAGCAAAAAATTGAAAACTATAATAAATGTAAGTGAAAAAATTTATTTCACACTCTAACAATGAACACCAAAGTTTTTTCATCCATGTTTTGGAAATTCCACTGGTACAACCCATAATAGCTTGGAGTAGAAATATATAAGAAAGAGATTTCTAATTGATCCTAACATGTTTCAAATATGCATATGCGTGTCTGAAACATGTTGAAGATGCAAATGACCTAATGATCCCAAATTTCTAGGAGTAGAAAAAATTAAATTCTCAAGTTAACGTGCGGTGGGATATTTACCAGAGCCAAACAACCAACTTTTTGCCCATTTACAGAAAGTGGACCTAACAATCATAGATCTTCGTAAATGTTTTGATCGATTAATGATCTGTAACGGCTATAATTTTTGTTAGAAATGACTTATGGTTTGGGAGTCAACACTCCTTTAAAAATGCCTCGTCCCCCTTTTCGGATGATTGCAAAACCTAATATATAAAAAACTAAAAGAGTTTACAATCCTTAAAAATAATAGATACTTTTTGGAATTATCTTTCTCACTATTTGTGCATTTCCATTTTGGACGTTCAATTTTTTTTCAAATCCAATGAGTTTTCACTCTCTCATTTTTCACGTAAATAAAAAGATAAGGCAAAAAGATTACAACAAAATGAACATTTTAGAGTTGATGTATGCAAAAAATAGAAAACTATTATAAATGTAAGTGAAGAAAAATATTTCACGCACTTGAAATGAACACCAAAGTTTTGTTGTCCATGTTTTGGAAATTCTACTATTACAACCCCTAATAGGTTGGTGGAATTTTATAAGAAAGAAATTTCTAATTGATCCTAAAATGTATTAAATATGGATATGCATGCCTGAAACATGTTGAAGATGCAAATGACCTAATGATCCAAAAATTTGGAGTACAAAAAATTAATTTCTCAAGTTAACATGCGGTGGGATATTTACCAGAGCCAAACAACACTCTTTTTTTCTATTTTACAAAAAGTGGACCTAACAATCATAGATCATCGTAAATTTTTTGATCAATTAATGATCTATAATGGCTATAATTTTTGTAATAAATGACTTATGGTATGGGAGTCAACACTCATTTAAAAATGCCTTGCACCACCTTTTCCGATGATTGCAAAACCTAATACATAAAAAACTAAAAGAGTTTACAATGCTTAAAAATTAAAGATACTTTTAGGAATTATCTCTCTCAGTATTTGTGCATTTCCTTTTTGGATGTTCAATTTTTTTCAAATCCTTACTTGAGTTTTCACTCTCCTATTTTTCTCGTAAACAAAAAGATAAGGCAAATAGATCACAACAAAATGAAAATTTTAAAGTTGTGTATGTAAGAAAAAAATTGAAAACTATGCTAAATGTAAATGAAGAAAATTATTTCACGCTCTAAAAATGGAGACCAAAGTTTTGTCATCCATGTTTTGGAAATTCCACTAGTTCAACCCCTAATAGCTTGGTTGAATTTTATAAGAAAGAGATTTGTAATTGATCCTAACATGTTTCAAATATGGATGTGCATGCCTGAAACATGTTGTAGACTCAAATGACCTAATGATGCAAAAATTTTAAGGAGTATAAAAAATTAAATTCTCAAGTTAACGTGCAGTGGGATATTTACAAGAGCCAAACAACCCACTTTTTGCCTATTTACAAAAAGTGGACCTAACAATCGTAGATCATCATAATTTTTTTGATCGATTAATGATCTCTAATGGCTAAATTTTTGTAAGAAATGACTTATGGTTTGGGAGTCAACACTCGGTTAAAAATACCATGCCAGCCACCCCCCCCCCCCCCCCCCCCCCCCCCCCTCTTTTCTGATCATTGGAAAACCCAATATATAAAAAACTAAAAGAGTTAAAAATTCTTAAAAATAAAAAATACTTGTTGGAATTATCTCTCTCAGTATTTGTGCATTTCTATTTTGGATGTTGAATTTTTTTTAAAATCCAAACTTGAGTTTTTTCACTCTCCAATTTTTCTTGTAAACAAAAAGATAAGGCAAATAGATCACAAAAAAAAAAAAAAAATTTAGAGTTTATGTATGCAAAAAATTGAAAATTATAATAAAAGTAAGTGAAGAAAATTATTTCACGCTATAAAAATGAATACCAAAGTTTTGTCATCCATGTTTTGTAAATTCCACTAGTACAACCCCTAATAGCTTGGTGAAATTTTAAAAGAAACAGCTTTCTAATTGATCCTAACATGTTTTAAATATGGATATGCATGCCTAAAACTTGTTGAAGATGCAAATGACCTAATGATCCAAAAATTTCATGGAGTAGAAAAAATTAAATTCTCAAGTTAACATGCGGTGGGGCATGCGGTGGGGTATTTACCAGAGCCAAACAATCCACTTTTTTCTTAGAGAAAGTGGACCTAACAATCATAGATCGTCGTAAATGTTTTGATCGATTAATGATCTATAACGGCTATAATTTTTGTAAGTAATGACTTATGGTTTGGGAGTCAACACTCGGTTAAAAATGCCTCGCCCCCCTTTTCCGATGATTGCAAAACTTAATATATAAGAAACTAAAAGAGTTTACAATCCTAAAAAATAATAGATAATCTCTCTCAGTATTTTTGCATTTCCTATTTAGATGTTCAATTTGTTTTCAAATCCAATGAGTTTTCACTCTCCCATTTTTCTCATAAACAAAAAGATTAGGCAAAAAGATTACAACAAAATGAACATTTTAGAGTTTATGTATGCAAAAAATAGAAAACTATTATAAATGTAGGTGAAGAAAATTATTACACGAACTCAAAATGAACACCAAAGTTAGGTTATCCATGTTTTCAAAATTCCACTAGTACAACCCCTAATCGCTTGGTGGAATTTTATAAGAAAGAGATTTCTAATTGATCCTAACATGTTTTAAATATGGATATCCATGCTTGAAACATGTTGAAGATGCAAATGACCTAATGATCCAAAAATTTCAAGGAGTAAAAAAAAATTAAATTCTCAAGTTAACATGTGGTGGGATATTTACCAGAGCCAAACAACACACTTTTTTTCTATTTTACCAAAAGTGGACCTAACAATCATAGATCATCGTAAATTTTTTCATTGATTAAAAATTTGTAACGGCTGTAATTTTTGTAATAAATGACTTATGGTTTGGGAGTCAACACTCATTTAAAAATGCCTCACCCCACCTTTTCCGATGATTGCAAAACTTAATATATAAAAAACTAAAAGAATTTACAACCTTAAAAATCACAGATACATTTTGAAATTATCTCAGTCAGTATTTGTGCATTTCCATTTTGGATGTTCAATTTTTTTTCAAATCCATACTTGAATTTTTACTCTCCCATTTTTCTTGTAAACAAAAAGATAAGGCAAATAGATCACAAAAAAATGAAAATTTTTAAGTTGCGTATGTATGAAAAAAATTGAAAACTATGATAAATGTAAGTGAAGAAAATTATTTCACGCTCTAAAAATGAACACCAAAGTTTTGTCATCCATAGTTTGAAAATTCCACTAGTAAAACCCCTAATAGCTTGGTGGAATTTTATAAGAAAGAGATATCTAATTGATCCTAACATGTTTTAAGTATGAATATGCATGCCTGAAACATGTTTAAGATGCAAATGACCTATTGATCCAAAAATTTCAAGCAATAGAGAAAATTAAATACTCAAGTTAACGTGCGGAGGGATATTTACTAGAGCCAAACAACCCACTTTTTCCCTATTTAAAAAAAGCGGACCTAACAATCATAGATCATCATAAAAGTTGTGACAATTAATAATGTGTAACAGCTATAATTTTTGTTAGAAATGACTTATGTTTTGGGAGTCAACGCTCAGTTAAAATGCCTCACCTTCCCCCCCACCCCCACCCCCCCCCCCCCACCCCCCCCCCCCCCCCCCCCCCCCCCCCCCCCCCCCCCCCCCCCCCCTCGTCCTCCCCTTTTCACATGATTGCAAAACCTATTATATAAAAAAATAAAAGATTTTACAATCCTTAAAAATCACATATACTTTTTGGAATTATCTCTCTCAGCATTTGTGCATTTCCAGTTTGGATGTTCAATTTTTTTTCAAATTCAAACTTGTGATTTCACTCACCCATTTTTCTCTTAAACAAAAAGATAAGGCAAATAGATCACAACAAAATGAAAATTTAAAAATTTATTTATGGAAAAAATTTAAAACTATAATAAATTTAAGTGAAGAAAATGATTTCACGTACTAAAAATAAACACCAAAGTTTTGTTATTCCTCTTTGGGAAATTCCACTAGTACAACCCCTAATAGCTTGGTGGAATTTTATAAGAAAGAGATTTCTAATTGATCCTATCATGTTTCAAATATGGATATGCATGCCTGAAACATGTTGAAGATGCAAATGACCTAATGATCCAAAAAATTAAAGGAGAAGAAAAACTTAAATTCTCAAGTTAACGTGTGGTGGGATATTTACCAGAGCCAAACAACCCACTTTTTGCCTATTTACAAAAAGCGAACGTAACAATCGTAGATCATCAAAAGTTTTTTGATCGATTAATGATCTCTAACGACTAAATTGTTTTTAAGAAATGACTTAAGGTTTGGGAGTCAACAATTGTTAAAAATGCCTTCCCCCCCCCCCCCCCCCCCCCCCCCCCCCCCCCCCCCCCCCCCTCCCTTCCAATCAATGAAAAACCAAATATATAAAAAATTAAAAGAGTTTAAAATTATTAAAAATCATAAATACTTGTTGGAATAATCTCTCTCTCTCTCTCAGTATTTGTGTATTTCCATTTTGAATCTTCAATTTTTTTTCAAATGCAAACTTGAGTTTTCACACTCCCATTTTTCTAGTAAACAAAAAGATAAGGCAAATAGATCACAAAAAAATGAAAATTTTAGAGTTTATGTATGTAAAAAATTGAAAACTAAAATAAAAGAAAGTGAAGAAATTTATTTCATGCCATAAAATGAATACCAAAGTTTTGTCATCCATGTTTTGCAAATTCCACTAGTACAACCCCTAATAGCTTGGTGGAGTTTTATCAGAAAGAGACTTCTAATTCAATCTAAATTGTTTTAAATTTGGATATGCATGCTTGAAACATGTTGAAGATGCAAATGACCTAATGATCCAAAAATTTCAAGGAGTAAAAAAAAATTAAATTCTCAAGTTAACATGCGGTGGGATATTTACCAGAGCCAAACAACCCAATTTTTACCTATTTACAAAAAGCGGACCTAACAATCATAGATCATTGTAAATATTTTGATCGATTAATGATCTATAATGACTATAATTTTTTTAATAAATGACTTATGGTTTGGGAGTCAACACTCAGTTAAAAATGCCTCGCCACCCCTTTTTCGATGATTGCAAAACCTAATATATAAAAAAATAAAAGAGTTTACAATCAATAAAAATCACATAAACATTTTGGATTTATCTCTCCCAGTATTTGTGTATTTCCATTTTGGATGTTCAATTATTTCAAATCCATACTTGAGTTTTGTCTCTCCCATTTCTCTCATAAACAAAAAGATAAGGCAAAAAGATCACAACAAAATGAAAAGGCAAAAAGATCACAACAAAATGAAAATTTTAGAGTTGTGTATGTAAGAAAAAATTTTGATAACTATAATAAATGTAAGTGAAGAAAATTATTTCACATTCTAAAAATGGACACCAATGTTTTGTCATCCATGTTTTGGAAATTCCTCTAGTACAACCCCTAATAGCTTGGTGGAATTTTATAAGAAAGAGATTTCTAATTGATCCTAACATGTTTTAAGTATGGATATGCATGCCTGAAACATGTTGAAGATGCAAATGACCTATTGATCCAAAAATTTCGAGTAGAAAAAATTAAATTCTCAAGTTAACGTGCAGAGAGATATTTACAGGAGCCAAACAACCCACTTTTTGCCTATTTACAAAAAGAGGACCTAACAATCATTGATCATCGTAAATGTTGTGATCGATTAATGATGTGTAATGCCTATAATTTTTGTTAGAAATGAGTTATGGTTTGGGAGTCAACACTTACTTAAAATGCCACGCCGCCCCCCCCCCCCCCCCCCCCCCCCCCTCCACTTTTCCAATGATTGCAAAACCTAATATATAAAAAACTAAAAGAGTGTACAATCCTTAAAAATCATAGATACTTTTTGGAATTATCTCTCTTAGCATTTGTGAATTTCCAGTTTGGATGTTCAATTTTTTTTTCTAATTCAAACTTGAGATTTCACTCTCCCATTTTTCTCGTAAACAAAAAGACAAGGCAAATAGATCACAAAAAAATAAAAATTTTAAAATTTATGTATGAAAAATATTAAAAACTATAATCAAAGTAAGTGAAGAAAATTATTTTATGCACTAAAAATGAACACAAAAGTTTTGTTATCCATGTTTGGGAAATTCCACTACTACAACCCCTAATAGCTAGGTGGAATTTTCCAAGAAAGTGATTTCTAATTGATGCTAAAATGTTTCAAATATGGATATGCATGCCTGAAACATGTTGTAGATGCAAATGACCTAAAGATCTAAAAATTTTGAGTAGAAAAAATTAAATTCTCAAGTTAACGTACGGTGGGATATTTACCTAAGCCAAACAACCCATTTTTTGCCTATTTTAAAAAAGCGTTCCTAACAATCGTAGATCATCGTAAAGGTTTGGATCGATTAATGTTCTCTAACGGCTTCAATTTTTTTAAGAAATGACTTATGGTTTTGGAGTCAACAGTGGGTTAAAAATGCCTCACCCCCCCTTTTTCGATCTTTGCAAAACCTAATATAAAAAAAAAAACTAAAAGAGTTTACAAGTTTTAAAAATCAAAAATACTTTTTGGAATTATCTCTCTCAGAATTTGTACATTTCCATTTTGGACGTTCAATTTTTTTTCAAATCCATACTTGAGTTTTCACTCTCCCATTTTTCTCGTAAACAAAAAGATAAGGCAAATAGATCTCAACAAAATGAAAATTTTAGAGTTGTTTATGTAATTAAAAAATTGAAAACTATAATAAATGTAAGTAAAGAAAATTATTTCACGCTCTAAAAATGAACACCAAAGTTTTGCCATCCATGTTTTGGAAATTCCACTAGTACAACCCCTAATAACTTGGTGGAGTTTTATAAGAAAGAGATTTTTGATTGATCCTAACATGTTTTAAATATGGATGTGCATGCCTGAAATATGTTGAAGATACAAATGACCTATGGATCCAAAAATTTCAAGGAGAATAAAAAATTCATTTCTCAAGTTAACGTGCGGAGGGATATTTACCAGACCCAAGGAACCCACTCTTTTCTTATTTACAAAAAGCGGACCTAATAATCATAGATCATCATAAATGTTGTGAACGATTAATGATGTGTAACAGCTATAATTTTTGTTAGAAATGACTTATGGTTTAGTCAGCACTCCGTTAAAAAATGCATCCCCCCCCTTTTTCGATGATTGCAAAACCAAATATATAAAAAACTAAAAGAGTTTACAATCCTTAAAAATAAAAAATACTTTTTGGAAATATCTCTCTTAGCATTTTTGCATTTCCAGTTTGGATATTCAATTTTTTTTTCAAATTCAAAGTTGAGATTTCACTCTCCCATTTTTCTCAAAAAGAAAAAAGAGAAGGAAAATAGATCACAAAAAAAATGAAAATTTTAAAGTTTATGTATGCAAAAAATTGAAAACTATAATAAATGTAAGTGAAGAAAATTATTTCACGCACTAAAAATGAACACCAAAGTTTTGTTATCCATGTTTTGGAAATTCCACTAGTACAACCCCTAATAGCTTGGAAGAATTTTATGAGAAAGAGGTTTCTAATTGATCCTAACATGTTTCAATTATGGATATGCATGCCTGTAACATGTTGAAGAAGCAAATGACCTAATGATACAAAAATTTCAAGGAGTAGAAAAAAATTAAATTCTCAAGTTAACATTCGGTGGGATATTTACAAGAGCCATCCAACCCACTTTTTTCCTATTTACAAAAACGGACCTAACAATCATAGATCATCATAAATGTTTTGATCAACTAATGACCTATAACTGCTATAATTTTTTGTAAGAAATGACTTATGGTTTGGGAGTCAACACTCGGTTAAAAATGCCATGCCCCCCCTTTTCTGATGATTGCAAGACCTAATATATAAAAAACTAAAAGATTTTACAATCCTTAAAAATGACAGATACTTTTTGGAATTATCTCTCTTAGCATTTGTGCATTTCTATTATGGATGTTTCAATTTTTTTTCAAATCCAAACCTGAGTTTTCACTCACCCATTTTTCAAGTAAACAAAAAGATACGGCAAATAGATCACAAAAAATGAAAATTTTAGAGTTTATGTATGCAAAAAATTGAAAACTATAATAAATGAAAGTGAAGAAAATTATTTCACGCACTTAAAATGAACACCAAAGTTTTGTTATCCATGTTTTGGAAATTCCACTAGTACAACCCCTAATAGCTTGGTGGAATTTTATAAGAAAGAGATTTCTAATTGATCCTAACATGTTTTAAATATGGATATGCATGTTTAAAACATGTTGAAGATGCAAATGACCTAATGATCCAAAAATTTGAAGGAGTAGAAAAAATTAAATTCACAAGTTAACGTGCGGTGGTTATTTACCAGAGCCAAACAACCCACTATTTGCCTATTTACAAAAAGCGGACCTAACAATCATAGATCATCGTAAATGTTGTGATTGATTAATGATATCTAACGGCTATAATTTTAGTTAGAAATGACTTATGGTTTAGGAGTCAACACTCAATTAAAAATGCCACGCACCCCCCCCCCCCCCCCTTTGTGATGATTGAAAAACCTAATATATAAAAAACTAAAAGAGTTTAGAATCCTTAAAAATCACAGATACTTTTTGGAATTATCTATCTCAACATTTGTGCATTTCCAGTTTGGATGTTCTATTTTTTTTCAAATCCAAACTTGAGTTTTCACTCGCCCATTTTGCTCGTAAACAAAAAGATAAGGCAAATAGATCACAACATGTTGGATTTAGGACCCCTTTTCCATAATCATGAGCAAAATAAAGAAGAAAGAAAAAGAAAGAAAAGGGGAGAAAAGCTCTCGGGTAGAGCAGAAAAAATTAAAAGGGAAAGGATGAGCTGCGCCATGCAAGGAGAGGGAGAGAGAGAGAACAAACTCGGGATTGAATGTGTTGCTTGATTAATTCAGAATTACAACCTCTCTATATGTAGGAGAGGAGGAGGTAGAGTCCTCATATAAGTTGTCATTCAATCCTAATTACATTCTAACTCTAACTCTTCAATATAAGTAAGTCTCAATATAAGTAAGTGTATTCAAAGTAGAACTCCTAGAAGACTAATTGGGGTAGAGCTAGGAGTTATTTATTATCCACATGAATATAAGGGATAAGCAAGCTCGTGACCTTATCCTAGTGGGCCCCACTTGATCTTCAAGTCTTCTAAATCAACTCAGTTTTTGCTTCTTGATTCCTTTACTCGAGCTTGCTTTGGGAGTGGATTGTGCTTGGTGTCCCAAGTCCTCTAGGATTGTTCTTGATGACCTACGTCCTCCTGGTGGTCCCAGCAGCTTGAGCACCATGGTGGGCCCCACATTGTAACACTCCCCTCAAGCTGGGGATGAGAAGACGTCATAAACACCCAGCTTGCTGCAAATGGTAGACATGATCTTGTGAGTGACTGGTTTGGTGAGGATGTCTACAACTTGATTTTGTGAGGAAATGTGCTTCAGGGATAAGAAACCAGTTTGGAATTTTTCTCATATAAAGTGGCAATCAACTTTAATGTGCTTTGTCCTCTCATGGAAGACTGGATTCGATGCAAAATGTATTGCTGCTTTGTTGTCACAATATAGATCCATTGGAGCTTCTTTATAAAATCCCAATTCAGTGAGAAGGGACCTTATCCATAAAAGTTCACTTACAGTGTGTGCCATGGCTTTGTATTCTGCTTCTGCATTGGACTATGCTACCACATTCTGTATTTTGCTTTTCCATGTAACCAGATTTCCTCCAACCATCGTGCAAAACCCAGAAGTAGATTTCTATCATTTGGGGATCTAGCCCAGTCTGCATCCACGAATCCCCCAATGTTGAAGTGTCCATGTTTCTTATAGAGCAGCCCCCTTTCAGGAGCCCCCTTCAGATAACGTAGTATCCTCTCAAGTGCTTGCCAATGACTAAGTTGTGGCTTGTGCATGTACTGACTTACCACACTTACTGCATATGAAATATTGGGCCTCGTTACACATAGGTAAATAAGACGCCCTACTAACCTTTGATATTTGCCAATATCCACGTCTTCTCAAGTGCCTCCACATAACTTTGTATTTTCATCCATAGGAGTGTCTACCTGTTTGCATCCCAACATACCTGTTTCTTCTAGTAGATCAAGAGCATATTTTCTTTGACCTCAATACCCAAAAAGTATTTCAGTAATCCAAGATCATTTGTCTTGAATTCAACACATATTTTTTCTTTTAGTTTTTGAATGTCCTCAGAGTCACTTCCAGTTAAAATGATATCATCAACATAAACAGCTAGAATCACCTTACCTCTTGCTATGTTCTCAATAAATACTGAGTGGTTTGCAGAGCATCTGTAAAAACCTGCCCGTATGATGGCTTGACTAAAATTTTCAAACCATGCCTGTGGGGATTGCTTTGGCCCATATAGGGATTTTTTAAGGGGACATACGGACTCCCCCTCAACCACATATCTAGGTTGTTGGTGCATATAAATTTCTTCTTTTATATTGCCATTGAGAAAGGCGTTTTTGACATCCAGTTGATATATTGGCCATGATGAATTAGTTGCCAAGGATAATAATATACGTACCGATGTTATTTTTTCCACTGGAGAGAATGTCTCATCATAATCAATGCCATAGCATTGAGTGTATCCTTTAGCAACCAGTTGAGCTTTCAGTCATGCAATAGTCCCATCCGGATTATGTTTAATTGTATAAACCCACTTGCAACCAACGGGTTTTTTGTTTGTAGGTAGAGGAACCAGTGACCATGTATGATTCTCATTGAGTGCCTTCATTTCTTCATCCATTTCTGCCTTCCACCCTGGATGTTGTAGAGCCTTCTGATATGACTATGGAACAGATATGGAGGAAATAGAAGAAAGAAACTAACAGCATAAAGGTGAGAGACGATGATGAGACACAAAATTGGAGATAGGATGAGAAGTAGAAGGTTGAGTGCATGAACGAAGTTCTTTTCTGATAGCAGTAGGGAGAGTATCAAATTGAGGACCAAAAACAACAAGTGAGGAAGGACTTACCTTTGGTGGATCTGACAACTCGGCAGGTGTGGTATCGACCATTGTCTCTGGGGGTTGATCAATCTCTGTATCACGAGGCACAACCAGTCGAGGAGAATTTGGTACTGACAACATACCAGGTGGAGCGTTGTCAGAATAATATGATGAGTCTTCAAAGAATGTGACATCCATCGACACAAATAAACATTGCAAAGAGGGACTATAACAAACATAACCCTTTTCTATTCGAGAGTTTCCCAAAAAGATACATGTTATAGATTTAGGGTCAAGTTTGATGTGTCTAGGTAAAGTATTATGAGCAAAACATTGACAACCGAAGACTTTCAATGGTAATGTAAACGGATCATCATGTGGTAAAAGTTTAGAGTAGGGGGATTTATTCCCAAGAACAGTAGATGGTAGACGATTTATAAGAAAACACCCTGTAAAGACAACATGGGGCCAATAAAAATATGGAACTTTCATGACATATAATAGACCTCGAGCTACCTCAAGAATATGACAATTTTTTCATTCGTCTACACCGTTTTGTTGGGGAATGTATGCACATGATGTCTGATGGATGATGCCATTCTCTTGACAAAGGGAGTCAAGGTCTTTTGAAATATACTCTTTGGCATTATCAGACTGGAGGATTTTTATCTTCTAACCAAATTGTCTAAGTACCATCGCATAAAAAGATTTAAAAATAGATGGTATCTCAAAACGCTCTTTAAAAATAAACAACCAAGTTGTGTGAGTGAAATCATCAATAAAAGTGATAAAATATTTGGCTTGAGAAATATTAGAGACACTCAAAGGCCCCCAAACATCAGTATGATTCAATGAAAAAGGAATGTTACTTTTGACTTCTGAACGAGGAGAGTATGTACTCCTTTGATGTTTACTTAACTGACATACCTCACAACTGAATTCTGACCTTATCTTAAGAGATGGAAACATATGATGAAGAGATTGTATGGAAGGATGTCCCAACCAATTGTGCCATAATCGTGTCTCATTCTCAGTAGTAGACACCATATTGACCTTTGGCACATCCAAGTAGTAGAGCCCCCCTTGTTCATGGCCTCCACCAATCACCTGCTTCGTTATAAGATCCGGAAAAATACATGAAGTAGGTGTGAAGGTAACCGAGCAATTAAAATATTTTGTAAGTTGTCTCACAGAGAGCAAGTTTAAAGGAAAGAAAAGAACAAAAAGAATATCATTGAGCGGAAGCGATGGGGTGACAGAAGTGGAACCTTTTCCTTGGACTTTGGTTTGAGAACCGTCAGCTATGTTAACAAACTTGTGTGAAAGACTCGGAGATAAAGAATGTAATAAAGTTTTGTTACCTGTAAGATGCTCGGATGCTCCTGAATCAATTATCCAGGATGAAGAGGAGGCAGATAGCATGCCTAAAGTAGTAGTGGCAGAGGGGATAGGAGAAGACCCTAGCATGGTCTTTATTTTCTGAAATAATTCATACTCTTCATCAGTAATAATTTTCTGTGCAACTGGTGTTGGGGGATGGTCTGGATGTGCATCACTAATGTGGGCTTGATTAGCCCTTGTTGATTCTAACTTGTCATTAGCCTTATAGCATATTTATTTATAGTGGCCATATCTACCACAGTAAGTTCATGGCCTATAATAGCACTGGTCTATAGTGTGGCCCCGAAATTTACATTGAGTGCATTTAATATCATCTGTTCTGCCAACACTATAGGGTCTATACAGTGTATCAGGGCTTGAATATAGTTTAGTACATGTCTCCCAAATATTTTTAGCAGTGTCAAGATGAATAACATTACTAGAGACATGTGCTTCCATGCTATTTATCAGGCAACCAATTACCAAAGTATCATTCTTCAGCTATTTCATATAAAAAATATCATCTTCATCAATAGGTGGTCCTCGGGTAGTGAGGTGACCAAGTAGGTCTTTGGTTATGAGAAACCTCCTATCCGAGGTGGACCAACTCATAAAATTTGATACCCCATGTAAGGATATGGTGGTGATCTTCATAATATCACCTTTGATATTCATATTCTCATCACCCATGATGGGCTTTTCTTTTTCAAAAAAAACTTCAAATAATATCACCAAGTAGCACTTCTTCAATCAATATAGAATCAATGTGAATTATATATTTTTTTACAGAAAACCACTCATAAGAGGATCAATAGCAATCTTCAATATCAGGGAAATCTTATCCCACCAATTTTTTTTTTCAATAATCTGAGTATGAACTTCTCTCGGCAAACAGAATTTCGAAACCGATAAAACTATTTTGATGGCTCCTTTTAGATTGAGGGGCATGCATATTCATAATACAATCAGATGAAAGAATTCAAATATTCATCCTTGAATCATCATAAAAAAACGAGAACCAGTAGCATAAAATAAAAAAAATTGAACATTTATCTCTCGACAAGTGTTCTTCCTTCACACAAGAGCCTTCTTTGAGTGGTGTTGATCATCACTTTTCTAGAGCAATCTTTTGTCGAGGGATCCTAAATATGTTGCTTTGATACCATATTGAATTTAGGACCCCTTTTCCATAATTAAGAGCAAAATATTGAAGAAATAAAAAGAGAGAAAATGGGAGAAAAACTCTTGGGTAGAGCAGAAAAAATTAAAAGGGAAAGGATGAGCTGCGCCACGCAAGGAGAGGGAGAGAGAGAGAACAAACTCAGGATTCAATGTGTTTCTTGATTAATTCAGAATTATGACCTCTCTATTTATAGGAGAGGAGGAGGTAGAGTCCTCATACAATTTGTCATTCAATCCTAATTACATTCCAACTCTAACTCTTCAATATAAGTAAGTCTCAATATAAGTAAGTCTATTCAAACTAGAACTTCTAGAAGACTAATTGGAGTAGAACTAAGAGTTCTTTATTATCCACGAGAATATAAGGGATAAGCCAGCTCGTGGCCTTATCCTAGTGGGCCCCTCATAATTATCCAGCGCACCTTGATAATTGAGCCAGTTCGTGAGATCTGGGCCCCACTTAATCTTCAAGTCGTCTAAATCAACACAGCTTGTGCTTCTTGATTCCTTTACATGAGCTTGCTTAGGGATAGGACTCTTCTTAGTGTCCCAAGTCCTATACGATTCTTCTTGATGACCTACGTCCTCATGGTGGGTCCCAACAGCTCGAGCACCTTGGTGGGCCCCACATTGTAACACAACAAAATGAAAATTTTAGAGTTTATGTATGCAAAACATTGAATAATATAATAAATGTAACTGAAGAAAATTATTTCACGCACAAAAAATGAACATCAAAGTTTCGTTATCCATGTTTTGGAAATTCCACTAGTACAACACCTAATAGCTTGGTGGAATTTTATAAGAAAGAGATTTCTAATTGATCCTAACATGTTTTAAATATCAATATGCATGCCTGAAATATGTTGAAGATGCAAATGACCTAATGATCCAAAAAATTTTAGGAGTAGAAAAAATTAAATTCACAAGTTAACGTGTGGTGGGTTATTTACAAGAGCCAAACAACCCACTTTTTGCATATTTACAGAAAGTGGACCTAACAATCATAGATCATCGTAAATGATGTGATCGATTTATGATGTGTAATGGCTATAATTTTTGTTAGAAATGACTTATGGTTTTGGAGTCAACACTCAGTTAAAAATGCATCGCCCCCCTTTTCCGATGATTGAAAAACCTAATATATAAAAAACTAAAAGAGTTTACAATCCTTAAAAAATCACATATACTTTTTGGATTTATCTCTCTCAGCATTTGTGCATTTCCAATTTGGATGTACAATTTTTTTTCAAATCCAACCTTGAGTTTTCACTCTCCTATTTTTCTCACAAACTAAAAGATAAGGCATTTAGATCACAACAAAATGAACATTTTAGAGTTTATGTATGCGAAAAATTGAAAACTATAATAAATGTAAGTGACGAAAATTATTTCACTCACTAAAAATGAACACCACAGTTTTGTTTTCCATGTTTGGGAAATTCTACTTGTACAACCCCTAATAGCTTGGTAGAATTTTATAAGAAAGAGAGTTCTAAATGATCCTAACATGTTTAAATTTTGATATGCATGCCTGAAACATATTGAAGATGCATATAACCTAATGATCCTAAATTGAAGGAGTAGAAAAAATTAAAATCTCAAGTTAACTTGCAGTGGGATATTTACCAGAGCCAAACAATACTCTTTTTGCCTATTTACAAAAAATGGTCCTAACAATCATAGATCATCGTAAATTTTTTGTTCGATTAATGATGTGTAACGGCTATATTTTTTGTTAGAAATGACTTATAGTTTGGGAGTAAACACTCAGTTAAAAATGCCTCACCCCCCCTTTTCCTATAATTTTTGTTAAAAATACACCCCCCCCCCCCCCCCCCCCAAATAAATAAAAAACTAAAAGAGTTTTCAATCCTTAAAAATCATAGATACTTTTTGGAATTATCTCTCTCAGTATTTATGCATTTCCAGTTTGGATGTTCAATTTCTTTTCAAATCCAAACATGAGTTTTCACTCTCCCATTTTTCTTGTAAAGAAAAAGAAAAAGAAAATAGATCACAACAAAATGAAAATTTCAGTGTTTATGTGTGCAAAAAAATGAAAACTAGAATAAATGTATGTGAAGAAAATTATTTTATGCAGTAAAAATGAACACCAAAGTTTTGTCACCCATGTTTGGGCAATTCCACTAGTACAACCCCTAATAGCTTGGTTGAATTTTATAAGAAAGAGATTTCTAATTGATCCTAACATGTTTAAAATATGGATATGCATGCCTAAAACATTTTCAAGATGCAAATGACCTTATGATCCAAAAATTTCAAGGAGTTGAAAAAATTAAACTCTCAAGTTAACATGCAGTGGAATATTTACCAAACCCAAACAACCCACTTTTTGCCTATTTAAAAAACGTGGACCTAACAATCATAGATCATCATAAATGTTTTGATCAATTAATGATCTGTAACCGCTAAATTTTTTTGTTAGAAATGACTAATGGTTTGGGAGTCAACACACAGTTAAAAATGCCTCGCCCCCTCATTTCCGATGATTGCAAAACGTAATATAAAAAAACTAAAAGAGTTTACAATCCTTAAAAATCATAGATAACTTTTTGAATTATCTCTCTCTGCATTTGTTCATTTCCAGTTTGGATGTTCAATTTTTTTTTCAAATCCAAACTTGAGTTTTCACTCTCTCATTTTTCTCGTAAACAAAAAGATAAGGCAAATATCTCACATCAAAATGAAAATATTAGAGTTTATGTATGCAACAAATTGAAAACTATAATAAATGTAAGTGAAGAAAATTATTTCACGCACTAAAAAAAATACCAAAGTTTTGTTATCCATGTTTGGGAAATTCCACTAATACAACTTATAATAGCTTGGTGGAATTTTATAAGAAAGAGATTCCTACTTGATCCTAACATGTTTTAAATTTAGCGATGCATGCCTGAAACATGTTGAAGATGCAAATTACCTAATGATCCAGAAATTTCAAGGAGTAGAAAAAATTAAATTCTCAAGTTAACATGTGGTAGGATATTTACCAGAGCCAAACAACCTCTTTATGCCTATTTACAAAAAGCGGACCAAACAATCATAGATCATCGTAAATATTTTGACCGATTAATGATGTGTAACAACTATAAGATTTGTTAGAAATGACTTATGGTTTTGGAGTCAGCACTCAATTAAAAATGCCTCTTTCGTCCTTTTTCGATGATTGAAAAACCTTTTAAATAAAAAACTAAAAGAGTTTACAATCCTTAAAAGTACAGATACTTTTTGGAATTATCTCTCTCAGCATTTGTTCATTTCCATTTTGGATGTTCAATTTTTTTTCAAATCCAAACTTGTGTTTTCACTCTCCCATTTTTCTCGTAAACAAAAGATAAGGCAAATAGATCACAACAAAATGAAAATTTTAGAGTTTATGGATGCAAAAAATTTAAATCTATAATAAATGTAAGTGAAGAAATTTATTTCACGCACTCAAAAAGAACAACAAAGTTTTGTTATCCATCTTTTGGAAATTCCACTAGTACAACCCCTAAGAGCTTGGTGGAATTTTATAAGAGAGAGATTTCTAATTGATCCTAATATGTTTTAAATATGGATCTGCATGTTTGAAACATGTTGAAGATGCAAATGACCTAATAATCTAAAAATTTGAAGGAGTAGAAAAAATTAAATTCTCAAGTTAACGTGCAGTGGTATATTTACCAGAGCCAAACAACCAACTTTTTGCCTATTTAAAAAAAGCGGACCTAACAATCATTGATCATCTTAAATGTTTTGATCGATTAATGATGTGTAACGGCTATAATTGTTGTTAGAAATGACTTATGGTTTGGGAGTCAACACTCAGTTAAAAATGCTCCACCCTACCTTTCCTGATGATTGCAAAACCTAATATATAAAAAGCTTAAAAGAGTTTACAATCTTTAAAATCACAGATACTTTTTTGAATTATCTCTCTCAGCATTTGTGCATTTCCTGTTTGGATGTTCAATTTTTTTTCAAGTCCAAACTTGAGTTTTCGCTCTCCCATTTTTTTTCGTAAACAAAAAGATAAGGAAAATGGCTCACAACAAAATGAAAATATTAGAGTTTATGTATGCCAAAACTTGAAACCTATAATAAAGGTAAGTGAAGAAAACTATTTCACGCACCAAAACTGAACACCAAAGTTTTGGTATTCATGTTTGGGAAATTCCATTAGTACAACCCCTAATAGCTTGGTGAAATTTTATATGAAAGAGATTTCTAATTAATCCTAACATGTTTTAAATATGGATATTGATGCCTGAAACATGTTGAAGATGCATATGACCTAACGATCCAAAAATTTCAAGGTGTAGAAAAAATTAAATTAACAAGTTAACGTGTGGGGTATATTTACTAGAGCCAAACAACTCACTTTATGTCTATTTACAAAAATTGAACCTAACAATCATAGATCCTCGTAAATTTTTTGATCGATTAATGAAGTGTACTGGCTTTATTTTTTGATAGAGATGACTTATGGTTTGGGAGTCAACACTCAGTTAAAAATGCCTTGCCCCCCCTTTTCCGATGATTGCAAAACCTAATATATAAAAAACTAAAAGAGTTTACAAACTTTAAAAATCACAGATACTTTTTGGAATTATATCTGTCCGTATTTGTGCATTTCCATTTTGGATGTTCCATTTTTTTTCAAATCCAAACTTGAGTTTTCACTCTTTCTTTTTTCTTGTAAACAAAAAGATAAGGCATATAGATCACAACAAAATGAAAATTTTGGAGTTAATGTATGCAAAAAATAGAAAACTATAATAAATGTAACTGAAGAAAATTATTTCAAGCACTAAAAATGAACACCAAAGTTTTGTTATCCATGTTTGGAAAATTCCACTAGTACAACCACTAATGGCTTGGTGAAATTTTACAAGAAAGAGATTTCTAATTGATCCTAACATGTTTTAAATTTGGATATGCATGCCTGAAACATGTTGAAGATGCAAATGACCTAATGATCCAAAAATTTCAAAGAGTAGAAAAAATTAAATTCTCAAGTTAACGTGCAGTGGGATATCTACCAGAGCCAAACCCTCTTTATGCATATTTACAACAAGTGGACCTAAAAATCATAGATCATCATAAATTTTTTGATCGATTAATGATGTATAGTGGCAATAATTTTTTATAGAGATGATTTATGGTTTGGGACTCAACACTGACTTAAAAATTCCTCGCCCCCCCTTTTCCGATGATTACAAAACCTAAAATATAAAAAACAAAAAGAGGTTACAATCCGTAAAAATCAAAGATACTTTTTGGAATTATCTCTCTCAGCATTTGTGCATTTCCAGTTTGGATGTTACAATTTTTTTCAAATGCAAACTTGAGTTTTCACTCTCCCATTTTTCTCGTAAACAAAATGATAAGGCAAATAGATCACAACAAAATGAAAATTTTAGAGTTTATGTAAATTGAAAACTTTCATAAATGTATGTGAAGAAAATTATTTCGAGCACTAAAAAGGAACACCAAGGTTTTGTTATCCATGTTTGGAAAATTCCACTAGTACAACCACTAATGGCTTGGTGAAATTTTATAAGAAAGAGATTTCAAAATTATCCAAACATGTTTTAAATTTGGATATGTATGCCTGAAACATGTTGAAGATGCAAATGACCTAATGATCCAAAAATTTCAAAGAGTAGAAAAAATTAAATTCTCAAGTTAACGAGCGGTGGGATATCTACCAGAGCCAAACCCTCTTTATGCATATTCACAAAAAGCGGGCCTAAAAATCATAGATCATCATAAAGTTTTTGATCGATTAATGATGTATAATGGCTATAATTTTTTATAGAGATGACTTATGGTTTGGGACTCAACACTGACTTAAACCCCCCCCCCCCCCCCCCTTTTCCGATGATTACAAAACCTAAAATATAAAAAACAAAAAGAGGTTACAATCCGTAAAAATCAAAGATACTTTTTGGAATTATCTCTCTCAGCATTTGTGCATTTCCAGTTTGGATGTTACATTTTTTTTTCAAATGCAAACTTGAGTTTTCACTCTCCCATTTTTCTCGTAAACAAAATGATAAGGCAAATAGATCACAACAAAATGAAAATTTTAGAGTTTATGTATATTGAAAACTTTCATAAATGTATGTGAAGAAAATTATTTCAAGCACTAAAAATGAACACCAAAGATTTGTTATTCATGTTTGGAAAATTCCACTAGTACAACCACTAATGGCTTGGTGAAATTTTATAAGAAAGAGATTTCAAAATTATCCTAACATGTTTTAAATTTGGATATGCATGCCTGAAACATGTTGAAGATGCAAATGACCTAATGATCCAAAAATTTCAAAGAGTAGAAAAAATTAAATTCTCAAGTTAACGAGCGGTGGGATATCTACCAGAGCCAAACCCTCTTTATGCATATTCACTAAAAGCGGACCTAAAAATCATAGATCATCATAAAGTTTTTGATTGATTAATAATGTATAATGGCTATAATTTTTTATAGAGATGACTTATGGTTTGGGACTCAACACTGACTTAAAAATTCCCCCCCCCCCCCCCCCCCTTTTCCGATGATTACAAAACCTAAAATATAAAAAACAAAAAGAGGTTACAATCCGTAAAAATCAAAGATACTTTTTGGAATTATCTCTCTCAGCATTTGTGCATTTCCAGTTTGGATGTTACATTTTTTTTTCAAATGCAAACTTGAGTTTTCACTCTCCCAGTTTTCTCGTAAACAAAATGATAAGGCAAATAGATCACAACAAAATGAAAATTTTAGAGTTTATGTATATTGAAAACTTTCATAAATGTATGTGAAGAAAATTATTTCAAGCACTAAAAATGAACACCAAAGTTTTGTTATCCATGTTTGGAAAATTCCACTAGTACAACCACTAATGGCTTGGTAAAATTTTATAAGAAAGAGATTTCAAAATTATCCTAACATGTTTTAAATTTGGATATGCATGCCTGAAACATGTTGAAGATGCAAATGACCTAATGATCCAAAAATTTCAACGAGTAGAAAAAATCAAATTCTCAGGTTAATGTGCGGTAGGATATTTACCAGAGCCAAAATACCAACTTTTTACCTATTGACAAAAAGTGGACCTAACAATCAAAGATCATCATAAATGTTGTCATCGATTAATGATGTGTAACGACTATAATTTTTGTTTGAAATGACTAATGGTTGGGAGTCAACAATCAGTTAAAAATGGCTCGCCCCACCTTTTTCGATGATTGCAAAACCTAATATATAAAAAACTAAGAGAGTTTACAATCCTTAAAAATCATAGATACTTTTTGGAATTATCTCTCTCAGCATTTGCGCATTTCCATTCTGGATGTTCTATTTTTTTTCAAATCCAAACTTGAGTTTTCACTCTCCCATTTTTCTCATAAACAAAAGGATAAGGCATATAGATCACAACAAAATAAAAATTTTAGAGTTGATGTTTGCAAAAAATTGAAAACTATAATCAATTTAAGTGAAGAAAATTATTTCACGAACTAAAAAGGAACACCAATGTTTTGTTATCCATGTTTTGAAAATTCCAGTAGTACAACCCCTAATTGCTTGGTGGAATTTTATAAGAAAGAAATTTCTAATTGATCCTAACATGTTTTTAATATGGATATGCAAGCCCGAAACATGTTGAAGATGCAAATGACCTAATGATCCAAAAAATTCGAGTAGAAAAAAATTAAATTCACAAGTTAACGTGCGGTGGGTTATTTACCCGAGCCTAACAACCCACTTTTTGCCTATTTACAAAAAGCGGACCTAACAATCCTAGATCATTGTATATGTTCTGATCAATTTAAGATGTGTAACGGCTATAAATTTTGTTAGAAATGACTTATGGTTTGGGAGTCAACACTCAATTAAAAAAGTGTCGCAGCCCCCCCTTCCCCCCCGCACTCCTTTCCGATGATTGCAAAACCTAATATATAAAAAACTAAAAGAGTTTACAATACTTAAAAATCACATTCACTTTTTGAAATTATCTCTCTCAGTATTTGTAAATTTCCATTTTGGATGTTCAACTTTTTTTTCAAATCCAAACTTGAGTTTTCACTCTCACATTTTTCTCATAAACATAAAGATAAGGCAAATAGATCACAACAAAATTAACATTTTAGAGTTTATGTATGCAAAAATTGAAAAATATAACAATTTAAGTGAAGAAAATTATTTCACGCAATAAAAATGAACACGAAAGTTTTGTTATCCCTATTTTGGAAATTCCACTAGTACAACCTCTAATAGCTTGGTGAAATTTTATAAGAAAGAGATTTCTAATTGATCGTAACATGTTTTAAATATGGATATGCCTTCCTAAAACATGTTGAAGATGCAAATTACCTAATGATCCAAAAATTTCAAGGAGTAGAAAAAAATTAAATTCTCAAGTTAACGAGTGGTGGGATATTTACCATAGCCAAACAACCCACTTTTTGCCTATTTACAAAAAGCGGACCTAACAATCATAGATCATCATAAATTTTTTGATCGATTACTGATGTGTAATGACTATAATTTTTGTTAGAAATGACTTATGGTTTGGGAGTCAACACTCAGATAAAAATTCCTCGCCTCCCCTTTTCCGATGATTGATAAACGTAATAGCTTGGTGGAATTTTACAAGAAAGGGATTTCTAATTGATCCTAACATGTTTTAAAAAATTATATGCATGCCTGAAACATGTTGAAGAAGCAAATGACCTAATCATCCAAAAAATTCAAGCATAAGAAAAAATTAAATTCTCATGTTAACGTGCACTGGGATATATAGCAGAGCCAAACAACCCACTTTTTGCCTATATACAAAAAGCGGACCTAACAATCATAGATCTTCGTAAATGTTTTGATCGATTAATGATGTGTAACGGCTAGAATTTTTTTAAGAAATTAATTGCCAATCAATTAATAATGCCTCGTCCCCCCTTTTCTTATCATTGCAAAACCTAATATATAAAAAACTAAAAGAGTTTGCAATCTTTAAAAATCACAAATACTTTTTGGAATTATCTCTCTCAACATTTGTGCATTTCCATTTTGGATGTACAATTTTTTTTCAAATCCAAACTTGAGTTGTAAACAAAAAGATAAGGCAAATAGATAACAAAAAATGAAAATTTTAGAGTTTACGTATGCAAAAAATTGAAAACTATAATAAATTTAAATGAAGAAAATTATTTCATGCACTAAAAATGAACACTAAATTTTTGTTATCCCTGTTTGGGAAATTCCACAAGTACAACCCCTAATAGCTTGGTGGAAATTTTTAAGAAAGAGATTCCTAATTGATCCTAACATGTTTTAAATATGGATATGCATGCCTGAAACATGTTGAAGATTCATTTGAACAAATGATCCAAAAAATTCAAGGAGTACAAAAAATTATATTCTCAAGTTAATGTGCGGTGGGATATTTACAAGAGCCAAACAACCCACCCTTTGCCTATTTAGAAAAGGCGGACCTAACAACCGTAGATCATCATAAATGTTTTGATTGATTAATTGTGTGTAACGGCTATAATATTTGTTAGAAATGACTTATGGTTTTGGAGTCAACACTGAGTTAAAATTACCTCGCCCACCCCTTTTTCATTTATTTCAAAACCAAATATTTAAAAAACTAAAGGATTTTACAATGCTTAAAAATCACAAATAATTTTTGGAATTATCTCTCTCAATATTTTTGCATTTCCATTTTGGATGCTCAATTTTTTTTCAAATCCAAACTTGAGTTTTCACTCTCCCATTTTTCTTGTAAAGAAAAAGATAAGGAAAATAGATCACAAAAAAATGAAAATTTTAGAGTTTATGTAAGCAAAAAATTGAAAACTATAATAAATTTAAGTGAAGAAAATTATTTCACGCACAAAAAATGAACACTAAAGTTTTGTTATCCATGTTTGGGAAATTCCACTAGTACAAACCCTAATAGCTTGGTGAAATTTTATTAGAAAGAGATTTCTAATTAATCCCAACATGTTTTAAATATGGATATGCATGCCTGAAAAATGTTGAAGGTGCAAGTGAGCTAATGATCCAAAAATTTCAGGGATTTGAAAAAATTAAATTCTAAAGTTAATGTGCGATAGGATATTTACAAGAGCTAAACAACCCACTTTTTGCATATTTACAAAAAGCGGTGCTAACAATCATAGATCATCATAAATTTTTTGATCGATTAATGATATGTAACGGCTTTAATTTTTGGTAGAAATGACTTATGGTTTGAGAGTAAACACTCAATTAAAAATGCCACGCCCCCCTTTTTCCGATGATTACGAAACCTAACATATAAAAAACTAAAATATTTTAAAATCCTTAAAATTCACAGATACTTTTTGGAATTATTTATCTCGCTCAGTATTTGTGCATTTCCATTTTGGATGTTCAATATTTTTTCAAATCCAAACTTGAGTTTTCACTCTCCCATTTTTCTCGTAGACAAAAAGATAAGGAAAATAGATCACAACAAAATGAAAATTTTAGATTTTATGTATGGAAAAAATTTAAAACTATAATAAATGTAACTGAATAAAATTATTTCAAACACTAAAAATGAACACCAAAGTTTGGTTATCCTTGTTTGGGAAATTCCACTAGTACAACCCCTAATAGCTATGTGGAATTTTATAAGAAATATATTTCTAGTAGATCCTAACATGTTTTAAATTAGGATATGCATGCCTAAAACATGTTGAAGATACAAATTACCTAATGATCCAAAAATTTCTAGGATTAGAAGAAAATAAATTCTCAAGTTACCGTGCAGTGGGATATTTACCAGAGCCAAACAACCCAATTTCTGCCTATTTCCAAACATCGGACCTAACAATCATAGATCAACCTAACAATCATAGATCAACTTAACAATCATAGATCATCGTAAATGTTTTGATCGATTAATGATCTGTAACGGCTATAATTTTTGTAAGAAATGACTTATGGTTTGGGAGTAAAAAAGTAAAAGAGTTTATAATCCTTAAATATCACTTATACTTTTATGACTTATCTCTCTCAGCATTTGTGCATTTCCATTTTGGATGTTCAATTTGTTTTTTAATCCAAACTAGAGTTTTCACTCTCCAATTTTTCTCGTAAAGAAAATGATAAGGCAAACAGATCACAACAAAATGAAAATTTTAGAGTTTATGTATGGAAAAAATTGAAAAATATAATTAATGTAAGTGAAGAAAATTATTTCACGCACTAAAAATGAACACCAAAGTTTTGTTATCCCTGTTTGGGAAATTCCACTAGTACAACCCCTAGTTGCTTGGTGGAATTTTCTAAGAAAAAGATTTCAATTTGATCCTAACATGTTTTAAATATGGATATGCCTGCCTAAAACATGTTGAAGATTCAAATGACCTAATGATCCAAAATATTCGAGTAGAAAAAATTAAATTCTCAAGTGTAACGGCCCACCAATAAATAACGTGTGGAGGGATATTTACCAAAGCCTAACAACCCACTTTTCGCCTATTTACAAAAAGTGGACCTAACAATCATAGATCATCATAAATGTTGTGATCAATTAATGATGTGTAACAACAATAATTTTTTTTAGAAATGACTTTTGGTTTGGAAGTCAACACTAAGTTAGAAAGCACCCCCCCTCCCCCCACTCCCCCCCTCTCCCCCTTTTTTGATGATTGCAAAACCTAATATATAAAAAACTAAAAGTGTTTGCAATCCTTAAAAATCACAGATACTTTTTGGAGTTATCACTCAAAGCGTGTGCATTTCCATTTTGGATGTTCAGTTTTTTTTCAAATCCAAACTTGAGTTTTCACTCCCCATTTTTCTCATAAACAAAAAGATAAAGCAAATGGCTCACAACAAAATAAAAATTTTAGACTTTATGTATGCAAAAAATTGAAAACTATAATAAATGTAAGTATAGAAAATTATTTTACGCACTAAAAATGAACACCAAAGTTTTGTTATCGATGTTTCTGAAATTCCACTAGTACAACCCTGAATTCCTTGGTGGAATTTTATAAGGAAGTGATTTCTAATTGATCCGAACATGTTTTAAATATGGATATGCATGCCTGAAACATGTTGAACATGCAAATGACCTAATGATCCTAAAATTTCAAGGAGGAGGAAAAATTAAATTCTCAAGTTAACGTGCGCTGAGATTTTTAATAGAGCCAAACAACCTAGTTTTTGCCTGTTTTTAAAAAGCGGACCTAACAATCATTGATCAACATAAATGTTTTGATCGATTAATGATGTTTAACGGCTATAATTTTTGTTAGAAATGACTTATGGTTTGGGTGTCAACAGTCAGTTAAAAATGCCATGCCCCCACCACCCCCTCCCACCTTTTCCAATGATTTCAAAACCTAATATATAAAAAACTAAAACAGTTTTCAATCCTTAAAAATCATAGATAATTTATGAAATTATCTCTCACAGCATTTGTGCATTTTAATTTTGGATGTTCAATTTTTTTTCAAATCCAAAATTGAGTTCTCACTCTCCCATTTTTCTCGTAAAAAAAAAAGATAATGCAATTAGATCACAACAAAATGAAAATTTTAGAGTTTATGTATGCAAAAAATTGAAAACTATAATAAATGTAAGTGAAGAAAATTATTTCATGTACTAAAAATGAACACCAAAGTTTTGTTATCCATGTTTGGGAAATTCCACTAGTACAACCTCAATTAGCTTGGTGAAATTTTATAAGAAAGAGATTTCTAATTGATCCTAACATGTTTTAAATTTGGATATGCATGCCTGAAAGTTGTTGCAGATGCAAATATCCTAATGATCCAAAAATTTGAAGGAGGAGAAAAAATTAAATTTTTAACTTAATGGGCAGTGGGATATTTACAAGAGCCAAACAACCCTCTTTTCGCCTATTTATAAAAGGCGGACATAACTATGATAAATCATCGTTAATATTTTGATCGATTAATGATGTGTAACGACTATAATTTTTGTTAGAAATGCTTAAGGTTTGGGAGTCAAAACTTAGTAAAAAATGGCTCCACACCCCCTCCCCCCCCCCCCCCCCCCCCCCCCCGCCCCTTTTCTGATGATTGCAAAACCTAATATGTAAAAAAACTAAAAGAGTTTAAAATCACTAAAAATCACATATACTTTTTGGAATTATCTCTCTCTGCATTTGTGCAGTTTCATTTTGGATGTTCATTTTTTTTTTAAATCCAAACTTGAGTTTTCACACTCCCATTTTTCTCGTAAACAAAAAGATAAGGAAAATAGATCACAACAAAATGAAAATTTAGAGTTTACGTATGCAAAAAAATTAAAACTATAATAAATGTAAGTGAAGAAAATTATTTCATGCACAAAAAATGAACACCAAAGTTTTGTCATCTATGTTTGGGAAATTCCACTAGTACAACCACTAATAGTTTGGTGGAATTTTATAAGAAAGAAATTTCCAATTGATCCCAACATGTTTTAAATATGAATATGCATGCCTGAAATATGTTAAAGATGACAGTGATCTAATGATCCAAAAATTTCAAGGAGTAGAAAAAATTGCATTCTCAAGTTAACGTGTGATTGGATATTTACAAGAGCCAAACAACCCACTATTTGCTTATTTACAAAAAACGGACCTAACAATCAAAGATCATCGTAAATGTTTTGATCGATTAATGATGTGTAACGACTATAATTTTTGGTAGAAATGACTTATGGTTTGGGAGTCAACAGTCAGTTAAAAATGCCTCGCCCCCCCTTTTCTGATGATTGCAAAACCTAAGATATAAAAAACTAAAAGAGTTTACAATACAGATGCTTTTTGGAATTATCTCTCTCAGTATTTGTGCATTTCCATTTTGGATATTCAATTTTTTTTCAAATCCAAACTTAAGTTTTCACTCTCCCATTTTTCTCTTAAAAAAACGATAAGGCAAATAGATCAAACAAAATTAATATTGTTTAGTTTATCTATGCAAAAAATTTAAAACTATAATAAATGTAAGAGAAGAAAATTATTTCAAGCACTAAAAATTAACACCAAATTTGTGTTATCCCTGTTTGGATAATTCCATTAGTACAACACCTTATAGCTAAGTGGAATTTTATAAGAAAGATATTTCTAATTGATCCTAACATGTTTTAAATATGGATATGCATGCCTGAAACATGTTGGACATTCAAATAACCTAACGATCCAAAAATTTCACGGAGTAGCAAAAATTAAATTCTTAAGTTTACGGGCAGTGAGATATTTACCAAAGCCAAAATACCCACTTTTTGCCTATTTACAAAAAGCTAACCTAACAATCATAAATCATCGTAAATGTTTTAATTGATTAATGATGTGTAACGGCTATAATTTTTGTTAGAAATGACATATGGTTTGGGTGTCAACACTCAATTAAAAATGCCACCCCCCCCTTTTCCGATGATTGCAAAACCTAATATATAAAAAACTAAAACAGTTTACAATCCTTAAAAATCACAGATAATTTTTGAAATTATCTTTCTCTGCATTTGTGCATTTCAATTTTGGATGTTCAATTTTTTATCAAATCCAAACTTGAGTTTTCACTCTCCCATTTTTCTCGTAAACAAAAAGATAATGCAAATAGATCACAACATAATGAAAATTTTAGAGTTTATGTATGCAAAAATTGAAAACTATAATAATTGTAAGTGAAGAAAATTATTTCACGAACTAAAAATGAACACGAAAGTTTTGTTATCTATGTTTGGGAGTCAAGACTTAGTTAAAAATGTCTCTCCCCCCCTTTTCTGATGATTGTAATACCTAATATATAGAAAAACTAAAAGAGTTTACAATCCTTAAAAATCACATATACTTTTTGGAATTATCTCTCTCAGCATTTTTGCAGTTCCATTTTGGATGTTCAATTTTTTTTCAAATCCTAACTTGAGTTTTCACTTAAGGAAAATAGATCACAACAAAATGAAAATTTTAGAGTTTATGTATGCTAAAATTGAAAACTATAATAAATTTAAGTGAAGAAAATTATTTCATGCACAAAAAATGAACACAAAAGTTTTGTTTTCCATGTTTGGGAAATTCCACTAGTACAACCCCCAATAGCTTGGTGGAATTTTATAAGAAAGAGATTTCTAATTGATCCCAACATGTTTTAAATATGGATATGCATGCCTGAAACATGTTGAAGATAAAAATGGACCTAATGATCCAAAAATTTCGAGTAGAAAAATTAAATTCAACAATTAACGTGCGATTGGATACGTACAAGAGCCAAACAACCCACTTTTTGCCTATTTACAAAAAGCGGAAATAACAGTAAAAGATCATCGTAAATGTTTTGATCGATTAATGATGTGTAACGGCTATAATTTTGGGTAGAAATGACTTATGGTTTGGGAGTTAACACTCAGTTAAAAATGTATCCCCTCCCCCTTTCTGATGATTGTAAAACCTAAAATATAAAAAACTAAAAGATTTTACAATCCTTTAAAATCACATATACTTTTTGGAATTATCTCTCTCAATATTTGTGCATTTCCATTTTGGATGTTCAATTTTTTTTCAAATCCAAACTTGAGTTTTCACTCTACCATTTTTCTCGTAAAGAAAAAGATGAGGAAAAAGACTCACAACAAAATGAAAATTTTAGAGTTTATGTATGCGAAAAATTGAAAACTATAATAAATTTAAGTAAAGAAAATTATTTCACGCACTACAAATTAACACCAAAGTCTTGTTATCTATGTTGGGGAAATTTCACTAGTACAACCCCGAATACCATGATGGAATTTGATAAGTGAGTGATTTCTAATTGATCCTAACATGTTTTAAATATGGATATGCATGCCTGAAACATGTTGAAGATGACCTAATGATCCAAAAATTTCAAGAAGTAGGAAAAATTAAATTCTCAAGTTAACGTGCGGATGGATAATTTACCTAAGCCAAACAACCCAGTTTTTTCCTATTTAAAAAAAGTGGACCTAACAATCATAGATCATCGTAAATATTTTTATAATTTTTATTAGAAATGACTTATGGTTTGGGTGTCGACACTCAATTAAAAATGCCTCGTACCCCCTTTTCCGATGATTGCAAAACCTAATATATAAAAAAATAAAACATTTTACAATCCTTAAAAATCGCAGATACTTTTTTAAATTATCTCTCTCAGCATTTGTGCATTTCCATTTTGGATGTTCAATTTTTTTTCAAATCCAAACTTAAGTTTTCACTCTCCCATTTTTCTCATAAACAAAAAGATAAGGAAAAAAGGTTACATAAAAATGAAAATTTTAGAGTTTATGTAGGCAAAAAATTGAAAAAAAAAGAAAAAAAAGTGAAGAAAATTATTCCAAGAACTAAAAATGAATACCAAAGTTTTGTTATCCGTGTTTGGGATATTCCACTAGTACAACCCCTAATAGCTTGTTGGAATTTTATAAGAAAGAGATTTCTAATTGATCCTGACATGTTTTAAATATGGATATGCATGCCAGAAACATGATGAAGATTCAAATGACCTATTGATCCAAAAATTTCAAGGAGTAGAAAAAATTAAATTCTCAAGTTAAAGTGCGGTGGGATATTTACAAGAGCCAAACAACCCACTTTTTTCTATTTACAAAAAGCGGACCTAACAATCATAGATCATCGTAAATGTTTTTATCGATTGGCGATGTGTAACGGCTATAATTTTTGTTAAAAATGACTTATGGTTTAGGAGTTTACAATCCTTAAAAATCACATATACTTTTTGGAATTATCTTTCTCAACATTTGTGCATTTCCATTTAGGATGTTCAATTTTTTTTCAAATCCAAACTTGAGTTTTCATACTCCAATTTTTCTCATAAAGAAAAAGACAAGGCAAATAGATCACAAAAAAATGAAAATTTACCAGTTTATGTATGAAAAACATTGAAAACTATAATAAATGTAACTGATGAAAGTTATTTCACGAACTAAAACTAAACACAAAAGTTTTGTTATCCTTGTTTGGGAAATTGCACTAGTACAACCCCTAATAGCTTGGTGGAATTTTATAAGAAAGAGATTTCTAATTGATCCTAAGATGTTTTAAATATAGATATGCATGCATGAAGCATGTTGAAGATGCAAATGACCTAATGATCCAAAAATTTCAAGGAGTAGAAAAAATTATATTCTCAAGTTAATGTGCAGTGGGATATTTAGCAAAGCCAAACAACCCAATTTTTGCTTATTTACAAAAAGTAAACCTAACAATCACACATCATCGTAAATTTTTTGATCGATTAATGATATGTAATGGCTATAATTTTTGTTAGTCATGACTTAGGGTTAGGGAGTCAATACTCAGTTAAAAATGTCATGCCCCCCCTTTTCTGATGATAGCAAAAGCTAATATATAAAAACTAAAAGAGTTTACAATCCTTAAAAATCACTGATAGTTTTTGGAATTATCTCTCTTAGCATTTTTACATTTCAATTTTGGATGTTCAATTTTTTTTCCAATCCAAACTGGAGTTTTCACTATCCCATTTTTCTCGTAAAGAAAAAGATAAGGAAAATAGATCTCAACTGAATGAAAATTTGAGAGTTTATGTATGCAAAAACTTGGAATGAATAATAAAAGTAAGTGAAGACAATTATTGCACGCACAAAAATGAACACCTAAGTTTTGTTATCCATGTTCGGGAAATTCCACTAGTAACCCCCTGATAGGTTGGTGGAATTTTATAAGAAAGAGATTTCTAATTGATCCCAACATGTTTTAAATATGGATATGCATGCCTGAAACATGTTGAAGATGAAAGTGACCTAATGATCCAAAAATTTCAAGGAGTATAAAAAATTAAATTCTCAAGTTAACGTGCGATGGGATATTTAAAAGAGCCAAACAACCCACTATATGCCTATTTAGAAAAAGCGGAGCTAACAATCATAGATCATTGCAAATGTTTTGATCGATTAATGATGTGCAAGGCTATAATTTTTGGTATTAATGACTTATGGTTTGGGAGTCAACACTCAGTTAACAACGCCTTCGCCCCCCCCCCCCTCTTTTCCGATGATTGTAAAACCTAATAAATAAAAAACTAAAACAATTTAAAATCCTTAAAAATCAAAAATACTTTTTGAAATTATCCCTCCCAGCATTTGTGCAATTCCATTTTGGTTGTTCAGTATTTTTTCAAATCCAAACTTGAGTTTTCACTCTCCCATTGTTCTCGTAAACAAAAAGATAAGGAAAATAGGTTACAACAAATTGAAAATTGTAGAGTTTATGTAAGCAAAAAATTGACAACTATAATAAATGTAAGTGACGATAATTATTTCATGCACTAAAAATGAACACCAAAGTTTTGTTATCCATGTTTAGGAAATTCCACTTGTACAACCCCAAATAGCTTGGTGCAATTTTATAAGAAAGAGATTTCTAATTGATCCTAACATGTTTTAAATATAAGGCATATAGATCACATAAAAATGAAAATTTTAGATTGCCTAATTTACAAAAAGTGGACCTAACAATCATTGATCATCATAAATTTTTTTATCAATTAATGATGTGCAACGGTGATAGAAATAACTTATGGTTTTGGACTCAACACTCAATTAAAAATGCCCCGCCCCCCTTTTCCTATGACAGCACAATCTAATATATAAAAAACAAAAAGATTTTACGATCCTTAAAAATCACAGAAATGTTATGAAATGATCTCTCTCAACTTTTGTGCATTTCAGTTTTGGATGTTCAATTCTTTTTCAAATCCAAACTTGAGTTTTCATTCTCCCGGTGTTCTCGTAAACAAAAAGGTAAGGCAAATTTATCATAACAAAATGAAAATTTTAGATTTTATGTATGCAAAAAATAGAAAGCTATAATAAAAGTAAGTGAAGAAAATTATATATCACCCTAAAAATGAACACCAAAGTTGTGTTACCCATGTTTTGGAAATTCCACTACTACACCCTAATAGCTTGGTGGAATTTTATAAGAAAGAAATTTCTAATTGATCCTAACATGTTTTAAATATGGATATGCATGCCTAAAATATTTTGAATGCAAATGACCTAATTAGCCAAAAATTTCAAGCAGTAGAAAAAATTAAATTTTCATTTTAACGTGTGGTGGGATATTTACCAAAGCCAAACAACCCACGTTTTGCCTATTTTAAAAAACGCGGATCTAACAATCATAGCTCAACATAAATATTTTGAACGATTAATGAAGTGGAACAACTATAATTTTTGTTAGAAATGACTTATGGTTTAGGAGTCAACACTTTGTTAAAAATGCCCCGCCGCCCCTTTTCCGTTGATTGCAAAACCAAATATATAAAAAATTAAAAGATTTTACAATCCTTAAAAATCACAAATAATCTTTGGAATTATCTCTCTCAGCATTTGGGCATTTCATTTTGGATATTCACTTTTTTTTCAAATCCAAACTTGAGTTTTCACTCTCCCATTTTTCTCGTAAACAAAAAAATAAGGCAAATATATCACAACAAAATGAAAATTTTAGAGTTTATGTATGCAAAAAATTGAAAACTCTAGTAAATCTAAGTGAAGAAAATTATTTCACGCACTAAAAATAAACACCAAAGTTTTGTTATCCATGTTTGGGAAATTTCACAAGTACAACCTTTATAGCTTGGTGGAATTTTATAAGAAAGATTTCTAATTGATCCTAACATGTTTTAAATATGGATATGCATGCCTGAAACATTTTGAAGATACAAATGACCTAATGATCCAAAAAATTCATGGAGTAGAAAACATTAAATTCTCAAGTCAACGTGTTGTTGGATATTTACCAGAGCCAAACAACCCACTTTTTACGTATTTACAAAAGGCAGACCTAACAATCATAGATCATCGTAAATGTTTTTATCGATTAGCGATGTGTAATGGCTATAATTTTTGTTAAAAATGACTTTTGGTTGAGGAGTTTACAATCCTTAAAAATCACAGATACTTTTTGGAATTATGTCTTACAACATTTGTACATTACCATTTTGGATGTTCAACTTTTTTTCAAATCCCAACTGGAGTTTGTACTCTCCCATTTTTCTCGTAAACAAAAAGATAAGGCAAATAGATCACAACAGAATGAAAATTTTAGAGTTTATGTATGAAAAAAATGAAAACTATAATAAATGTAAGTGAAGAAAACTATTTCATGCACTAAAAATGAACACCAAAGTTTTGTTATCCATGTTTGGGAAATTCCACTAGTACAACCCCAAATAGCTGGGTGCAATTTTATAAGAATGAGATTTCTAATTGATCCTAACATGTTTTAAATATGGATACGCATGCTGGAAACATGTTTAAGATGCAAATGACCTAATGGTCCAAAAATTTGAAGGAGTAGAAAAACTTAAACTCTCAAGTTAACATGTGGTGGGATATTTACCAGAGCCAAACAACCCACTTTTTGCCAATTTTACAAAAAGCGGACCTAACATTCCTAGATCATCGTAAATGTTTTGATCGATTAATGATGTATAACGGCTATAATTTTCTTTAGAAATGACTTATGGTTTGGGAGTCAAAACTCAGTTAAAAATGCCTCGCAGCCCTTTCCTGATGATTGCAAAACCTTATATATAAAAAACTAAAAGAGTTTCCAATCCTTAAAAATCACACATACTTTTTGGAATTATCTCTCTCAGTTTTTGTGCATTCCCATTTTGGATGTTCAATTTTTTTTCAAATCCAAACATGAGTTTTCACTCTCCCTTTTTTCTCATAAACAAAAAGAAAGGCTAATAGATCTTAACAAAATGAATATTTTAGAGTTTATGTATTTAAAAAACTGAAAACTGTAATAAATGTAAGTGAAGAAAATTATTCACGCACTAAAAATAAACACCAAAGTTTTGTTATCTCTGATTGGGAAATTCCACTAGTACATCCCCTAAAACCTTGGTGGAAGTTTACAAGAAAGAGATTTCCAATTGATCCTAACATGTTTGAAATATGGATATGCATGCTTGAAACTTGTTGAAGATTCAAACGACCTAATCATCCAAAAATTTCAAGGTGAAGAAAAAATTAAATTCTCAAGTTAACGTGCGGTGGGATATTTACTAGAGCCAAACAACACACTTTTTGCCTATTTACAAAAAACGGACCTAATAGTCATAGATCATCATAAATTTTTTGATCGATTAACGACGTTTCCCACCCCCCCCCCCCCCCCCCCTTCCCCCTTTTTCCGATGATTTCAAAACCTAATATATAAAAAACTAAAAGATTTTACAATCCTTAAAAATCACACATAATTTTTGGAATTATCTCTCTTAGCATTTGTGCTTTTCCATTTTGGATGTTCAATTTCTTTTCAAATCCAAACTTGAGTTTTCACTCTCCATTTTTCTAGTAAACAAAACGATAAGGAAAATAGATCACAAGAAAATGAAACTTTTAGAATTTATGTATGCAAAAAATTGAAAACTATAATAAATGTGTATGAAGATAATTATTTCACGCACTAAAAATGAACACAAAACTTTTGCTATCCATGTTTTGGAAATTCCACTAGTACAACCCCTAAGAGCTTGGTGGAATTTTAAAAGAAAGAGATTTCTAATTGATCCCAATATGTTTAAATATGGATATACATGCCTAAAACATGTTGAAGATGCAAGAGACCTAATGATCCAAAAATTTCAAGGAGTCGAAAAAATTAAATTCTCAAGTTAACGTGTGATGGGATATTTACAAGAGCCAAACAACCTACTTTTTGCCTATTTACAAAAAGCGGACCTAACAATCATAGATCATCGTAAATGTTTTGATCGATCAATGATTTGTAACGGCTATGATTTTTGGTAGAAATGACTTAAGGTTTGGGAGTCAACACTCAGTTAAAAATGCCTCCTCCCCCCTCCCGCACACCCCCCCCCCCCTGTTCTAATGATTGTGAAACCTAATATATGAAAAACTAAAAGAGTTTACAATCCTTAAAAATCACAGATACTTTTTGAAATTATCACGCTCAGGATTTGTGCATTTCCATTTTGGATGTTCAATTTTTTTTCAAATCCAAACTTGTGTTTTCACTCTCCCTTTTTTCTCGTAAACAAAAAGAAAAGGAAAATTGATCACAACAAAATGAAAATTTTAGAGTTTATGTATGCAAAAAATTGAAAACTGTAATAAATGTAAGTGAAGAAAATTATTTCACGCACAAAAAATGAACACCAAAGTTTTGTTATCCATGTTTGGGAAATTCCACTAGTACAACCCCTAGTAACTTGGTGGAATTTTATAAGAAAGAGATTTATAATTGATCCCTACATGTTTTAAATATGGATATGCATGCCTGAAACATAATGAAGATGCAAGAGACCTAATGATCCAAAAATTTCAAGAGTAGAAAAAATTAAATTCTCAAGTTAAAGTGCAATGGGATATTTACAAGAGCCAAACAACCCACTTTTTGCCTATTTACAAAAATGGAGCTAACAATCTAAGATCATCGTAAATGTTTTGATTGATTAATGATGTGTAACGGTTATAATTTTTGGTAGAAATGACATATGGTTTGGGAGTCAACACTCAGTTAAAAATGCCTCCCCCCCCCTCCTTCTCCCTTCCAATGATTGCAATACCTAATATATAAAAAACTAAAAGAGTTTAGAATCCATAATAATCACAGATACTTTTTGGAATTATCTCTCATAGCATTTGTGCATTTCCACTTTAGATGTTCAATTTTTTTTCAAATCCAAACTTGATTTTCACACTCCCGTTTTTCTCGTAAAAAATAAGATAAGGCAAATAGATCACAACAAAATCAAAGTTTTAGAGTTTATATATGCAAAAAATTGAAAACTATAGTAAATGTAAGTGAAGAAAATTATTTTACACACTCAAAACGAACACCAATGTTTTGTTATCCATGTTTAGGAAATTCCATAAGTACACCCCCTAATAGCTTGGTGGAATTTTACAAGAAAGAGATTTCTAATTGATCCTAACATGTTTTAAAAATGGATATGCATTCCTGAAACATGTTGAAGAAGCAAATGACCTAATGATCCAAAAATTTCAAGGAGTAGAAAAAATTAAATTATCAAGTTAACCTGTGGTGGGATATTTAGAAGAGCCAAACACCCCACTTTTACCTATTTAAAAAATGCGGACCAAACAATCATAGATCATCGTAAATGTTTTGATCGATCAATGATGTGTAACGGCTATAATTTTTGTAAGAAATGACTTATGGTTAGGAAATCAACACTCAGTAAAAAATGCCCCCCCCCCCCCCCCCCCCCCAACCACCACCTCCCCCTTTTCTAATGATTCCAAAACCTAATATATAAAAAACTAAAAGAGTTTTCTATCCTTAAAAATCATAGATACTTTTTGGAATTATCTTTCTCAGTATTTGTGCATTTCCATTTTGGATTTTCAATTTTTTTCAAATCCAAACTTGAGTTTTTACTCTCCCATTTTTCTGGTAAACAAAAAGATAACACAAATGGATCACAAAAAAATAAAAATTTTAGAGTTTAAGTATGCAAAAAATTGAAAACTATAATAAATTTAAGTGAAGAAAATTATTTCACGTACTAAAAATGAACACCAAAGTTTTGTTATCCTTGTTTGGGAAATTCCACTAGTACAACCCCTAATAGCATGGGGGAATTTTATAAGAAAGAGATGTCTAATTGATCCCAACATGTTTTAAATATGGATATGCATGCCCGAAACATGTTGAATATTCAAATGACCTAGTGATCCATAAATTTCAAGGAATAAAAACAATTAAATTCTCAAGTTAACCTGTGGCGGGATATTTACCAAAGCCAAACAACCCATTTGATGCCTATTTACAAAAAGCCGACTTAACAATCATAGATCATCATAAATGTTTTGATCGATTAATGATGTGTAACGGCTATAATTTTTATTAGAATGACTTATGGTTTGGGAGTCAACACTCAGTTAAAAATGTCTCCCTCCCCCCCCCCTTCTTTTCCGATGACTGCAAAACCTAATATATAAAAAATTAAAAGAGTTTAAAATCCATTAAAATCATAGATAATTTTTGGAATTATTTCCTTTAGCATTTGTGCACTTCCATTTTGGATGTTCTATTTTTTTTTTCAAATCCAAACTTCAGCTTTCACTCTCTCATTTTTCTCGTAAACAAAAAGATAAGGCAAGTATGAACACATAAAAATGAATATTTTAGATTGCCTATTTTACAAAAAGCGGACCTAACAATCATAGATCATTATAAATTTTTTGATCAATTAATGAAGTGTAACGGCGATAGAAATAACTTATGGTTTTGGACTCAACACTAAGTTAAAAATGCCCAGCCCCCCTTTTCCGATGACTACACAATCTAATATATATAAAAAAAAAAGAGTTTACGATCCTTAAAAATCACCAAAACGTTTTGGAATGATCTCTCTCAACTTTTGTGCATTTCCATTTTGGATGTTCAATTATTTTTCAAATCCTAACGTGAGTTTTCACTCTCCCATATTTCTCTTAAGAAAAAAGGTAAGGCAAATTGATTATAACAAAATGAAAATTTTAGAGTTTATGTATGCAAAAAATTGAAATCTGTCATAAAAGTAAGTGAAGAAAATTATATATCACCCTAAAAATGAACACGTTGGATATTTACGAGAGCCAAACAACCCACTTTTTTCCTATTTTACAAAAAGCAGACCGAACAATCATAGATTATCGTTAATGTTTTGATCAATTAATGAAGTGTAACGGCTATAATATTTTTTAGAAACTACTTATGCTTTGGGAGTCAACACTCGTTTAAAAATGCCTCGTCCTCTTTTTTCGATGGTTGAAAAACCTTATATATAAAAAACTAAAAGATTTTACAATCCTTAAAAATCACATATACATTTTGGAATTGTCTCTCTCAACAATTCTGCATTTCCATTTTGGATGATCAATTTTTTTTCAAATCCAAACTTGAGGTTTCACTCACCCATTTTTTCGTAAACAAAAAGATATGGCAAAAAAGTCACAACAAAATGAAAATTTTAGATTTTATGTATGCAAAAAATTGAAAAAGTAATAAATGTAAGTGAAGAAAATTATTTCACGCACTAAAAATCAACACCAAAGTTTTGTTATGCATGTTTGGGACATTCCACTAGTACAACCCCTAATAGCTTGGTGGAATTTTATAAGAAAAAGATTTCTAATTGATCCTAACATGTTTTAAATATGGATATGCACGCCTGAAACATGTTGAAGATTCAAAACGACCTAATGATCCAAAAATTTCAACGAGTAGAAAAAATTAAATTCTCAAATTAACGTGCAGTGAGATATTTACCAGAGACAAACAGCCCACTTTTTGCCTAGTTTTAAAAAAGCGGACCTAATAATCATAGATCATCGTAAATTTTTTTATCGATTAATGATGTGTAATAGCTATAATTTTTGTTAGAAATGACTTATTGTTTGGGAGTCAATACTCAGTTAAAAATGACTCGTCCCCCCATTTTCCAATAATTGCAAAACCTAATACTTAAAAAACTAAAACAGTTTACAATCCCTAAAAATCACGGACACTTTTTGGAATTATCTCTCTTGGCATTTGTGCATTTCAATTTTCGATGTTCAATATTTTTTCAAATCCAAACTTGAGTTTTCACTTTCCCATTTTTCTCGTAAATAAAAAGATAAGGCAAATAGATCACAAAAAAATTAAAATTTTAGTGTTTATATATGCAAAATATTGAAAACTAAAAGAAATTTAAATGAAGAAAATTATTTTATGCACTAAAAATGAACACCAAAGTTTTGTTATCCATGTTTGGGAAATTCCACTAGTACAACACCTAATAGCTTGGTGGAATTTTATAAGAAAGAAATTTCTAATTGATCCAAACATGCTTTAAATATGGATATACATTCATGAAACATGTTGAAGATGCAAATGACCTAATGATCCAAAATTTTCAAGGAGTAGAAAAAATTAAATTCTCAAGTGAACGTGCGGTGGGATATTTACCAGAGCCAAACAACCCACTTTTTGCCTATTACAAAAACCGGACCTAACAATCATAGATTATTGTAAATAATTTTAGGATTAATGATGTATAACGACCTTAATTTTTATTAGAAATTAATTATGGTTTGGGAATCAACATTCATTTAAAAATGCATCTCCCCCCCTTATCTGATGATTATGAAACCTAATATATAAAAAACTAAAAGAGTTTCCAATCCTTAAATATCACATATACTTTTTGGAAGTATCTCTCTCAGCATTTGTGCATTTCCATTTTGGTTGATCAATCTTTTTTCAAATCCAAAATTTAGATTTCACTCTCCCATTTTTCTCATAAACTAAAAGATAAGGCAAATAGATCACAACAAAATGAAAATTATATAGTTTATTTTTGAAAAAAATTGAAAACTATAATAAATGTAGGTGAAGAATATTTCTTTACACACTAAAAATGAACATCAAAGTTTTGTTATCCATGTTTTGGAATTTTATAAGAAAGAGATTTCTAATTGATCCTAACATGTTTTAAATATGGATATGCATGCCTGAAACATTTTGAATATGCAAATGACCTAATGATCGAAGAACTTCATGGAGTAGAAAAAAGTTAAATTCTCAAGTCAACATGTTGTGGGATATTTGCCAGAGCCAAACAACCCACTATTTGCCTAGTTTACAAAAAGCGGACCTTACAATCATAGATCATCATAAATGTTTTGATCGATTAATGATGTGTAACGACTATAATTTTTTTTAGAATTGAGTTATGGTTTGGGAGTCAACACTCAGTTAAAAATTCCTTTCCCCATTTTCATATGATTGCAAAAAAATATATATAAAAAATTAAAAGAGTTTAAAATCCTTAAAAATCACAGATACTTTTTTGGAATTATCTCTCTCAGCATTTGTGCATTTCCATATTGGATGTTCAATTTTTTTTCAAATCCAAACTTGAGTTTTCACTCTCCCATTTTTCTCGGAAATAAAAAGATAAGGCAAATAGATCACAACAAAATGAAAATTTTAGTGTTTATGTATGCAAAAAATTGAAAAATATAATAAATGTAAGTGAATAAATTTATTTCACGCGCTAAAAATTGACACCAAAGTTTTGTTATCAACCTTTGGGAATTTCCACTAGTACAACCCCTAATAGCTTGGTGGAATTTTATAAGAAAAATATTTCTAATTGATCCTAACATGTTTTAATCATGGATACGCATGCCTAAAACATGTTGAAGATGGAAATGACCTAATGATATTAAAATTTCGAGTGGAAATAATTAAATTCTCAAGTTAACGTGTGGTGGGTTATTTACCAGAGCCAAACAACCCACTTTTTGCCTATTTTACAAAAAGCGGACCTAACAATCATAGATCATCGTAATGTTTTTGATCGATTAATGATGTGTAACGGCTATAATATTTATTAGAAATGACTTATGGTTTGGGAGTCAACACTCATTTAAAAAAGCCTCACCCCCTTTTTCGATGATTGAAAAACCTAATATATAAAAAACTAAAAGAGTCTACAATCCTTAAAAATCACATATACATTTTGGAATTATCTCCCTCAACATTTTTGCATTTCCATTTTGGATGTTCAATTTTTTTTCAAATCCAATCTTGAGTTTTCACGCTCCCATTTTTGTCGTAAACAAAAAGATAAGGCAAATAGATCACAACAAAATGAAAATTTTAGAGTTTATGTATGAAAAAAATTGAAAACTATAATAAATGTAAGTGAAGATAATTTTTTCACGCACTAAAAATGAAAACCAAAGTTTTGTCTTCCATGTTTGGGAAATTCCACTAGTACATCCCCTAATAGCTTAGTGGTATTTTATAAGAAAAAGATTTCTAATTGATCCGAACATGTTTTAAATGTGGATTTGCATGCCTGAAACATGTTGAAGATGCAAATGACCTATTGATCCAAAAATTTCAAGGAGTAGAAAAAATTATATTCTTATGTTAGTGCGGTGGGATATTTACTAGAGTCAAACAACACACTTTATGCCTATTTTACAAAAAGTGAACCTAACTATCATTGATCAATTAATGATGTGTAACGGATATAATTTTTGTTAGAAATGACTTATTGTTTCGGAGTCAACACTCAATTAAAAATGCCTCGCCCCCCCTTTTCCGATGATTGCAAAACCTAATATATAAAAAACGAAAAGAGTTTAAGATCCTTAAAAATCACAGATACGTTTTTGAATTATCACTCTCAACATTAGTGCATTTCCATTTTGGATAGTCAATTCTTTTTCAAGTCCAAACTTGACTTTTCATTCTCCCATTTTTCTCGTAAACAAAAAGATAAGGCAAAGCGATCACAACAAAATGAAAATTTTAGAGTTTATGTATGCAAAAAAATGAAAACTATAATAAATGTAAGTGAAGAAAAATATTTCACACACTAAAAATGAACACCAAAGTTTTGCTATCCATGTTTGGGAAATTCCACTTGTACAACTCCTTATAGTTTGTTGGAATTTTATAAGAAAGAGATTTCTAATTGATCCTACCATGTTTTAAATATGCATATCCACTTGAGAAACATGTTGAAAATGCAAATGACCTAATGATCCAAAAATTTGGAGTAGAAAAAATTAAATTCTCAAGTTAACGTGCGGTGGGATATTTCCAGAGCCAAACAACCCACTTTTTGCCTATTTTACAAAAAGCGGACCTAACAATCATAGATCATCATAAATGTTTTTATCGATTAATGATGTGTAACAGCTATAATTTTTATTAGAAATGACTTATGGTTTGGGATTCAACACTCATTTAAAAATGCCTCGCCCCCCGTTTGCCGATGATTGAAAAACCTAATAGGTAAAAAACTAAAGGAGTTTACAATCCTTAAAAATCACAGATACATTTTGGAAGTACAATTTTTCTTTCAAATCCAAACATGAGTTTCCACTGTCCCTTTTTTCTCGTAAAAAGAAAAAGAAAAGGTAAATAGATCACAAAAAAATAAAAATTTTAGAGTTTATGTACGCAAAAAATTGAAAACTAGAACAAATATTAGTGAAGAAAATTATTTCATGCACTAAAAATGAACACCAAAGTTTTGTTGTCCATGTTTTGGAAATTCCACTAGTACAAACCCTAATAGCTTGGTGAAATTTTATAAGAAAGATATTTCTAATTGATCCTAACATGTTTTAAATGTGGATTTGCATGCCTGAAATAAGTTGAAGATGCAAATCACGTAATGATCCAAAAATTTCAAGCACTAGAAAAAATTAAATTCTCAAGTTAACGTGTGGTGAGATATTTACCAAAGCCAAACAACCCACTTTTTTCCTAGTTTAGAAAAAGCAGACCTAACAATCATAGATCATCGTTAATGTTTTGATTGATTAATGATGTGTAATGGCTATAATTTTTGTTAGAAATGACTTATTGTTTGGGAGTCAACACTCAGTTAAAAATGACTCGCCCCCCATTTTCCAATAATTGCAAAACCTAATATATAAAAAACTAAAAGAGTTTATAATCCTTAAAAATCACGGACACTTTTTGGAATTATCTCTCTTAGCATTTGTACATTTTCGTTTTCAATGTTCAATTTTTTTTCAAATCCAAACTCGAGTTTTCACCCTCCCATTTTTCTCATAAACAAAAAGATAAGGCTAATAGGTTACAACAAAATAAAAATTTTAGAGTTTATGTATGAAATTTTTTGAAAACTATAATAAATATAAGTGAAGAAAATTACTTCATGCACTAAAAATGAACACCAAAGTTTTGTTATCCTTGTTTGGGAAATTCCACTAGTACTACCCCTAATAGCTTGGTGGAATTTTATAAGAAAGAAATTTCTAATTGATCTGAACTTGTTTTAAATATGTATATGCATACCTGAAATATGTGGAAGATACAACTTACTTAAAGATCCCAAAATTTCAAGGAGTAGAAAAAAATTAAATTCTCAAGTTAACGTACAGTGGGATATTTACCAGAGCCAAACAACCCACGTTTTGCCTATTTTACAAAAGCCGGACCTAACAATCATAGATTATCGTAAATATTTTGATTGATTAATGATGTGTAACGGAAATAATTTTTATTAGAAATGACTAATGGTTTGGGAGTCAACATTCATTTAAAAATGCATCTCCCCCCTTATCCGACAATTACGAAACCTAATATATAAAAAACTTAACGAGTTTCCAATCCTTAAATACCATAGATACTATTTGGAAGTATCTCTCTCAACATTTTTGCATTTCCATTTTGGTTGATCAATATTTTTTTTCAAATCCAAATTTTAGTTTTCACTCTCCCATTTTTGTCGTAAAAAAAAGATAAGGCAAATAGATCACAAAAAAATGAAAATTTTAGAGTTTCTGTATGCGAAAAATTGAAAACTATAACAAATATAACTGAAGAATATTACTTTGTGCACTAAAAATGAACACCAAAGTTTTGTTCTCCATGTTTGGGAAATTCCACTAGTACAACCACTAATAGCTTGGTGGAATTTTATAAGAAAGAGATTTCTAATTGATCCTAACTTGTTTTAAATGTGGATTTGCATGCCTAAAACATGTTGAAGATGCAAATGACCAAATGATCCAAAAATTTCAAGGATTAGAAAAAAATTAAATTCTCAAGTTAACATGCGGTGAGATATTTACCAGAGCCAAACAACCGACTTTTTGCCTAGTTTACAAAAAGCGGACCTAACAATCATAGATCATCATAAATGTTTTGATCAATTAATTATGTGTAATGACTATAATTTTTGTTAGACATGACTTATTGTTTGGGAGTCAACACTCAGTTAAAAATGACTAGCCCCCCATTTTTCGATAATTGCAAAACCTCATATATAGAAGACTAAAAGAGTTTACAATCCTTAAAAATCACGGACATTTTTTGGAATTATCTCTCTTAGCATTTGTGCATTTCCATTTTTGATGTTCAGTTATTTTTCAAATCCAAACTCAAGTTTACACTCTCCCATTTTTCTCGTAAACAAAAAAGATAAGGCAAATAAATCACAAAAAAATGAAAATTTTAGAGTTTATGTATGCAAAATATTGAAAACTATAACAAATATAAGTGAAGAATATTACTTCATGCACTAAAAAAGAACACCAAAGTTTTGTTGTCCATGTTTGGGAAATTCCACTAGTACAACCCCTAATAGCTTGGTGGAATTTTGTAAGAAAGAGATTTCTAATTGATCCTAACATGTTTTAAATGTGGATTTGCATGCCTAAAACATGTTGAAGATGCAAATGACCAAATGATCCAAAAATTTCAAGGACTAGAAAAAATTTAAATTCTCAAGTTAACGTGCGGTGAGATATTTACCAGAGCCAAACAATCGACTTTTTGCCTAGTTTACAAAAAGCGGACCTAAAAATCATAGATCATCGTAAATGTTTTGATCGATTAATTATGTGTAATGGCTGTAAATGTTTGGGAGTTAACATTCGTTTAAAAATACATCTCTCCCCCTTATCTGATAATTACCAAACCTAATATATAAAAAACTAAAACAGTTTCCACTCCTTAAATATCATAGATACTTTTTGGAAGTATCCCTCTCAGCATTTGTGCAATTCCATTTTGGTTGATCAATTTCTTTTTCAAATCCAAACTTTAGTTTTCACTCTCCCATTTTTCTCGTAAACGAAAAGATAAGGCAACCAGATCATAACAAAATGAAAATTTTAGAGTTTATGTATGCAAAACAATGAAAACTATAAAAAATGTAAGTGAAAAATATTACTTCACGCACTAAAAATGAACACCAAAGTTTTGTTATCCATGTTTTGGAAATTCCACTAGTACAACACCTAATAGCTTGGTGGAATTTTAAGAGAATGAGATTTCTAATTGATCCTAACATGTTTTAAATATGGATATGCTGTTACGATATGTTAAAATGTATATTAAATGTAATTTATATTCATAATTGTTGTATAATTTGGGATATGTATATAGGGTTATTTGATTAGGCTTAATGAGATGAGGGGGTATTGTCTTGGGCCCATGGGCCATTTTGTAACAGGAAAACCTAAAGGATATATACTTAATGAAAGGGGGAAAATCCCCAACGGAAATAATTTTGGATTGATCTTCGTGTGTTTCGTTTCGCCGTGAAACCAGAGAGCTACGCTCTCTCTTGTGGATGTTTGGACTGTTCCATCAGTCCCTTGATCTTGTTTTATCATGGTATCAGAGCTCTGAAGAGTAACCGTCCGACGTATTTCTTGTCCAACGACCTGCGTTGTCCGACCAATTTTTTTCTCTTCGCTTTCGGCATTGATTTCGGGCACTGTTGGAAATACTTGTCGGGTGGTTCTGTTGTCGGATGAGTTACGGGAGTTCTGTTGCCAGGAAGGGGGTTCGCGCCGGAAGGGGAAACGAACCGTAGAGGGTTCTCGCTAGAAGGGGAAACGAAAGGGGTTTTCAGAAAGTATTCTCCGAGCTCAGAAACGTTGTGGTTCCGTTGTCGGAAAAGCTCCATCGGTGGTTTCGTTGTCGGAGAAGCTACAACGGGACGGGGGTTCTTGACGAAAACTCGCTGGAAGGGGGAACGAAGGTAAAAAAATTTTTCTCCCGCGCGTTCGTTTCGAGTGATTATTTGGCATATGGTTATTTTGCAATTTCTGAAAGTTTGGGGGCCACTTTGCAATTTCTGAACATTTGGGGGGTCACTTTGCAATTTCTGAAGGTACGAGGGTGCTTTTCAAATTTCTGAAAGTTTGGGGGGCCATTCTAGAATTTATGAAAGTACGAGGGTACTTTTCGAATTTCTATTAACCTGGGGGCAACTCTTGGATTTCTGCAAGTGTAGGGGTCTATTTGCAATTTTTGAAAAGTGGGGGTATATTTGGAATTTCTTATCTTGCGGGGGTGCATCAGGAATTTTGATAGATTCAATTTTATCATGTTAGCAGATAAGTCCGATTTCGTTCCTATTTGGTTCACGGGCAAGAACTACGGTACTTGGGAATTTCATTTCCGGTTATTTGTTTAGGGAAAAGGTTTATGGGGTCATATTGATGGGAGTGATCCGGCACCTGGCGATGCTGACGCATTGTCAAAATGGATCATCATGGATGCTAGAGTCATGACTTGGATACTTGGATCTCTTGAGCCTCACCTAGTCCCAAATCTGAGGCCCTACAAAACTGCCGTCGATACGTGGAATTACCTCCACAAGGTTTATCGTCAAACCAGCACGGCCCATCGATTTCAAGTTGAATATGAACTTGCAAATTTCACCCTAGGCAGTCGTTCGATTAAAGAATATTTCTCGGGCTTCCAAAATCTATGGGCTGACTACACTGACATTGTTTACGAGGATGTCCCTGCTGTTGCTCTCTCTGCTGTGCAAGCTGTCCATGACACCAGTAAACGGGATCAATTCTTGATGAAGCTTCGTCCCGAGTTTGAGATTGCTCGATCACGTCTGATGAATCGTCATCTGGTGCCGTCCCTAGATGCCTGTTTGAGTGAACTTCTCCAGGAGGAGCAGCGCCTTACTACTCAGGCTAGCATGGCACCTCGCGTTCAGGCTGATCTCTCGGCTCCTGTAGCTTATGTAGCACAAGGAAGGCCTCCTGTTCAGTGCTTCCACTGCAAGGCTTATGGTCACTTTGTTCGGGACTGCCCTAACAAGTCGGTTCTATTCTGTACCTACTGTAAGAAGCCGGGTCATCACATCACCGTTTGCCCTACAAGACCTCCACGGAGGAAGCCTACAGCCTATCATGCATCCACCTGTACATCTAGTTTTGCCACATTGCCACCTGCCATTTTGGTCCCTATCATTCCTGTTCCACCAGCACCTGCCAGTTCCACCACTCTCACTCCTGAAAATGGTACAATAGATGATCATTTCTGCCTTTTCTACTTTTGGTATCTCAGGTAAACAGAACCTTTCTACTCACCCATGGTATTTTGATTCTGGTGGCTCAAACCACATGACCAACTATGTGGTATCTCTTTCGAATGTCCGAAAGTATGACGGCAATCTGCACATCAACACTACTGATGGCAGCACTCTGCCTATCAGTGCTGTTGGTGATCTCTCTCCATCTTTAGCTGATGTCTTTGTGTCTACTGACCTGTCGACAAACCTTTTATCTGTTGGTCAATTGGTTGATAAAAACTGTAATGTTCAGTTTTCTCGCTTTGGCTGTGTTGTACAAGATCAAGAGTCGGGGAAGGTGATCGCAAAGGGGCCTAAAGTGGGTAGGCTATTTCCACTTAAAGTCTTTCTATCCACTATTATTCCACGTTCTCCTGTACTTTCTTTTGCTTGTAATGTTGTTGGATCTGGCCCTAAGTTGTGGCATAGACGTCTACGCCACCCAAACTCGGCTGTACTTCGTACATTATTTAAATCGGGTTTATTAGGCAATCAAGATTGTACGTCTCGTGACACGTCCTTTGACTGTTCATCATGTAAACTTAGCAAAAGTAAAACTCTATCATTTCCGCATCATGCCTCGCATGCTTCCCACTGCTTCGACCTTATTCATAGTGATGTTTGGAGAATTGCTCATGTTATCTCGCATGCACACTTTAAGTACTTTGTCACCTTTATTGATGACTTTAGTCGATTTAACTGGGTCTACTTCCTACGAGCTAAGTCTGACGTTTTTGTCGTTTTTCAGAGGTTTCTTGCACTCATTGAAACCCAGTTCTCCGCTCACCTTAAAGTACTCCTCTCTGACTCTGGGGGCGAGTACATGTCGGCAGAATTCCAAGAATTTCTTCAAAACAAAGGCATTATCTCTCAACGTTCTTGTCCCTCGATAACCCAACAAAATGGTGTTGCTGAGCGCAAAAATCGTCACTTTTTTTATATGGTCCGCACCCTTCTCATTGAATCATCTCTTCCTCCTAGGTTTTGGTGTGAAGCTCTCTCTACCTCCGCCCATTTAATTAACCGCCTGCCCTCGCCTGTCTTGCATCATGTCTCTCCCTTTGTTAAATTATTCGGTTATTCTCCGTCCTACACAGCTCTTCGGATGTTCGGTTGTGTTTGTTTTGTGCATTTACTTGATCATGAACGACATAAACTTACAGCTCAATCCGTTATGTGTGCATTTCTTGGGTATGCCGGTTCTCAAAAGGGCTATGTTTGCTATGATCCTCAGGCGCGTTGAGTCCGTGTTTCTCGGAATGTGGTCTTCTTTGAAAACCAATATTTCTTTCCCTCTCAAGTTACACTTCCGTCTACCTCTTTGTCTAGTTTGCCGAGCTTTGATGAGCCTCAACCCACTGCTTCGCTGCCCTCTTCTCCTTCTAACCTAGCGCTTGCTCCTGATCCTCCCTCTGCTTCTGCTCCCCTCCATCTTTGTAGATCCACACATAGTTCTCACCCTCCTGACCGGTATGGTTTTCCCTCCCCTGTATCTCTGGTAGCTACTTTGTCTTCTATTTCCATTCCTTCTGGATATAAACAGGCTATATAGCACATGTGTGTTGGCAAAAGGCCATCCAAACTGAACTACAAGAGCTAGAGAAGAATCACACCTGGGACATTGTGGCTTGCCCTCCCACTATTCGGCCTCTTGGAAGTAAGTGGGTCTTCTCTGTCAAGCTGTGTTCCGATGGATCGTTGGATCGGTACAAAGCCCGCCTTGTGGCCCTGGGGAACAGGCAGGAATATGGGATTGATTATGAGGAAACATTTGCTTCAGTTGCCAAGATGACCACAGTCCGTACTATCTTAGCCATTGCAGCCTCTCAATCTTGGCCATTGCATCAGATGGATGTGAAGAATGCCTTTCTCCACGGTGATCTGCAGGAAGATGTCTATATGAACCTTCCCTCGGGTATGTCTACATCCTCTCTTGATCACGTCTGCAAGCTACGACGTCCCTGTATGGGCTTAAACAAGCCTCCCGGGCTTGGTTTGAGAAATTTCGTAGCACTCTTATCCTCCACCGGTTTACCCAGAGTCAGTATGATTCCTCCCTCTTTTATCATAAGTTTGTTGCAGGCATGGTCATTCTCTTGGTTTATGTGGATGACATCATCATTATTGGCACTGACTCTGGACTGATTACCACGCTTCAGAAGGTGTTGCATGCCACTTTTCATATGAAGGATCTTGGACGCCTCACCTACTTCTTAGGGTTGGAGGTCCATCACACACTCAAAGGTATTTTCTTAAACCAACATAAGTATATTCAAGATCTTATCACACTCGCTGGGTTGGAGGACACATCTTCGGTGGCTACCCCTATGGAGGTCAATGTTAAATATCGGAAAGATGAAGGGACTCTCCTTGATGATCCGACTATCTATCGACGACTAGTCGGGAGTCTCATCTACTTGACTACTACTCGCCCGGACATTTCCTATGTTGTTCATAAGGTCAGTCAGTTTATGGCATCTCCTCGACACCTTCATCTTGCGGCCGTTCAGCGCATCATCCGCTATCTGCGCTGCTCCCCTGGTCGTGGTTTATTCTTTCTTACTGGCTCCGCGCTACATCTGGTTGCCTATAGTGATGCTGATTGGGCAGGGTGCCCCGATACCCGTCGCTCTACTACAGGCTGGTGTTTGTTTTTAGACGATGCACTAATTTCTTGGAAATGTAAGAAAAAAGATCGAGTGACCAAGTCATCTACCGAGGCCAAGTATCGTGCTATGTCTACTGCGTGTTCGGAAGTTATTTGGCTCTGTGGTCTTCTTGCTGAGCTCCAGTTTTCTCAGCCCTCCTCTACACCGCTTCATGCAGAGAATACAAGTGCTATACAGATTGTAGCCAATCTGGTTTTTCATGAGCGTACCAAGCATATTGAGGTTGACTATCACTCCATCCGCGACACTTTGGAGCGCCGGGTAATATCTCTACCGTACATTTCTTCGGATCTTCAAGTGGCCGATGTCTTCACCAAAGCATTGTCTCAATCCCGACATAATTTTTTGGTTGGCAAATTGTTGCTGGTTGACTCACCATCATCAATTTGAGGGGGGATGTTACGATATGTTAAAATGTATATTAAATGTAATTTATATTCATAATTACTGTATAATTTGGGATATGTATATAGGGTTATTTGATTAGGCTTAATGGGATGAGGGGGTATTGTCTTGGGCCCATGGGCCATTTTGTAACAGGAAAACCTAAAGGATATATACTTAATGAAAGGGGGAAAATCCCCATCGGAAAGAATTTTGGATTGATCTTCGTGTGTTTCGTTTCGCCTTGAAACTAGAGAGCTACACTCTCTCTTGTGGATGTTTGGACTGTTCCTTCTGTCCCTTGATCTTGTTTTATCATATGCATGCCTGAAACATTTTGAAAATACAAATGACCTAATGATCCAAAAATTTCATGGAGTAGAAAACATTAAATTCTCAAGTCAACGTGTTGTTGGAAATTTACCAGAGCCAAACAACCCACTTTTTACCTAGTTTGGAAAAAGTGGACCTAATAATCATAGATCATCATAAATGTTTTGATCGATTAAAGATGGGTAACGGCTATAATATTTTTTAGAAATGACTTATGGTTTGGGAGTCAACACTCAGTTAAAAATGCCTCGCCCCCCATTTTTCGATGATTGGAAAACAAAATATATTAAAAATTGAAAGAGTTTACAATCCTTAAAATCATAGATACTTTTTTGGAATTATCTCTCTCACATTTGTGCATTTCCATTTTGGATGTTCAATTTTTTTTCAAATCCAAACTTGAGTTTTCACTCTCCCATTTTTCTTGGAAACAAAGAGATAAGACAAATAGATCACACCAAAATGAAAATTTTAGAGTTTATGTATGCAAAAAATTAAAAACAATAATAAATGTAAGTGAAGAAATTTTTTCACACACTAAAAATGAACACCAAAGATTTGTTATCCTTGTTTTGGAAATTCCACTAGTACAACCCCTAATAGCTTGGAGGAATTTTATATGAAAAAGATTTCTAATTGATCCTAACATGTTTAAATCTAGATATGCATGCCGAAAACATGTTGAAGATGCAAATGACCTAAAAATATAAAAATTTCAAGGAAGGAAAAAATTAAATTCTCAAGTTTACGCGTAGAGGGATATTAACCAGAGCCAAACAACCCACTTTTTGCCTATTTTACAAAAAGCGGGCCTAACTATCATAAATCATCGTAAATGTTTTCATAAATTAATGATGTGTATTGGCTATAATTTTTATTAGAAATGACTTATGGTTTGGGAGTCAACACTCATTTAAAAATGTCTTGCCCCCCTTTTCTAGTGATTGCAGAAGCTAATATATTAAAAACTAAAAGAGTTTAAGATCCTTAAAAATCATACATACTTTTTTTAATTATCTCTCTCATAATTTGTGCATTTCCATTTTGGATAGTAAATTTTTTTTCAAATCCAAACTTGAGTTTTCAATCTCCCATTTTTCTCGTAAACAAAAAGATAAGGCAAATAGATCACAAAAAAATGAAAATTTTAGAGTTTATGTATGCAAAAAATTGAAAACTATAATAAATGTAAGTGAAGAAAGTTATTTCACGCACTAAAAATGAACAACAAAGTTTTGTTATCCATGTTTGGGAAATTCCACATGTACAACTCCTTATAGCTTGGTGGAATTTTATAAGAAAGAGATTTCTAATTGATCCTAACATGTTTTAAATATTCATTTCCACACCTGAAACATGTTGAGAATGCAAATGACCTAATGATCCAAAAATTTCGAGTAAAAAATTTAAATTGTCGAGTTAACGTGCGGTGGGATATTTACCAGAGCCAAACAACGCACTTTTTGCCTATTTTACAAAAAACAGAGCTAACAATCATAGATCATCGTAAATGTTTTGATCGATTAATAATGTGTAATGGAAATAATTTTTATTAGAAATGACTTATGGTTTGGGAGTCAACCCTCTTTTAAAAATGCCTCGCCCCCCCGTTTTCCGATTATTGAAAAACCTAATATATAAAAAACTAAAAGGGTGTACAATCCTTAAAAATCGCCGATACATTTTGGAATTATCTCTCTCAGAATTTGTTCATTTCCATTTTGGAAGTTCAATTTTTTTTTATATCCAAAGTTGAGTTTGCACTCTCCCATTTTTCTAGTAAACAAAAAGATAAGGAAAATAGATCACAACAAAATGAAAATTTTAGAGTTTATGTATGCAAAGAATTGAAAACTATAACAAATATAAGTGAAGAAAATTAATTCATGCACTAAACCTAGACACCGAAGTTTTTTTGTCCATGTTTGGGAATTTCCACTAGTACAACCCCTAATAGCTTGGTAGAATTTTATAAGAAATAAATTTCTAATTGATCAGAACATGTTTTAAATATGGATATGCATGCCTAAAACATGTTGAAGATGAAAATGACCTAAAGATCCAAAAATTTCGAGTAGAAAAAATTAATTTCTCAAGTTAACGTACGGTGGGATATTTAAGAGAGCCAAACAACCCACTTTTTGCCAATTTTACAAAAAGTGGACCTAATAATCATAGATTATCATAAATATTTTTATCGATTAATGATGTCTAACGGCTATAATTTTTATTAGAAATGACCTATGGTTTGGGAGTCAACATTCATTTAAAAACGCATCCCCCCCCCCCTCCCCCCCCCCTTTTATCTGATGATTACGAAACCTAATATATAAAAACCTAAAAGAGTTTCCAATCCTTAAATATCATAGATACTTTTTGGAAGTATCTCTCTCAGCATTTGTGCATTTCCATTTTGGTTGATCAATTTTTTTTCAAATCCAAAATTTAGTTTTCACTTTCCCATTTTTCTCGTAAAAAAAAGAAGATAAGGCAAATAGATCACAACTAAATGAAATTTTAGAGTTGATGTGTGCAAAATATTGAAAAATATAACAAATATAAGTGAAGAATATTACTTCACGCACTAAAAATGAAAACCAAGGTTTTGTTGTCCATGTTTGGGAAATTCCACTAGTACAACCCTTAATAGCTTGGTATAATTTTATAAGAAAGAGATTTCTCATTGATCCTAACATGTTTTAAATGTGGTGAATACGCATGCTAGAAACATGTTAAAGATGCAAATGACCTAATGATCCAAAAATTTCAGGGAGTAGAAAAAATTAAATTCTCAAGTCAATGTGTTATAAGTTATTGACAAGAGCCAAACAACCAAATTTTTGTCTAGTTTGCAAGAAGCGGACCTAACAATTATAGATCATTGTAAATATTTTGATCGATTAATGACGTGTAACGTATATAATTTTTTTAGAAATGGTTTGGGAGTCAACATTCAGTTAAAAATGCCTAGCACCCCATTTTCCGATGATTGAAAAACAAAATATATAAAAAAGTAAAAGAGTTAACAATCCTTTAAAATCACAGATAGTTTTTTGGAATTATCTCTCTCAGCATTTGTCCATTTCCATTTTGGATGTTCAATTTTTTTTCAAATCCAAACTCGAGTTTTCTCTCTCCCAATTTTCTAGGAAAAAAAAAGTTAAGGCAAATAGATCACAACAAAAAGAAAATTTTAGAGTTTATGTATGCAAAATATTGAAAACTATAATAAATTTAATTGAAGAAAATTACTTCATGCACTAAAAATAAACACCAAAGCTTTGTTATCCTTGTTTGGGAAAGTCCACGAGTACAACCCCTAATTGTTTGGTGGAATTTTATAAGAAAGAAATTTCTAATTGATCTGAGCATGTTTTAAATATTGATATGCATGCCTGAAACATGTTGAAGATGCAAATGACCTAAATATCCAAAAATTTCAAGGAGTAAAAAAAATTAAATTCTCAAGTTAACGAGCAGTGGGATATTTACCAGAGCCAAGCAACCCACTTTTTGCCTATTTTTCAAAAAGTAGACCTGACAATCATAGATTATCGTAAATATTTTGATCGATTAATGTTGTGTAACGGCTATAATTTTTATTAAAAATGACTTATGGTTTGGTAGTCAACATTCATTTTAAAATGCATCTCCCACCGTTATCTGATAATTACAAAACCTAATATATAAAAAAATAAAAAGTGTTTCCAATCCTTAAATATCTTAGATACTTTTTGGAAGTATCTCTCCCAGCATTTGTGCATTTCCATTTTGGTTGATCAATTTCTTTTTCAAATCCAAACTTTAGTTTTTACTCTCCCATTTTTCTCGTAAACAAAAAGATAAGGCAAATAGAACACAACAAAATGAAAATTTTAGAGTTCATGTATGCAAAAAATTGAAAAATTTAATAAATGTAAGTGAAGAATATTACTTCACGCACTAAAAATGAACACCAAAGTTTTGTTATCCATGTTTTGGAAGTTCATCCAGTACAACACCTAATAGCTTAGTGGAATTTTAAGAGAAAGATATTTTTAATTGATCCTAACATGTTTTAAATATGGATGTGCATGCCTAAAACTTTTTGATGATGCAAATGACCTAATGATCCAAAAATTTCACGGAGTAGAAAAAATTAAATTCTCAAGTCAACGTGCTGTGGGATATTTATGTGAGACAAACAACCCCCTTTTTGCCTAGTTAAAATGAAAATGAAAATGAGTTTATGTATGCCAAAAAATTTTATGAGTTTATGAGTTCACAACAAAATGAAAATTTTAGAGTTTATGTATGCCAAAAAATGAAAACTATAATAAATATAAGTGAAAAAAATTATTTCACACACTAAAAATGCACACCAAATATTTGTTATCCATGTTTTGGAAATTCCACTAGTACAACCCCTAGTAGCGTGGTGGAATTTAATATGAAAAAGATTTCTAATTGATCCTAACATGTTTAAATATGGATATGCATGCCTAAAACATGTTGAAGATGCAAATGACCTAATGATATAAAAATTTCTAGGAATGGAAAAAATTAAATTTTCAAGTTTACGTGTGGTGGGATATTTTATCAGAGGAACGCTTCCCTTCCCCCCCTCCATCTCCTTCTTTTCCTATGATTGAAAAAACCTAATATGTTAAAAACTAAAAGAGTTTAAGATCCTTAAAAATCATACATACTTTTTTGGATTATCTCTCTCAGAATTTGTGCATTTCAATTTTGGATAGTAAATTTTTTTTGAAATCCAAACTTGACTTTTCATTCTCCCATTTTTCTCGTAAACAAAAGGATAAGGCAAATAGATCACAACAAAATGAAAATTTTAGAGTTTATTTATGCAAAAAATTGAAATTTATAATAAATGTAAGTGAAGAATACTACTTCACGCACTAAAAATGAACACCAAACTTTTGTTGTCCATGTTTTGGAAATTCCACTAGTACAACACCTAATAGCTTGCTGGAATTTTTTGAGAAAGAGATTTCTAATTGATCCTACCATGTTTTAAATATGGATATGCATGCCTGAAATATTTTGAAGATGCAAATGACCTAGTGATCCAAAATTTTCATGGAGAAGAAAAAATGAAATTCTCAAGTCAACGTGCTGTGGGATATTTACCAGAGTCAAACAACCCAATTTTTGCCTTGTTTAAAAAAAGTGGACCTAACAATCATAATTCATCATAAAGGTTTTGATTGATTAATGATGTGTAATAGCAATAATTTTTTTTAGAAATGACTTATGGTTTAGGAGTCAACACTCAGTTAAAAAAGCCTCGCCCCCCATTTTTCGATGATTCCAAAACCAAATATATAAAAACGTAAATGAGTTTACAATCCTTAAAAATCACAGATACATTTTTGGAATTATCTCTCTCAGCATTTATGCATTTCCATTTTGGATATTCAATTTTTTTTCAAATCCGAACTTGGGTTTTCACTCTCCCATTTTCCTCGTAAACAAAAAGATAATGATAATAGATCACAACAAAATGAAAATTTTAGAGTTTATGTATGCAAAAAATTTAAAACTATAATAAATGTAAGTGAAGAAAATTAATTCACACACTAAAAATGAACACCAAAGTTTTGTTATCCATGTTTTGGAAATTCCACTAGTACAACCACTTAAAGCTTGGTGGAATTTTATAAGAAAAAGATTTCTAATTGATCCTAACATGTTTTACATGTGGATATGCATGCCTGAAACATGTTGAAGATGCAAATGACCTAATGATCCAAAAATTTCAAGGAGTGGAAAAAATTAAATCCTCAAGTTTACGTGTGGTGGGATATTTACCAGAGCCAAACAACCTACTTTTTGCCCATTTTACAAAAATCGGACCTAACAATCATAGATCATCATAAATATTTCGATCGATTAATGATGTGTAACGGCTATAATTTTATTAGAAATGACTTATGGTTTGGGAGTCAACACAAAAATGCCTCGTCCCCCCTTTTCCGATGATTGCAAAACCTAATATATAAAAAACTAAAAGAGTTTACAATCCTTAAAAATCACAGATACATTTTGGAATTATCTCTCTCAATATTTGTGCATTTCCATTTTGGATGTTCAATTTTTTTTCAAATCCAAACTTGATTTTTCACTCTCCTATTTTTCTCGTAAACAAAAGGATATGGCAAATAGTTGACAACAAAATGAAAATTTTAGAGTTTATGTATGCAAAAAATTGAAAACTAAAATAAATGGAAGTCAAGAAAATTATTTCACGCAATAAAAATGAACACCAAACTTTTGCTGTCCATGTTTGGGAAATTCCATTAGTACAACCCCTAATAGCTTGGTGGAATTTTTTAAGAAAGAGATTACTAAATTATTCTAACATGTTTTAAATGTGGATTTGCATGCCTGAAACATGTTGAAGATGCAAATGACCTAATGATCCTAAAATTTCAAGGAGTAGAAAAAATTATATTCTCAAGTTAATGTGCGGTGTGTTATTTACCTATGCCAATCAACCCACTTTTTGCCAATTTTTAAAAAAGCAGACCTAACAATCATAGATCATCGTAAATGTTTTGATCGATTAATGTTGTGTAACTGCTATAATTTTTTTTAGAAATGACTTATGGTTTGGGAGTCAACACTCAGTTAAAAATGCCTCGCCCCCCCTTTTTCGATTATTGCAAAACCTAATATATTAAAAACTAAAAGAGTTTAAGATCCTTAAAAATAACATATACTTTTTTGAATTATCTCTCTGAGCATTTGTGCATTTCCATTTTGGATAGTAAATTTTTTTTCAAATCCAAACTTGAGTTTTCATTCTCCCATTTTTCTCGTAAACAAAAAGATAAGGCAAATAGATCACAACAAAATGAAAATTTAAGAGTTTATGTATGCAAAAAATTTAAAACTATAATAAAAGTAGGTGAAGAAAATTATTTCACGCACTAAAAATGAACACCAAAGTTTTGTTATCCATGTTTGGGAAATTCCACTTGTACAACTATTCATATCTTGGTGGAATTTTATAAGAAAGAGATTTCTAATTGATCCTAACATATATTAAATATGCTTATCCATGCCTGAAACTTGTTGAAAATTGAAATGACCTAATGATCCAAAAAATTAAAGGAGTAGAAAAAATTAAATTCTCAAGTTAACGTGCGGTGGGATATTTATGAGAGCCAAACAACCACCTTTTTTCCTATTTTACAAAAAGCGGACCAAACAATCATAGATCATGGTAATTTTTTTGATTGATTAATGATGTGTAACAAGAATAATTTTTGTTAGAAATGACTTATGGTTTGGGAGTCAAGACTCAGTTAAAAATGCCTCGCCCCCCTTTTTTCGGTGATTGGAAAACCTAATATATAAAAAACTAAAAGATTTTAAAATCCTTAAAAATCACAGATAATTTTTGGATTTATCTCTCTCAGTATTTATGCATTTCCATTTTGGATGTTCAATTTTTTTTCAAATCCAAACTAGAGTTTTCACTTTCCCATTTTTCTCGTAAACAAAAAGATAAGGCAAATAGATCACAACAAAATGAAAATTTAAGAGTTTATATATGCAAAAAGTTGATACTATAATAAATGTAAGTGAAGAAAATTATTCATTGCACTAAAAATGAACACCAAAGTTTTGTTATCCATGTTTGGGAAATTCCACTAGTACATCCCCTAATAGCTTGGTGGAATTTTATAAGAAATAGATTTCTAATTGATTTTAATATGTTTTAAATATGGATATGCATGCCTGAAGCATGTTGAAGATGCAAATTACCTAATGATCCAAAAGTTTCAAGGAGTAGAAAAAATTAAATTCTCAAGTTAACATGCGGTGGGATATTTACCAAAGCCAAACAACCCAGTTTTTGCCTATTTACATAAAGCAGACCTAATAATCAAAGATCATCGTAAATATTTTGATCAATTAATGGTGTGTAACGGCGGTAGAAATGACTTATGGTTTGGGAGTCAACACCGAGTTAAAAATTCCTCGCCCTCCCTTTTTCGATGATTGAAAAACCTAATATATAAAAACTAAAAGAGTTCACAATCCTTAAAAATCACAAATACATTTTGGAATTATCTCTCTCAGTATTTGTGCATTTCTAGTTTAAATGTTCAATTTTTTGTCAAATCCAAACTTGAGTTTTCACTCTCCCATTTTTCTCATTAACAAAAAGATATGGCAAATAGATCACAAGAAAATTTAAATTTTAGAGTTCATGTATGCAAAAAATTGAAAACTATAACAAATGCAAGTGCAGAAAATTATTTCACGCACTAAAAATGACCCCAAAGTTTTGTTGTCCATGTTTGGAAAATTCCACTAGTACAACCCCTAATAGCTTGGTGGAATTTTATGAGAAAGAGATTTATAATTAATCCTAAAATGTTTTAAATGTGGATTTGCATGCCTGAAACATGTTTAAGATGCAAATGACCTAAGGATCCAAAAATTTCAAGGACTAGAAAAAAATAAATTCTCAAATTAACGTGCAGTGAGATATTTACTAGAGCCAAACAACCCACTTTTTGCCTAGTTTACAAAAAGCGGACCTAAGAATCATTGATCATCGTAAATGTTTTGATCGATTAATGATGTGTAACGGCAATATTTTTGTTAGAAATGACATATTGTTTGGGAGTCAAAACTCAGTTAATAATGACTTGCCCCCCATTTTCCGATAATTGCAAAACCTAATATATAAATAACTAAAAGAGTTTACAGTCCTTAAAAATCACGGACACTTTTTGGAATTATCTCTCTTAGCATTTGTGCATTTCCATTTCAATGTTCAATTTTTTTTCAAATCCAAACTTGAGTTTTCACTCTCCCACTTTTCTTGTAACCAAAAAGATAAGGCAGATAGATCAAATCAAAATGAAAATTTTAGAGTTAATCTATGAAAAACATAGAAAATTGTAATAAATGTAAGTGAAGAAAATTATTTCACGCACTAAAAATGTACACCAAAGTTTTGTTATCCATGTTTGGGAAATTCCACTAGACAACCCCTAATAGTTTGGTGGAATTTTTTAAGAAAGAGATTTATAATTGATCCTAACATGTTTTAAATATTGATATGCATGCCTGAAACATGTTGAAGATGCAAATGACCTAAGGATCTAAAAATTTCAAGGAGAAGAAAAAATTAAATTCTCAAGTTAATGTGCGATGGGATATTTACCAGAGACAAACAACCAACTTTTTTTGCCTATTTTACAAAAAGCCGATGTAACTGTCATAGATTAACGTAAATTTTTTGATCGATTAATGATCTATAATGGCTATAATTTTTATTAGAAATGACTTATGGTTTGGGAGTCAACACTCATTTAAAAATGCCTCACCCCCCCCCCCCCCCCCCCCCCCCCCCCCCTCCTTTTTCGATGATTGAAAAACCTAATATATAAAAAATTAAAAGAGTTTAAAATCCTTAAAAATCACAGATACATCTTGGAATTATCTCTCTCTGCATTTTTGCATTTCCATTTTAGATGTTTAATTTTTTTTCAAATCTAAACTTCAGTTTTCACTCTCCCATTTTTCAAGAAGATAAGGCAAGTAGATCACAACAAAATGAAAATTTTAGAGTTTATGTATGCAAAAAATTGAAAACTATAACAAATTTAAGTGAAGAAAATTATTTCATGCACTAAAAATGAACACCAAAGTTTTGTTGTCCTTGGTTGGGAAATTGCACTAGTACAACCCCTAATAGCATGGTGGAATTTTATAAGAAAAAGATATCTAATTGATCCTAACATGTTTTAAATGTGGATTTGCATGCATGAAACATGTTGAAGATGCAAATGACCTAATCATCCAAAAATTTCAATGACTAGAAAAAATTAAATTCTCAAGTTAACGTGCGGTGAGATATTTATAAGAGCCAAACAACCCACTTTTTGCCTAGTTTACTAAAAGCGGACCTAACAATCATAGACCATCGTAAAAGTTTTGGTCAATTAATGATGTGTAATGGCTATAATTTTTGTTAGAAATGACTTACTGTTTGGGAGTCAACACTCCGTTAAAAATGACTCGCCCCCTATTTTTCGATAATTGCAAAATCCATTATATAAAAAACTAAAAGAGTTTGCAATCCTTAAAAATCATGGACACTTTTTAGAATTATCTCTCTTAGCATTTGTGCCTTTCCACTTCAATCTTCAATTTTTTTAAAATCCAAACTTGTGTTTTCACTCTCCAATTTTTCTCGTAAACAAAAAATAAGGGAAATAGCTCACAACAAAATGAAAATTTTAGAGTATATGTATGCAAAATATTGAAAAATATAATAAATGTAAATGAAGAAAATTATTTCACGCACTAAAAATGAACACCAAAGTTTTGTTATCCATGTTTGGGAAATTCCACTAGTACAACCCCTAATAGCTTGGTTGAATTTTATAAGAAAGAAATTTATAATTGATCTGAACATGTTTTAAATATGGATATGCATGCCTAAAACATGTTGAAGATGCAAATGACCTAATGATCCAAAAAGTTCAAGGAGTAGAAAAAATTAAATTCTCAAGTTAACGTGCGGTGGGATGTTGACCAGAGCCAAACAACCCACTTTTTGCTAATTTTACAAAAAACGGACCTAACTGTCATAGATTATCATAAATATTTTGATCGATTAATGATGTGTAATGGCTATAATTTTTATTAGAAATGACTTATGGTTTGGGAGTCAACAATCATTTAAAAATACATCTCCCCCCTTATCTGATGATTACGAAACCTAATATATAAAAAACTAAAAGAGTTTCCAATCTTTAAATATCACAAATACTTTTTGGAAGTATCTCTCTCAGCATTTGTGCATTTCCATTTTGGTTGATCAATTTTTTTTCAAATCCAAACTTTAGTTTTCACTCTCTCATTTTTCTCGTAAACAAAAAGATAAGGCAAATAGATCACAAGAAAATGAAAATTTTAGAGTTTGTGGATGCAAAAAATTGACAACTATAATAAATGTAAATGAAGAATATTACTTCACACACTAAAAATGAAAACCAAAGTTTTGGTATCCATGTTTTGGAAATTCCACTAGTACAACACCTAATAGCTTGGTGGAATTTTATGAGAAAGAGATTTCTAATTGAGCCTACCATGTTGTAAATATGGATATGCATGCCAAAAATATTTTTAAGATCCAAATGACTTAATGATCCAAAAATTTCATGGAGAAGAAAAAATTAAATTCTCAAGTTAACATGCTGTGGGATATTTACCAGAGACAAATAACCCACTTTTTGCCTAGTTTACAAAAAGTGGACCTAACAGTCATAGATCATCGTAAATGTTTTGATCGATTAATGTTGTGTAATTTCTATAATTTTTTATAGAAATGACTTATGGTTTGGGAGTCAACACACAGTTAAAAATGCCTCGCCCCCCTTTTCCGATGATTGCAAAACCTAATATATTAAAAACTAAAAGATTTTAAGATCCTTAAAAATCACAGATAGTTTTTTGAATTATCTCTCTAAGCATTTTAACATTTCCATTTTGGATAGTCTATTTTTTTTCAAATCCAAACATGAGTTTTCATTCTCCCATTTTTCTCGTAAGCAAAAAGATAAGGCTAATAGATCACAACAAAATGAAAATTTTAGAGTTTATGTATGCAAAAAATTGAAAACTATATAAATGTAAGTGAAGAAAATTATTTCACGCACTAAAAATGAACAACAAAGTTTTGTTATCCATGTTAGGGAAATTCCACTTGTACAACTCCTATTAACTTGGTGGAATTTTAAAAGAAAGACATTTCTAATTGATCCTCACTTGTTTTAAATATGCATATTCATGCTTGAAACATGTTGAAAATGCAAATGACCTAATGATCCAAAAATTTCAAGGAGAAGAAAAAATGAAATTTTCAAATTAACGTGCGGTGAGATATTTACCAGAGCCAAACAACCCACTTTTTTGCCCAGTTTACAAAAAGTGGACCTAGAAATCATAGATCATCGTTAATGTTTTGATTGATTAATGATGTGTAATGGCTATAACTTGTGTTAGAAATGACTCATGGTTTGGGAGTCAACACTCAGTTAAAAATGTCTTTGCCCACATTTTCCGATGATTGCAAAACCTAATATATAAAAAACTTAAAGAGTTTACAATCCTTAAAAATTACAGATACTTTTTTGAATATTATCTTTCTGAATTTGTGCATTTCTGTTTTGGATGTTCATTTTTTTTCAAATCCAAACTTGAGTTTTCACTCAACCATTTTTTTTGTAAAAAAAAAATAAGGCAAATAGATCACAACAAAATGAAAATTTTAGAGTTTATCTATGTAAAAAATTGAAATATATAACAAATGTAAGTGAAGAAAATTATTTCACGCACTAAAAATGAACACCAAAGCTTTGTTATCCATGTTTGGGAAATTCCACTAGAACAACCCCTAATAGCTTGGTGGAATTTTATAAGAAAAAGATTTCTAATTGATCCTAACATGCTTTAAATACGAATATGCATGCCTAAAAAATGTTGAAGATGCAAATGACTTAATGATCCAAAATTTTCAAGGAGTAGAAAAAATGAAATTCTCAAGTTAACATGCGGTGGGATATTTACTAGAGCTAAACAACCCACTTTTTGCCTATTTTATAAAAAGCGGACCTAACAATCATAGATTATCGTAAATATTTTGATCGATTAATGATGTGTAACGGCTATAATTTTTATTAGAAATGACTTAGGGTTTGGGAGTCAACATTCATTTAAAAATGCCTTGCCACCCTCCCTTTTCTGATGATTGTAAAACCTTATATATAAAAAACTAAAAGAGTTTACAATCCATAAAAATTACAGATACTTTTTTGAATTATCTCTCTCATAATTTGTGCATTTCCATTTTGGATGTTCAATTTTTTTTCAAATCCAAACTTAAGTTTTCACTCTCCCATTTTTCTCGTAAACAAAAAGAAAAGGCAAATAGCTCACAACCAAATGAAAATTTACGAGTTGACGTATGCAAAAAATAGAAAACAATAATCAATGTAAGTGAAGAAAATTATTTCACGCACTAAAATTGAACACCAATGTTTTGTTATCCATGTTTGGGTAATTCCACTAGTACAACCCCTAATAGGTTGGTGGGATATTAAAGAAAGAGATTTCTAATTGATCCTAACATGTTTTAAATATGCATATGCATGCCTGAAACCTGTTGAAATTGCAAATGACCTAATGATCCAAAAATTTCAAGGACTAGAAAAAATTAAATTCTCAAGTTAACGTGTGGTGGGATATTTTTACAAGAGCCAAACAACCAACTTTTTGCTATTTTACAAAAAAGCGGACCTAAAATTGATAGATCATTGTAAATGTTATGATCGATTAGTGATGTGTAACAACTATAGTTTTTGTTAGAAGAGACTTATGGTTTAGGAGTCAACACTCAGTTAAAAATGCCTCGCCCCACTTTTTTCAATGATTGCAAAACCTAATATATAAAAACCTAAAAGAGTTTAAATCCTTAAAAATCACATATACTTTTTGGAATTATCTCTCTCAGCATTTGTCCAATTCCATTTTGGATGTTCAATTTTTTATCAAATGCAAACTTGAGTATTCACTCTCTCATTTTTCTCGTAAACAAAAATATAAGGCAAATAGATCACAAAAAAATGAAAATTTTAGAGTTTATGTATGCAAAATATTGAAAACTATAATATGTGTAAGTGAAGAAAATTATTTCACACAGTAAAAATGAACACCAAAGTTTTGTTATCCTTGTTTGGGGAATTCCACTAGTACAACCCCTAATAGCATGGTGAAATTTATAAGAAAGAAATATCTAATTGATCCGAACATGTTTTACATATGGATTAGCATACCCGAAACATGTTGATGCAAATGACCTAATGATCCAAAAATTTCGAGTAGAAAAAATTAAATTCTCAGGTAAACGTGCGGTGGGATATTTACAAGAGCCAAACAACCCACTTTTTGCCTATTTTACTAAAACTGGACTTAACAATCATAGATTACCGTATATATTTTGATCGATTAATTATGTCTAACGGCTATAATTTTAATTAGAAATGACTTATGGTCTGGGAGTCAACAATCATTTAAAAATGCATCTCCCCCATATCTGATGATTACAAAACCTAATATATAAAAAACTAAAAGAGTTTACGATTCTTAAAAATCACAGATACTTTTTTGAATTATCTCTCTCAGCATTTGTGCATTTCCATTTTGGATAATCAATATTTTTTCAAATCCAAACTTGAGTTTCCAATCTCCCATTTTTCTCGTAAACAAAATGATAAGGCAAATAGATCACAACAAAATGAAAATTTAAGAGTTTATGTATGCAAAAAACTGAAAACTATAATAAATGTAACTGAAGAAAATTATTTCACGCACTAAAAATGAACACCAAAGTTTTGTTATCCATGTTTGGGAAATTCCACTTGTACAACTCAGAATTTGGTGGAATTTTATAAGAAAGAGATTTCTAATTGATCCTAACATGTTTTAAATATGCATATCCATGTCTGAAACAAGTTGAAAATGCATATGAACTAATGATCCAAAAAATTCAAGCAGTAGAAAAAATTAAATTCCCAAGTTAACGTACGGTGGGATATTTACCAGAGATAAACAACCCACTTTTTGCCTATTTTACCAAAAGCGGACCTAACAATCATAGATTATCATAAATATTTTGATCGATTAATGATGTGTAACGGCTATAATTTTTATTAGAAAAGACTTGATTTGGGAGTCAACACTCATTTAAAAATGCCTTGCCCCCCCCCCCCCCCCCCCTCTCTTTTCTGATGATTGCGAAACCTAATATATAAAAAACTAAAAGAGTTTACAATCCTAAAAAATCAAAGATAATTTTTGGAATTATCTCTCTCAACATTTGTGCATTTCTATTTTGGATGTTCAACTTTTTTTCAAATCCAAACTTTGAGTTTTAACTCTCCCATTTTTCTCGTAAACAAAAAGATAAGGCAAATAGATCACAACAAAATGAAAATTTTACAGTTTATGTATGAAAAAAATTGAAAAATATAATCAATGCAAGTGAAGAAAATTATTTCTCACACTAAAAATGAACACCAAAGTTTTGTTATCCATGCTTGGGTAATTCCACTAGTACAACCCCTAATAGGTTGGTGGATTTTTATAAGAGAGAGATTTCTAATTGACCCTAACAAGTTTTAAATATGCATATGAATGCTTGAAACATGTTGAAATTGCAAATGACCTAATGATCCAAAAATTTCAAGGGTTACAAAAAATTAAATTCTCAAGTTAACGTGCGGTGGGACATTTACCAAAGCCAAACAACCCACTTTTTGCCTATTTTACAAAAAGCGGACCTAACAATCATAGATCATCGTAAATGTTTTGATCGATTAATGATGTGTAACAACTATAATTTTTGTTAGAAATGACTTATGATTTGGCAGTAAACACTCAGTTAAAAATGCCTTACGCCCCTTTTCCAATGATAGCAATACCTAATATATAAAAAACAAAAAGAGTTTACAATCCTTAAAAATCACAGATAACTTTTGGAATTAACTCTCTCAGCATTTGTGCATTTCCATTTTGGATGTTCAATTTTTTTTCAAATCCAAACTTTAGTTTTCACTCTCCCATTTTTCTTGTAAACAAAAAGATAAAGCAAATAGATCACAACAAAATGAAAATTTTAGAGTTTATGTATGAAAAAAATCTAAAACTAGAATAAATGTAAGTGAATAAATTTAGTTCATGGACTAAAAATGAACACCAAAGTTTTGTTATCCATGTTTGGGACATACAACTACTAATAGCTTGGTGGAATTTCATAAGAAAGATTTCTAATTGATCCTAACATGTTTTAAATATGAATATGCATGCCTGAAACATGTTGAAGATGCAAATGACCTAAAAATTCAAAAATTTCAAGGAGTTGAAAAAAATAATTCTCAAGTTAACGTGCGGTGGGATATTTACCAAAGCTAAACAACCCTCTTTTTGCCTATTTTACAAAAAGCGGACCTAACTATCTTAAATTATCGTAATATTTTGTCAATTAATGATGTGCAACGGCTATAATTTTTATTAGAAATGACTTATGGTTCGGGAGTCAACAATCTTTAAAAAAACCCTTGCCACCCCACCCCCCCATCACATTTCTAATGATTGAGAAACATAATATATAAAAAACTAAAAGAGTTTACAATCCATAAAAATCAAAGATACTTTTTGGAATTATCTCTATCAGCATTTGTGCATTTCCATTTTGGATGTTCAATATTTTGTCAAATCCAAACTTGAGTTTTCACTCTCCCATGTTTCTCGTAAACAAAAAGATAAGGCAAATAGATCACCTCAAAATGAAAGCTTTAGAGTTTATGTATGCAAAAAATTGAAAACTATAATAAATGTAAGTGAAGAACGTTATTTCATGCATTAAAAATGAACACCACAGTTTTGTTATCCATGTTTGTGATATTTCACTAGTACAACCCCTAATAACTTGGTGCAATTTTATAAGAAAGAGATTTCTAATTGATCCTAACATGTTTTAAATATGGATATGCATGCCTTAAACATGTTGAAGATGCAAATGACATAATGATCCAAACATTTCAAGGAGTAGAAAAAATTAAATTTCTAAGGTTAACGTGCGGTAAGATATTTACCAGAGTTAAACAACCCACTTTTTGCCTATTTTACAAAAGCGGACCTAACAATCATAGATCATCGTAAATGTTTTGATCAATTAATTATGTGTAACGGTGTTAGAAATGACTTGTGGTTTGGGAGTCAACACTCAATTAAAAATGTCTTGCACCCCCTTTTTCGATGATTACAAAACCTAAAATATAAAAAACTCAAAGAGTTTACATCCCTTAAAAATCACATAAACTTTTTTTAATTATCTCTCTCAGCATTTGTGCATTTCCTTTTTGCATGTTAATTTTTTTTTCAATTCCAAACTTGAGTTTTCACTCTCCCATTTTTCTCGTACACGAAAAGAAAAGGCAAATAGATCACAACAAAAGGAAAATTTTAGAGTTTATGTATGCAAAAAATTGAATACTATAATAAATGTAAGTGAAGAAATTTATTTCACGCACTAAAAATGAACACCAAAGTTTTGTTATCCATGTTTGGGTAATTCCACTAGTACAACCCCTAATATCTTGGTGGAATTTTATAAGAAAGAAATTTCTAATTGATCCAATCATATTTTAAATATGGATATGCATGCCTGAAACATTTTGAAGATGCAAATGACTTAATGATCCAAATATTTCAAGCAGTAGAAAAAATTACTTCTCAAGTTAACGTGTGGTGGGATATTTACCAGAGTCAAACAACACACTTTATGCCTATTTTACAAAAAGCAGACTTAACAATCATTGATCAACGTAAATTTTTTGATCGATTAATGATGTGTAACGGTTATAATGTTTTTTAGAAATTACTTATGGTTTGGGAGTCAACACTCAATTAAAAATGCCTCGCCCCCAATTTTTTGATGATTGCAAAACTTAATATATAAAAAACTAAAAGATATTACAATCCTTAAAAATCACAGATACCTTTTGGAATTATCTCTCTCAGCATTTGTGCATTTCCATTTTGGATGTTCAAATTTTTTTCAAATCCAAACTTGAATTTTTACTCTTCCATTTTTTTCGTAAACAAAAAGATAAGGCAAATGGCTCACAACAAAATGAAAATTTTAGTGTTTATGTATGCAAAAAAATAAAACTATAATAAATGTAAGTGAAGAAAATTGTTTCACACACTAAAAATGAACACCAAAGTTTTGTTATCCATGTTTGGGAAATTCTACTACTACAACCACTAATAGCTTAGTGGTATTTTATAAGAAAGAGATTTCGAATTGATCCTAACATGTTTTAAAAATGAATATGCATGCCTAAAACATGTTGAAGATTCAAATCACCAAATAATCCTAAAATTTCAAGGAGTTGATAAAATTAAATTATCAAGTTAACGTGCGGTGGGATATTTACCGGAGCTAAACAACCCACTTTTTGCGTATTAAATTCTCAAGTTAATGTGCGGTGGGATATTTACCAGAGCCAAACAACCCACTTTTTGCCTATTTTACAAAAAGCGGACGTAACAATCTTAGATTATCATAAATATTTTGATTGATTAATGATGTGTAACGGTTATAATTTTTATTAATAATGACTTATGGTTTGGGAGTCAACACTCATTTAAAAATGGCTCACCCCCTCTTTTATGATGATTGCGAAACCTAATATATAAAAAACTAAAAGATTTTACAATCCTTAAAAATCATATATACTTTTTGGAATTATCTCTCTCAGCATTTGTGCATTTCCAGTTTGGATGTTCAATTTTTTTTCAAATCCAAACTTGAGTTTTCACTCTCCCATTTGTTTTCGTTAACAAAAAGATAGAGCAAATAGATCACAAAAAATGAAAATTTTAGGGTTTATATATGCAAAAATTTGAAAACTATAATAAATGTATGTGAACAAAATTATTTCACACACTAAAAATGAACAACAAAGTTTTGTTATCCATGTTTGGGAAATTCCAATAGTACAACCCCTAATAGCTTGGTGGAATTTTAAAAGAAAGAGATCTCTAATTAATCCTAACATGTTTTAAATATGGATATGCATGCCTGAAACATGTTGACGATGCAAATGACCTAATGATCCAAAAATTTCAAGGAGTAAAAAAAATTAAATTCTCAAGTTAACGTGCGGTGGAATATTTACCAGAGCCATACAACCCACTTTTTTCCATGTTTACAAAAGGCGGACCTAACAATCATAGATCATTGTAAATGTTTTTATTGATTAATGATGTGTAATGGCAACACTTTTTGTTAGATATGACTTATGGTTTGGGATTCAACACTCAATTAAAAAAGCCGCCCCCGCTATACACCAACCCCCCCCCCCCCCCCCCCTTCCCCTCTTTTCTGATGATTGCAAAAACAAATATATAATAAACTAAAGGAGTTTACAATCCTTAAAAATCACAAATACTTTTTGGATTTATCTCTCTTAGCATTTATGCATTTCCATTTTGGATGTTCAATTTTTTTTCAAATCTAAACTTGAATTGTAACTCTCCCATTTTCTCGTAAACAAAAAGATAATGTAAAAAGATCACAAGAAAATGAAAATTTTAGAGTTTATTTATGCAAAAAATTGAAAACTATAATAAATGTAAGTGAAGAAAATTCTTTCATGCACTAAAAATGAACACCAAAGTTTTGTTGTCCAGGTTTTGGAAATTCCACTAGTCCAACCCCTAATAGCTTGGTGGAATTTTATAAGAATGAGATTTCTAATTGATCATAACATGTTTTAAATATGGATATGCATGCCTAAAACAAGTTGAAATAAAAATGACCTAATGATCCAAAAATTTGGAGTATAAAAAATTAAATTCTCAAGTTAATGTTCAGTGGGATATTTACTAGAATGAAACATCCCACTTTTTGTCTAGTTTAAAAAAAGTGGACCTAACCATCATCGTAAATTTTTTGATCGATTAATGATGTGTAACAACTATAATTTTTGTTAGAAATGACATAGAGTTTGGGAGTCAACGCTCAGTTAAAAAATCCTAGTCCCCCCTTTTACGATGATCGCAAAACCTAAAATATAAAAGACTAAAAGAGTTTACAAGCCTTAAAAATCACAGATACTTTTTGGAATTATCTCTGTCACCATTTGTAAACAAAAAAGATAAGGCAAAATGATCACTACAAAATGAAAATTTTAGAGTTCATGTATGCAAAAAATATAAAACTATAATAACTATAAGTGAAGAAAATTGTTTCACGCACTAAAATTGCACACCAAAGTTTTGTTATCCATTTTTGGGAAATTCCACTAGTATAACCTCTAATAGCTTAGTGGAATTTTATAAGAAAGCGATTTCTAATTGATCCTAACATGTTTTAAATGTGGATATGAATGCCTGAAACAAGTTGAAGATTCAAATGACCAAATCATCCAAAAATTTCAAGGAGTAGATAAAATTAAATTCTCAAGTTAACGTGCGGTGGGATATTTACCAGAGCCAAACAACCCACTTTTTTCCTATTTTACAAAAAACTGACATAATAATCATAGATTATCATAAATATTTTGATTGATTAATGATGTGTAACGGGTATAATTTTTATTAGAAATGACTTATGGTTTGGGTGTCAACACTCATTCAAAAATGCCTCAGCCCCCCTTTTATGATGATTGCGAAACCTAATATTTAAAAAACTAAAAGTGTTTACAATCCTTAAAAATGATATACACTTTTTGGAATTATCTATCTCAGCATTTGTGCATTTCCAGTTTGGATGTTCAATTTTTTTTTTCAAATCCAAACTAGAGTTTTCACTCTCAGATTTTCTTTCGTAAACAATAAGATAGAGCAAATAGATCACAGAAAAATAAAATTTTAGGGTTAATACTTGCAAAAATTTGAAAAATATAATAAATGTATGTGAACAAAATTATTTCACCCACTAAAAATGAACACCAAAGTTTTGTTATGCATGCTTGCGAAATTCCACTAGTACAACCCCTAATAACTTGGTGAAATTTTATAAGAAATAGATCTCTAATTGATCCTAACATGTTTTAAATATGGATATGCAAGCCTGAAACATGTTGAAGATGCAAATGACCTAATGATCCAAAAATTTCACGGAGTAAAAAAAATTAAATTCTCAAGTTAACGTGCGGTGGGATATTTACCAGAGTCAAACAACCCACTCCAAATTTACAAAAAGCGGACCTAACAATCATAGATCATTGTAAATGTTTTGATTGATTAATGATGTGTAATGGCTACACTTTTTGTTAGAAATGACTTATGGTTTGGAAGTCAACACTCATTTAAAAATGCCTCGCCCCCCTCTTTTCCCATAATTGAAAAACAAAATAAATAAAAAACTAAAAAAGTTTACAATCCTTAAATATCACTTATACTTTTTGGATTTATCTCTCTCAAAATTTGTGCATTTCCATTTTGGATGTTCAATTTTTTTTAAAATCCAAACTTGTATTTTCACTCTCCCATTTTTCTCGTAAACAAAAAGATAAGGTAAATAGATCACAAAAAAATCAAAATATTAAAGTTTATGTATGCAAAAAATTGAAAACTATAATAAATGTAAGTAAAGAAAATTATTTCACGCACTAAAAATGAACACCAAAGTTTTGTTGTCCATGTTTGGGAAATTCCATTAGTAAAACCCCTAATAGCTTGGTGGAATTTTATAAGAAAGAGATTTCTAATTGATCCTAACATTTTTTAAATATGGATATGCATGCCTGAAACAAGTTGAAATGCAAACGACCTAACGATCCAAAAATTTGGAGTAGAAAAAATTAAATTCTCAAAGTTAATGTTCAGTGGGATATTTACTAAAATGAAACATCCCACTTTTTGCCTAGTTTATAAAAAGCGGACCTAACAATCATAGATCATCGTAAATGTTTTGATCGATTAATGATGTGTAACGGCTATAATTTTTGTTAGAAATGACACATAGTTTGGGAGTCAACACTCAGTTAAAAAATCCTAGTCCCCCCTTTTCCGATGATTGCAAAACCTAAAATATAAAAGAATAAAAGAGTTTACAATTATTAAAAATCACAGATAGTTTTTGGAATTATCTCTCTCACCATTTGTGCATTTCCATTTTGGATGTTAAGTTTTTTTTAAAATCAAAATTTGTGCTTTCACTCTCCCATTTTTCTTGTAAAAAAAAAGATAAAGCAAATAGATCACAACAAAATGAAACTTTTAGAGTTGATGTAAGGAAAAATTTGAAAAATATAACAAATGTATGTGAAGAAAATTATTTCACACTCTAAAAATGAACACCAAAGTTTTGTTATCCATGTTTTGTGAAATTCCACAAGTACAACCCCTAATTGGTTGGTGGAATTTTATAAGAAAGAGATTTCTAATTGATCCAAACATGTTTTTAATATGGATATGCATGCCCGAAAAATGTTGAAGATGCAAATGACCTAATGATCCAAAAATTTCAAGGAGTAGAAAAAATTAAATTCTCAAGTTAACAGGCGGTGGGATATTTACCAGAGCCAAACAACCCACTTTTTTCCAAGTTTATAAAAAGCAGACCTAACAATCATAGATCATCGTAAATGTATTGATCGATTAATGATGTGTAATGGCTATAGTTTTGGTTAGAAAGGACTTATCGTTTATGAATCCACACTCATTTAAAAATGTCTTTCCCCCCTTTTCCGATGATTGTAAAACCTAATATATAAAAAACTAAAAGAGTTTTGGATTTATCTCTCTCAGCAATTGTGCATTTCCATTTTGGATGTTCAATTTTTTTTCAAATCCAAACTTGAATTTTCATTCTCCCATTTTTCTTTTAAACAAAAAGATCAAGTAAAAGATCACACCAACATGAAAATTTTAGAGTTTATGTATGCAAAAAATTGAAAACTATAATAAATTTACGTGAAGAAAATAATTTCATGAACTCAAAATGAACACCAAAGTTTTATTATCCATGTCTGGGAAATTCCACAACCCCTAATAGCTTGGTTGAATTTAATAAGAAAGAGATTTCTAATTGATCCTAAAATGTTTTAAAAATGGATATGCATGCCTGAAACATGTTGAAGATGCAAATGACCTAATGATCCAAAAATTTCGAGTAGAAAAAATTAAATTCTCAAGTTAACGTGGGGTGGGATATTTACCAGAGCCAAACAACCCACTTTTTGCCTAAAAATCATAGATCATCGTAAATGTCTTGAGCAATTAATGATGAGTAAAGGCTATATTTTTTGTTAGAAATGACTTATGGTTTGGCAATCAACACTCAGTTAAAAATACCTCGCTACCCCTTTTTTGATGATTGCAATCCTTAAAAATAACAGATGCCTTTTGGAATTATCTCTCTCAGCATTTGCGAATTTCTATTTTCGATGTTCAATTTTTTTTCACATCCAAACTTGAGTTTTTACTCTCCCATTTTTCTCGTAAACAAAAAGACTAGGCAAATAGATCACTACAAGATGAAAATTTCAGAGTTTATGTAAGAAAAAAAATGAAAACTGTAATAAATTTAAGTGGAGAAAATTATTTCGCGCACTAAAAACTAACACCAAGGTTTTGTTATCCATGTTAGGCAAATTCCACAACCCCTAATAGCTTGATGGAATTTTATAAAAAAGAGATTTCTAATTTATCCTAACATATTTTAAATACGGATATGCATGCCTAAAACATCTTGAGGATGCAAATGACTTAATGATCCAAAAATTTCAAGGAGTAGAAAAAATTAAATTCTCAAGTTAATGTGCGGTGGGATATTCACCAGAGCCAAACAACCCACTATTTGCCTAGTTTACAAAGAGCGGACCTAACAATCATAGATCATCGTAAATATTTTTATCGATTAATGATGTGTAATGGCTATAATACTTGTTAGAAATGACTTATTTTTTGGAAGTCAACACTCATTTAAAAATGCCAGCGTCCCCCATTTTCGATGATTGTAAAACCTAAAGTATAAAAAACTAAAATAGTTTACAATCCTTAAAAATCTCAGATACTTTTTGGAATCATCTCTCTCAGCATTTGGGCATTTCCATTTTGGATGTTCCATTTTTTTTTTTCATATCCAAACTTGAGTTTTCACTCTCCAATTTTTCTCGTAAACAAAAAGATAAGGTAAATAGATCAAAACAAAATGAAAATTTAAGAGTTAATGAATGCAAAAAATTGATAACTATAATAAATGTAAGTGAAGAAAATTATTTCACGCACTAAAAATGAACACGAAAGTTTTGTTATCCATGTTTGGGAAATTCCACAACCTCTAATAGCTTAGTGGAATTTTATTAGAAACATATTTCTAATTGATCCTAACATGTTTTAATTATGGATATCCATGCCTGAAACATGTTGAAGATGCAAATGACCTAATGATCCAAAAATTTCAAGGGGAAGAAAAAATTTAATTCTTAAGTCATCGTGCGGTGGAATTTTTACCCGAGCCAAACAATCCACTTTTTGCCTATTTTCTAAAAGGGGGACCTAACCAACATAGATCATTGTAAATGTTTTGATTGATTAATGTGTTGCCCCCTTTTTTTCGATGATTGCAAAACCTAATATATAAAAAGCTAAAAGAGTTTACAATCCTGAAAAATCACAAATACTTTTTGGATATTCCTTATTGGATATTCAACTTTTTTTCAAATCCAAACTTATGTTTTCACTCTCCCATTTTTCTCGTAAACAAAAAGAAAAGGCAAATAGATGTCAAAAAAATGAAAATTTTAGAGTTCATGTATGCAAAAAATTGAAAACTATAATAAATGTAAGTGAAGAAAAATTTTCATGCACTAAAAATGAACACCAAAGTTTTGTTATCCAGGTTTTGGAAATTCCACCAGTACAACCCCTAAGTGCTTGATGGAATTTTATTAGAAAGAGATTTCTAATTGATCCTAACATGTTTTAAATATGGATATGCATGCCTGAAAAATGTTGAAGATGCAAATGACCTGATGATCCAAAAATTTCGAGTAGAAAAAAATAAATTCTCAAGTTAACGTGCAGTGGGATATTTACCAGAGCTAAACCACCCACTTTTTGCGTTGTTTAAGAAAGGCGGACCTAACAATCATAGATTATCATAAATATTTTGATTGATTAATGATGTGTAACGGCTATAATTTTTATTAGAAATGACTTATGGTTTGGGAGTCAACACTCATTTAAAAATGCCTCGCCCATCCATTTCTAGTGATTGCAAAAGCTAATATATTAAAAACTAAAAAATTTTAAGATCCTTAAAAATCATACATACTTTTTTGAATTATCTCTCTCATAATTTTTGCATTTCCATTTTGGATAGTAAATTTTTTTGCAAATCCAAACTTGAGTTTTCAATCTCCCATTTTTCTTGTAAACATAAAGATAAGGCAAATAGATCACAAAAAAATGAAAATTTTAGAGTTTATGTATGCAAAAAATTGAAGACTATAATAAATGTAAGTGAAGAAAAATATTTCACGCACTAAAAATGAACAACAAAGTTTTGTTATCCATGTTTGGGAAATTCCACATGTACAACTCCTTATAGCTTGGTGGAATTTTATAAGAAAGACATTACTAATTGATCCTAACATGTTTTAAATATTCATTTCCACGCCTGAAACATGTTGAGAATGCAAATGACCTAATGATCCAAAAATTTCGAGTAAAAAATTTTAAATTGTCGAGTTAACGTGTGGTGGGATAATTACCAGAGCCAAACAACACACTTTTTGCCTATTTTACAAAAAATAGAGCTAACAATCATAGATCATCGTAAATTTTTTGATCGATTAATAATGTGTAATGGCTATCATTTTTATTAGAAATGACTTATGGTTTGGGAGTCAATCCTCTTTTAAAAATGCCTCGCCCCCCCCGTTTTCCGATTATTGAAAAACCTAATATATAAAAAACTAAAAGAGTGTACAATCCTTAAAAATCACAAATACATTTTGGAATTATCTCTCTCAGAATTTGTGCATTTCCATTTTGGAAGTTCAATTTTTTTCAAATCCAAAGTTGAGTTTGCACTCTCCCATTTTTCTAGTAAACAAAAAGAAAAGGAAAATAGATCACAACAAAATGAAAATTTTACAGTTTATGTATGCAAAGAATTGAAAACTATAACAAATATAAGTGAAGAAAATTAATTCATGCACTAAACCTGGACACCGAAGTTTTTTGTCCATGTTTGGGAAATTCCACTAGTACAACCCCTAATAGCTTGGTAGAATTTTATAAGAAATAAATTTCTAATTGATCAAAACATGTTTTAAATATGGATATGCATGCCTAAACCAAGTTGAAGATGCAAATGACCTAAAGATCCAAAAATTTCAAGGAGTAGAAAAAATTTATTTCTCAAGTTAACGTACGGTGGGATATTTAAGAGAGCCAAACAACCCACTTTTTGCCAATTTTACCAAAAGTGGACCTAACAATCATAGATTATCATAAATATTTTTATCGATTAATGATGTCTAACGGCTATAATTTTTATTAGAAATGACCTATGGTTTGAGAGTCAACATTCATTTAAAAATGCATCTCCCCCCCCCCCCCCCCTTATCTGATTATTACGAAACCTAATATATAAAAACCTAAAAGAGTTTCCAATCCTTAAATATCATAGATACTTTTTGGAAGTATCTCTCTCAGCATTTGTCCATTTCCATTTTGGTTGATCAATTTTTTCTTCAAATCCAAACTTTAGTTTTCACTCGCCCTTTTTTCTTGTAAAAAAAAAGATAAGGCAAATAGATCACAACTAAATTAAATTTTAGAGTTGATGTGTGCAAAAAATTGAAAAATATAACAAATATAAGTGAAGAATATTACTTCACGCACTAAAAATGAAAACCAAAGTTTTGTTGTCCATGTTTGGGAAATTCCACTAGTACAACCCTTAATAGCTTGGTATAATTTTATAAGAAAGAGATTTCTTATTGATCCTAACATGTTTTAAATGTGGTGGATACGCATGCTATAAACATGTTAAAGATGCAAATGACCTAATGATCAAAAAATTTCTAGGAGAACAAAAAATTAAATTCTCAAGTCAACGTGCTGTGGGATATTTACCAAAGCCAAACAACCAACTTTTTTCCTAGTTTAAAAAAAGTGGACCTAACAATCATTGATCATCGTAAATGTTTTGATCGATTAATGATGTGTAATGGCTAGAATGTTTTTTAGAAATGACTTATGGTTTGGGAGTCAACACTCAGTTAAAAATGCCTCGCCCCCCATTTTCCGATGATTGCAAAACAAAATATATAAAAAAGTAAAAGAGTTTACAATCCTTAAAAATCACAGATACTTTTTTGGAATTTTCTCTCTCAACAATTGTGCATTTCCATTTTGGATGTTCAATTTTTTTTCAAATCCAAACTTGAGTTTTCACTCTCCCATTTTTCTCGGAAACAAAAAGATAAGGTAAATACATCACAACAAAATGAAAATTTTAGAGTTTATGTATGCAAAAAATTGAAAACTATAATAAATGTAAGTGAAGAAAATTATTTCACACACTAAAAATGAACACCAAAGATTTGTTATCCATGTTTTGGAAATTCCACTCTTACAACCCCTAATAGCTTGGTAGAATTTTATGAGAAAGAAATTTCTAATTGATCCTAACATGTTTTAAATATAGATATGCATGCCTGAAACATTTTGAAGATGCAAATGACCTAATGATCCAAAAATTTCAGGGAGTAGAAAAAATTAAATTCTCAAGTCAATGTGGTATAAGTTATTTACAAGAGCCAAAGAACCAAATTTTTGTCTAGTTTGCAAGAAGCGGACCTAAAAATTATAGATCATCATAAATGTTTTGATCGATTAATGACGTGTAACGTATATAATTTTTTTAGAAATGGTTTGGGAGTCAACATTCAGTTAAAAATGCCTAGCACCCCATTTTTCGGTGATTGAAAAACAAAATATATAAAAAAGTAAAAGAGTTAACAATCCTTTAATCACAAATAGTTTTTTAGAATTATCTCTCTTAGCATTTGTGCATTTCCATTTTGGATGTTCAATTTTTTTTCAAATCCAAACTCGAGTTTTCTCTCTCACAGTTTTCTAGGAAAAAAAAAGTTAAGGCAAATAGATCACCACAAAAAGCAAATTTTAGAGTTTATGTATGCAAAATATTGAAAAATATATAAATTTAATTGAAGAAAATTACTTCATGCACTAAAAATAAACACCAATTTTTTGTTGTTCTTGTTTGGGAAAGTCCACGAGTACAACCCCTAATTGCTTGGTGGAATTTTATAAAAAAGAAATTTCTAATTGATCTGAGCATGTTTTAAATATTGATATGCATGCCTGAAACATGTTGAAGATGCAAATGACCTAAATATCCAAAAATTTCAAGGAGTAGAAAAAATTAAATTCTCTAGTTAACAAGCGGTGGGATACTTACCATAGCCAAACAACCCACTTTTTGCCTATTTTTCAAAAAGCAGACCTGACAATCATAGATTATCGTAAATATTTTGATCGATTAATGTTGTGTAATGGCTATAATTTTTATTAAAAATGACTTATGGTTTGGCAGTCAACATTCATTTAAAAATGCATCTCCCACCCTTATCTGATAATTACGAAACCTAATATATAAAAAAATAAAAAGTGTTTCCAATCGTTAAATATCATAGATACTTTTTGGAAGTATCTCTCCCAGTATTTATGCATTTCCATTTGGGTTGATCAATTTCTTTTTCAAATCCAAACTTTAGTTTTCACTCTCCCATTTTTCTCGTAAACAAAAAGGTAAGGCAAATAGAACACAACAAAATGAAAATTTTAGAGTTCATGTATGTAAAAATTTAAAAAATTTAATAAATGTAAGTGAAGAATATTACTTCACGCACTAAAAATGAACACCAAAGTTTTGTTATCCATGTTTTGGAAATTCATCTAGTACAACACCTAATAACTTGGTGGAATTTTAAGAGAGAGATTTTTAATTGATCCTAACATATTTTAAATATGGATGTGCATGCCTGAAACTTTTTGAAGATGCAAATGACCTAATGATCCAAAAATTTCACAGAGTAGAAAAAATTAAATTCTCAAGTCAACGTGTTGTGGGATATTTACGTGAGCCAAACAACCCCCTTTTTGCCTAGTTTACAAATAGTGGACATAACAATCATAGATCATCGTTAAAGTTTTGATCAATTAATGATGTGTAACGGCTATAATTTTTTTTAGAAATGACTTATGGTTTGGGAGTCAACACTCAGTTAAAAATGCCTCGCCCCCCATTTTTTGATGATCGCAAAACCAAATATAAAAAAAAGTAAAAGATTTTAAAATCCTTAAAAATCACAGATACGTTTTTGGAATTATCTCTCTCAGCATTTGTGCATTTCCATTACGGATGTTCAATTTTTTTCAAATCCAAACGTGAGTTTTCACTCTCCCTTTTTTCTCAGAAACAAAAAGATAAGGTAAATAGATCACAACAAAATGAAAATTTTAGAGTTTATGTATGCCTAAAAATGAAAACTATAATAAATATAAGTGAAGAAAATTATTTCACACACTAAAAATGCACACCAAATATTTGTTATCCATGTTTTGGAAATTCCACTAGTACAACCCCTAGTAGCGTGGTGGAATTTAATATGAAAAATATTTCTAATTCATCCTAACATGTTTAAATCTGGATATGCATGCCTAAAATATGTTGAAGATGAAAATGACCTAATGAAATAAAAATTTCTAGGAATGGAAAAAATTAAATTCTCAAGTTTACATGTGGTGAGATATTTATCAGAGGAATGCTTCCCCCCCACCCTCCACCCCCCCCCCCCCCCCCCCCCCCCCCCCCAACCCCCCTATGATTGAAAAAACCTGATATGTTAAAAACTAAAAGAGTTTAAGATCCTTAAAAATCATACATACTTTTTTGAATTATCTCTCTCAGAATTTGTGCATTTCCATTTTGGATAGTAAATTTTTTTTCAAATCCAAACTTGACTTTTCATTCTCCCATTTTTCTCGTAAACAAAAGGATAAGGCAAATAGATCACAAAAGGATAAGGCAAATAGATCACAACAAAATGAAAATTTTAGATTTTATGTATGCAAAAAATTGAAAATTATAATAAATGTAAGTGAAGAAAAATATTTCACGCGCTAAAAATGAACAACAAAGTTTTGTTATCCATGTTTGGGAAATTCCACATGTACAACTCCTTATTGCTTGGTGGAATTTTATAAGAAAGAGATTTCTAATTGATCATAACATGTTTTAAATGTGGATTTGCATGACTGAAACATGTTGAAGATGCAAATGACTTAATGTTCCAAAAATTTGAAGGAGTAGAAAAAATTATATTCTCAAGTTAATGTCCGGTGGGTTATTTACCAATGCCAAACAACCCACTTTTTTCCCATTTTAAGAAAAGCGGACCTAACAAGCATAGATCATCACAAATGTTTTGATCGATTAATGTTGTGTTACTGCTATAATTTTATTAGAAATGACTTATGGTTTGGGAGTCAACACCCAGTTAAAAATGCCTCCACACCCCCCCCCCCCCCCCCCCCCCCCTCCCCCCCCCCCCCCCCCCCCCCCCCCCCCCTTTTTTCTGATGATTGCAAAACCTAATATATTAAAAACTAAAAGATTTTAAGATCCTTAAAAATCATAGATACTTTTTTGAATTATCTCTCTCAAAATTTGTGCATTTCCATTTTGGATAGTCAATTTTTTTTTCAAATCCAAACTTGAGTTTTTATTCTCCCATTTTTCTCGTAAACAAAATTATAAGGCAAATAGATCACAACAAAATGAAAATTTTAGAGTTTATATATACAAAAAATGGTAAACTATAATAAATGTAAGTGAAGAAAATTATTTCACGCACAAAAAATGAACACCAAAGTTTTGTTATCCATGTTTGGAAAATTCCACTTGGACAACTCCTTATAGCTTGGTGGAATTTTATAAGAAAGAGATTTCTAATTGATCCTAACATGTTTTAAATATACATATCCATGCCTGAAACATGTTGAAAATGCAAATGACCTAATGATCCAAAAATTTCAAGGAGTTGAAAAAATTAAATTCGTAAGTTAACGTGCGGTAGGATATTTACCAGAGCCAAACAACCCACCTTTTTGTCTAGTTTAAAAAAAGCGAACCTAACAATCATTGATCATAGTAATTGTTTTGATCGATTAATGAAGTGTAACGGGAATAATTTTTTGTTAGAAATGACTTATTTTTTGGCAGATGACACTCAGTTAAAAATGCCTCGCCCCCCTTTTCCGATGATTGGAAAACCTTATATATAGAAAACAAAATGAGCTTAAAATCCTCAAAAGTCAATGACACGTTTTGGAATTATCTCTCTTAGCATTGAATTATCTCTCTTAGCATTTGCGCATTTCCATTTTCGATGCTCAAATTTTTTTAAAATCCAAACTTGAGTTTTCAATCTCCCATTTTTCTCGTAAACAAAAGATAAGGAAGAAAGATCACAACAAAATGAAAATTTTAGAGTTTATGTATGCAAAATATTAAAAACTATAATAAATGTAAGTGAAGAAAATTACTTGACGCACAAAAAATGAACACCAAAGTTTTGTTATCCATATTTGGGAAATTCCACTAGTACAACCCCTAATAGATTGGTGGAATTTTATAAGAAAGAAATTGCTAATTGATCTATACCTGTTTTAAATATGGATATGCACACCTGAAACTTTTTGAAGACGCAAATGACCTAATGATCCAAAAATTTCAAGGAGTAGAAATATTTAAATTCTCAAGTTAATGAGCGGAGGGATATTTACCATAGCCAAACAGCCATTTTTTGCCTATTTTAAAAAAAGCGGACCTAAGAATCATAGATTATCATAAATATTTTGATCGATTAATGATGTGTAACGGCTATCATTTTTATTAGAAATGACTTATGATTTGGGAGTCAACATTCATTTAAAAATGCATCTCCCCCCTTAACAGATAATTACGAAACCTAATATATAAAAAACTAAAAGAGTTTCCAATCTTTAAATATCATAGATATTGTTTGGAAGTATCTCTCTCAGCATTTGTGCATTTCCATTTTGGTTGATCAATTTTTTTTCAAATCCAAACTTTAGTTTTCGCTCTCCCATTTTTCTTGTAAACAAAAAGATAAGGCAAATAGATCATAACAAAATGAAAATTTTAGAGTTTATGTATGCAAAAAATTGAAATTTATAATAGATGTAAGTGAAGAATACTACTTCACTCACTAAAAATGAACACCAAACTTTTGTTGTCCATGTTTTGGAAATTCCACTAGTACAACACCTAATAGCTTGCTGGAATTTTTTGAGAAAGAGATTTCTAATTGATCCTACCATGTTTTAAATATGGATATGCATGCCTGGAATATTTTGAAGATGCAAATGACCTAGTGATCCAAAATTTTTATGGAGAAGAAAAAATGAAATTCTCAAGTCAACGTGCTGTGGGATATTTACCAGAGCCAAACAACCCAATTTTTGCCTTGTTTAAAAAAAGTGGACCTAACAATCATAATTCATTGTAAAGGTTTTGATCGATTAATGATGTGTAACAGCTATAATTTTTTTTAGAAATGACTTATGGTTTAGGAGTCAACACTTAGTTAAAAATGCCTCGCCCCCCATTTTTCGATGATTCCAAAACCAAATATATAAAAACCTAAATGAGTTTACAATCCTTAAAAATCACAGATACGTTTTTGGAATTATCTCTCTCAGCATTTATGCATTTCCATTTTGGATGTTCAATTTTTTTTCAAATCCAAACTAGGGTTTTCACTCTCCCATTTTCCTCGTAAACAAAAAGATAATGATAATAGATCACAACAAAATGAAAATTTTAGAGTTTATGTATGCAAAAATTTAAAAACTATAATAAATGTAAGTGAAGAAAATTAATTCACACACTAAAAATGAACACCAAAGTTTTGTTATCCATGTTTTGGAAATTCCACTAGTACAACCCCTTATAGCTTGGTGGAATTTTATAAGAAAAAGATTTCTAATTGATCCTAACATGTTTTACATGTGGATATGCATGCCTGAAACATGTTGAAGATGCAAATGACCTAATGATCCAAAAATTTCAAGGAGTGGAAAAAATTAAATTCTCAAGTTTACGTGTGGTGGGATATTTACCAGAGCCAAACAACCTACTTTTTGCCCATTTTACAAAAAGCGGACCTAACAATCATAGATCATCATAAATTTTTCGATTGATTATTGATGTGTAACGGCTATAATTTTATTAGAAATGACTTATGGTTTGGGAGTCAACACTCACTTAAAAATGCCTCGTCCCCCCTTTTCCGATGATTGAAAAACCTAATATATAAAAAACTAAAAGAGTTTAAAATCCTTAAAAATCATAGATACATTTTGGAATTAGCTCTCTCAGTATTTGTGCATTTCCATTTTGGATGTTCAATTTTTTTTCAAATCCAAACTTGATTTTTCACTCTCCCATTTTTCTCGTAAACAAAAGGATAAGGCAAATAGTAGACAACAAAATGTAAATTTTAGAGTTTATGTATGCAAAAAATTGAAAACTAAAATAAATGGAAGTCAAGAAAATTATTTCACGCAATAAAAATGAACACCAAACTTTTGTTGTCCATGTTTGGGAAATTCCATTAGTACAACCCCTAATAGCTTGGTGGAATTTTTTAAGAAAGAGATTACTAAATTATCCTAACATGTTTTAAATGTGGATTTGCATGCCTGAAACATGTTGAAGATACAAATGACCTAATGATCCAAAAATTTCAAGGAGTAGAAAAAATTATATTCTCAAGTTAATGTGCGGTGTGTTATTTACCTATGACAATCAACCCACTTTTTGCCAATTTTTAAAAAAGCGGACCTAACAATCATAGATCATCGTAAATGTTTTGATCGATTAATGTTGTGTAACTGCTATAATTTTTTTTAGAAATGACTTATGGTTTGGGAGTCAACACTCAGTTAAAAATGCCTCGCCCCCCCTTTTTCGATTATTGCAAAACATAATATATTAAAAACTAAAAGAGTTTAAGATCCTTAAAAATCACATATACTTTTTTGAGTTATCTCTCTGAGCATTTGTGCATTTCCATTTTGGATAGTCAATTTTTTTTCAAATCCAAACTTGAGTTTTCATTCTCCCATTTCACGCACTAAAAATGAACACCAAAGTTTTGTTATCCATGTTTGGTAAATTTCACTTGTACAACTATTCATATCTTGGTGGAATTTTATAAGAAAGTGATTTCTAATTGATCCTAACATATATTAAATATGCTTATCCATGCCTGAAACATGTTGAAAATTCAAATGACCTAATGATCCAAAAAATTCGAGTAGAAAAAAATAAATTCTCAAGTTAACGTGCGGTGGGATATTTACGAGAGCCAAACAACCACCTTTTTTCCTATTTTACAAAGAGCGGACCAAACAATCATAGATCATGGTAATTTTTTTGATTGATTAATGATGTGTAATAAGAATAATTTTTGTTAGAAATGACTTATGGTTTGGGAGTCAAGACTCAGTTAAAAATGCCCCGCCCCCCTTTTTTCGGTGATTGGAAAACCTAATATATAAAAAACTAAAAGATTTTACAATCCTTAAAAATCATAGATACTTTTTGGATTTATCTCTCTCAGCATTTATGCATTTCCATTTTGGATGTTCAATTTTTTTTCAAATCCAAACTAGAGTTTTCACTCTCCCATTTTTCTCGTAAACAAAAAGATAAGGCAAATAGATCACAACAAAATGAAAATTTAAGAGTTTATGTATGCAAAAAAGTGATACTATAATAAATGTAAGTGAAGAAAATTATTCATTGCACTAAAAATGAACACCAAAGTTTTGTTATCCATGTTTGGAAAATTCCACTAGTACAACCCCTAATAGCTTGGTGGAATTTTATAAGAAAGAGATTTCTAATTGATTCTAATATGTTTTAAATATGGATATGCATGCCTGAAGCATGTTGAAGATGCAAATGACCTAATGATCCAAAAGTTTCAAGGAGTATAAAAAATTAAATTCTCAAGTTAACATGCGATGGGATATTTACCAAAGCCAAACAACCCAGTTTTTGCCTATTTACATAAAGCGGACCTAATAATCAAAGATCATCGTAAATATTTTGATCAATTAATGGTGTGTAACGGTGGTGGAAATGACTTATGGTTTGGGAGTCAACACCGAGTTAAAAATTCCTCGCCCCCCCTTTTTCGATGATTGAAAAACCTAATATATAAAAACTAAAAGAGTTCACAATCCTTAAAAATCACAGATACATTTTGGAATTATCTCTCTCAGCATTTGTGCATTTCTAGTTTAAATGTTCAATTTTTTGTCAAATCCAAACTTGAGTTTTCACTCTCCCATTTTTCTCATAAACAAAAAGATATGGCAAATAGATCACAAGAAAACTTAAATTTTAGAGTTTATGTATGCAAAAAATTGAAAACTATAGCAAATGCAAGTGAAGAAAATTATTTCACGCACTAAAAATGAACCCCAAAGTTTTGTTGTCCATGTTTGGGAAATTCCACTAGTACAACCCCTAATAGCTTGGTGGAATTTTATGAGAAAGAGATTTCTAATTAATCCTAAAATGTTTTTAATGTGGATTTGCATGCCTGAAACATGTTTAAGATGCAAATGACCTAAGGATCCAAAAATTTCAAGGACTAGAAAAAAATAAATTCTCAAGTTAACGTGCAGTGAGATATTTACTAGAGCCAAACAACCCACTTTTTGCCTAGTTTACAAAAAGCGGACCTAAGAATCATTGATCATCGTAAATGTTTTGATCGATTAATGATGTGTAACGGCAATAATTTTTGTTAGAAATGACATATTGTTTGGGAGTCAACACTCAGTTAATAATGACTTGCCCCCATTTTCTGATAATTGCAAAACCTAATGTATAAAAAACTAAAAGAGTTTACAGTCCTTAAAAATCACGGACACTTTTTGGAATTATCTCTCTTAGCATTTGTGCATTTCCATTTCAATGTTCAATTTTTTTTCAAATCCAAACTTGAGTTTTCTCTCTCCCATTTTCTTGTAAACAAAAAGATAAGGCAGATAGATCAAATCAAAATGAAAATTTTAGAGTTAATCTATGCAAAATATAGAAAATTATAATAAACGTAAGTGAAGAAAATTATTTCACGCACTAAAAATGTACACCAAAGTTTTGTTATCCATGTTTGGGAAATTCCACTAGACAACCCCAAATAGCTTGGTGGAATTTTTTAAGAAAGAGATTTATAATTGATCCTTACATGTTTTAAATATTGATATGCATGCCTGAAACATGTTGAAAATGCAAATGACCTAAGGATCTAAAAATTTCAAGGAGAAGAAAAAATTAAATTCTCAAGTTAATGTGCGGTGGGATATTTACTAGAGACAAACAACCAACTTTTTTTGCCTATTTTACAAAAAGTGGACGTAACTGTCATAGATTAACGTAAATGTTTAGATCGATTAATGATCTGTAATGGCTGTAATTTTTATTAGAAATGACTTATGGTTTGGGAGTCAACACTCATTTAAAAATGCCTCACCCCCCCCCCCCCCCCCCCTCCCCTTTTCCAATGATTGAAAAACCTAATATATAAAAAATTAAAAGAGTTTAAAATACTTAAAAATCACAGATACATCTTGGAATTATCTCTCTCCGCATTTGTGCATTTCCATTTTAGATGTTCAATTTTTTTTCAAATCCAAACTTCAGTTTTCACTCTCCCATTTTTCACGAAGATAAGGCAAGTAGATCACAACAAAATGAAAATTTTAGAGTTTATGTATGCAAAAAATTGAAAACTATAACAAATTTAAGTGAAGAAAATTATTTCACGCACTAAAAATGAACACAAAAGTTTTGTTGTCCTTGTTTGGGAAATTGCACTAGTACAACCCCTAATAGCATGGTGGAATTTTATAAGAAATAGATTTATAATTGATCCTAACATGTTTTAAATGTGGATTTGCATGCATGAAACATGTTGAAGAGGCAAATGACCTAATCATCCAAAAATTTCAATGACTAGAAAAAAGTAAATTCTCAAGTAAACCTGCGGTGAGATATTTATAAGAGCCAAACAACCCACTTTTTGCCTAGTTTACTAAAAGCGGACCTAACAATCATAGAACATCGTAAATGTTTTGGTCAATTAATGATGTGTAACGGCTATAATTTGTTTTAGAAATGACATACTGTTTGGGAGTCAACACTCCGTTAAAAATGACTCCCCCCCTATTTTCCGATAATTACAAAAGCCAATATATAAAAAACTAAAAGAGTTTACAATCCTTAAAAATCATGGACACTTTTTAGAATTATCTCTCTTAGCATTTGTGCATTTCCACTTCAATCTTAATTTTTTTTCAAATCCAAACTTGTGTTTTCACTCTCCAATTTTTCTCGTAAACAAAAACTAAGGGAAATAGCTTGCAACAAAATGAAAATTTTAGAGTATATGTATGCAAAATATTGAAAAATATAATAAATGTAAATGAATAAAATTATTTCACACAGTAAAAATGAACACTAAAGTTATCCATGTTTGGGAAATTCCACTAGTACAACCCCTAATAGCTTGGTTGAATTTTATAAGAAAGAAATTTATAATTGATCTGAGCATGTTTTAAATATGGATATACATGCCTAAAACATGTTGAAGAAGCAAATGACCTAATGATCCAAAAAATTCAAGGAGTAGAAAAAATTAAATTCTCAAGTTAACGTGCGGTGGGATGTTGACCAGAGCCAAACAACCCACTTTTTGCTAATTTTACAAAAAAGGGACCTAACTGTCATAGATTACCATAAATATTTTGATCGATTAATGATGTGAAATGGCTATAATTTTTATTAGAAATGACTTATGGTTTGGGAGTCAACATTCATTTAAAAATACATCTCCCCCCTTATCTGATGATTACGAAACCTAATATATAAAAAACTAAAAGATTTTCCAATCTTTAAATATCACAAATACTTTTTGGAAGTATCTCTCTCAGCATTTGTGCATTTCCATTTTGGTTGATCAATTTTTTTTCAAATCCAAACTTTAGTTTTCACTCTCTCATTTTTCTCGTAAACAAAAAGATAAGGCAAATAGATCACAATAAAATGAAAATTTTAGAGTTTGTGGATGCAAAAAATTGACAACTATAATAAATGTAAATGAAGAATATTACTTCATGCACTAAAAATAAAAACCAAAGTTTTTGTATCCATGTTTTGGAAATTCCACTAGTACAACACCTAATAGCTTGGCGGAATTTTATGAGAAAGAGATTTCTAATTGATCCTACCATGTTTTAAATATGGATATGCATGCCTAAAATATTTTGAAGATCCAAATGACCTAATGATCCAAAAATTTCATGGAGAAGAAAAAATTAAATTCTCAAGTTAACATGATATGGGATATTTACCAGAGACAAATAACCCACTTTTTGCCTAGTTTACAAAAAGTGGACCTAACAATCATAGATCATCGTAAATGTTTTGATCGATTAATGTTGTGTAATTTCTATACTTTTTTATAGAAATGACTTATGGTTTGGGAGTCAACACACAGTTAAAAATGCCTGGCCCCCCTTTTCCGATGATTGCAAAACCTAATATATTAAAAACTAAAAGATTTTAAGATCCTTAAAAATCATAGATACTTTTTTGAATTATCTCTCTGAGCATTTTAACATTTCCATTTTGGATAGTCTATTTTTTTTCAAATCCAAACATGAGTTTTCATTCTCCCATTTTTCTTGTAAACAAAAAGATAGGGCTAATAGATCACAACAAAATGAAAATTTTAGAGTTTATGTATGCAAAAAATTTAAAACTATAATAAATGTAAGTGAAGAAATTATTTCACGCACTAAAAATGAACAACAAAGTTTTGTTATCCATGTTAGGGAAATTCCACTTGTACAACTCCTATTAACTTGGTGGAATTTTAAAAGAAAGACATTTCTAATTGATCCTCACTTGTTTTAAATATGCATATTCATGCTTGAAACATGTTGAAAATGCAAATGACCTAATGATCCAAAAATTTCAAGGAGAAGAAAAAAGGAAATTTTCAAATTAACGTGCGGTGAGATATTTACTAGAGCCAAACAACCCACTTTTTTGCCTAGTTTACAAAAAGTGGACCTAGAAATCATAGATCATCGTTAATGTTTTGATTGATTAATGATGTGTAATGACTATAACTTGTGTTAGAAATGACTTATGGTTTGGGAGTCAACACTCAGTTAAAAATGTCTTGGCCCACATTTTCCGATGATTGCAAAACCTAATATATAAAAAACTTAAAGAGTTTACAATCCTTAAAAATTACAGATACTTTGTTGAATATTATCTCTCTGAATTTGTGCATTTATGTTTTGGATGTTCAATTTTTTTCAAATCCAAACTTGAGTTTTCACTCAACCATTTTTTTTGTAAAAAAAAAAAAAAAATGGCAAATAGATCACAACAAAATGAAAGTTTTAGAGTTTATCTATGCAAAAATTTGAAAAATATAACAAATGTAAGTGAAGAAAATTATTTCACGCACTAAAAATGAACACCAAAGCTTTGTTATCCATGTTTGGGAAATTCCACTAGAACAACCCCTAATAGCTTGGTGGAATTTTATAAGAAAGAGATTTCTAATTGATCCTAACATGCTTTAAATACGGATATGCATGCCTAAAACATGTTTAAGAAGCAAATGACTTAATGATCCAAAATTTTCAAGGGGTAGAAAAAATGAAATTCTCAAGTTAACGTGCGGTGGGATATTTACTAGAGCTAAACAACCCACTTTTTGCCTATTTTATAAAAAGCGGACCTAACAATCATAGATTATCTTAAATATTTTGATCGATTAATGATGTGTAACGGCTATAATTTTTATTAGAAATGACTTAGGGTTTGGGAGTCAACATTCATTTAAAAATGCGTTGCCACCCTCCTTTTTCTGATTATTGTAAAACCTTATATATAAAAAACTAAAAGAGTTTACAATCCTTAAAAATCACCGATACTTTTTTGAATTATCTCTCTCAGAATTTGTGCATTTCCATTTTGGATGTTCAATTTTTTTTCAAATCCAAACTTAAGTTTTCACTCTCCCATTTTTCTCGTAAACAAAAAGAAAAGGCAAATAGCTCACAGCCAAATGAAAATTTACGAGTTGACGTATGCAAAAAATAGAAAACAATAATCAATGTAAATGAAGAAAATTATTTCACGCACTAAAATTGAACACCAATGTTTTGTTATCCATGTTTGAGTAGTTCCACTAGTACAACCCGTAATAGGTTGGTGGGATTTTAAAGAAAGAGATTTCTAATTGATCCTAACATGTTTTAAATATGCATATGCATGCCTAAAACATGTTGAAATTGCAAATGACCTAATGATCCAAACATTTCATGGACTAGAAAAAATTAAATTCTCAAGTTAACGTGTGGTGGGATATTTTTACAAGAGCCAAACAACCCACTTTTTGCCTATTTTACAAAAAAGCGGACCTAAAATTCATAGATCATTGTAAATGTTACGATCGATTAGTGATGTGTAACAACTATAGTTTTTGTTAGAAATGACTTATGGTTTGGGAGTCAACACTCGGTTAAAAATGCCTCGCCCCACTTTTTTCAATGATTGCAAAACCTAATATATAAAAACCTAAAAGAGTTTAAAATCCTTAAATATCACATATACTTTTTTGAATTATCTCTCTCAGCATTTGTCCAATTCCATTTTGGATGTTCAATTTTTTATCAAATGCAAACTTGAGTATTCACTCTCCCATTTTTCTCGTAAACAAAAATATAAGGCAAATAGATCACAACAAAATGAAAATTTTAGAGTTTATGTATGCAAAATATTGAAAACTATAATATATGTAAGTGAAGAAAATTATTTCACACACTAAAAATGAACACCAAAGTTTTGTTATCCTTGTTTGGGGAATTCCACTAGTACAACCCCTAATAGCATGGTGAAATTTATAAGAAAGAAATATCTAATTGATCCGAACATGTTTTAAATATGGATTAGTATGTCTGAAACATGTTGATGCAAATGACCTAATGATCCAAAAATTTCAAAGAGTAGAAAAAATTAAATTCTCAAGTAAACGTGCGGTGGGATATTTACAAGAGCCAAACAACCCAGTTTTTGCCTATTTTACAAAAATCGGACTTAACAATCATAGATTACCGTATATATTTTGATCGATTAATTATGTCTAACGGCTATAATTTTAATTAGAAATGACTTATGGTCTGGGAGTCAACAATCATTTAAAAATGCATATCCCCCATATCTGCTGATTGTAAAACCTAATATATAAAAAACTAAAAGAGTTTACGATTCTTAAAAATCACAGATACTTTTTTGAATTATCTCTCTCAGCATTTGTGCATTTCCATTTTGGATAGTCAATTTTTTTCAAATCCAAACTTGAGTTTTCAATCTCCCATTTTTCTCGTAAACAAAACGATAAGGCAAATAGATCACAACAAAATGAAAATTTAAGAGTTTATGTATGCAAAAAACTGAAAACTATAATAAATGTAACTGAAGAAAATTATTTCACGCACTAAAAATGAACACCAAAGTTTTGTTATCCATGTTTGGGAAATTCCACTTGTACAACTCCTTAGAACTTGGTGGAATTTTATAAGAAAGAGATTTCTAATTGATCCTAACATGTTTTAAATCTGCATATCCATGCCTGAAACAAGTTGAAAATGCAAATGAACTAATGATCCAAAAAATTCATGCAGTAGAAAAAATTTAACGTCCAGTGGGATATTTTCCAGAGCCAAACAACCCACCATTTATCCTTTTTTACAAACAACATACCTAACAATCATAGATCATTGTAAATATTTTGATCGATTATTGATGTGTAACGGGAATAATTTTCATTAGAAATAACTTATTGTTCTGGAGTCAACACTCAGTTAAAAATGCCTTGCCCTCTTTCGATGATTGTAAAACCTAATATATAAAGAACTAAAAGAGTTAACAATCCTTAAAAATCACAGATACTTTCTGGACTTATCTCTCTCAGCATTTGTGTATTTCCATTTTGGATGTTTAATTTTTTTTCAAATCCAAACTTGTTTTCAATCTCTTACTCGAAAACAAAAAGATAAGGCAAATAGATCAAAACAAAATGATGATTTATGTATGCAAAAAATTGAAAAAAATAATAAATATAAATGAAGATAATTATTTCATGCACTAAAAATAAACACCAAATTTGTTATCCATGTTTGGGAAATTCCACTAGTACAACCCCTAATAGCTTGGTGGAATTATATAAGAAATAGATTTATACTTGATCCTAACATGTTTTAAATATGGATATGCATGCCTGAAACATGTTGAAGATGAAAATGACCTAATGATCCAAAAATTTCAAGGAGTATAAAAAATTAAATTCTAGAGTTAACATGTGGTGGGATATTTACATGAGCCAAACAACCCACTTTTTGCCGATTTTACAAAAAGTGGACCTAACAATCATAGATCTTCGTAAATGTTTTGATAAATTAATGATGTGTAATGGCGTTAGAAATGACTTATGGTTTTGGAGTCAACACTCAGTTAAAAATGCCTCGCTCCCTTTTTTACGATGAATGCAAAACCAAATATATAAAAAACTAAAAGAGTATAAAATACTTCAAAATCACAGATACATTTTGTAATTATCTCACTCAGAATTTGTGCATTTCCAATTTGGATGTTCAATTTTGTTTCTTACACAACATGATTTTTTACGCTCCCATTTATCTCGTAAACAAAAAGATAAGGCAAATAGATCACAACAAAATGAAACTTTTACATTTTATGTATGCAAAAAATTGAAACTATAATAAATGTAAGTGAAGAAAATTATTTCATCCACTAAAAAAGAACACCAAAGTTTTGTTGTCCATGTTTGGGAAATTTCACTAGTACAGCCCCTAATAGGTTGGTGGAATTTTATAAGAAAGAGATTTCTAATTGATCCTTACATATTTTAAATATGAATATGCATGCCTGAAACATGTTAAAGATGCAAATGACCTAAGGATCCAAAAATTACAAGGAGAAGAAAAAAATTAAATTCTCAAGTTAACGTGCGGTGGTATATTTACCAAAGCCAAACAACACACTTTTTTGGCTTTGTTTACAAAAAGCGGACTCACAATCATAGATCATCGTAAATGTTTTGTTTGATTAAGGATGTGTAATGACTATAACGTATTTAAGAAATTACTTATGGTTTGGGAGTCAACACTCAGTTAAAAATATTTTGGCCCCCATTTTTTTATGATTCCAAAACCTAATATATAAAAAACTAAAAGAGTTTACAATCCGACTAAAAGAGCTTACAATCCTTAAAAATAATAGATACTTATTGGAATTATTTTTCTCGGCATTTGTGCATTTCTATTTTCGATGTTCACTTTTTTTTCACATCCAAACTTGAGTTTTCACTCTCCAATTTTCTCATAAAAAAATAAGGAATATAGATCACTACGAGATGAAAATTTTAGAGTTTATGTAAGAAAAAAAATTGAAAACAGTAATAAATGTAAGTGGATAAAATTATTTCATGCATTAAAAACTAACTCCTATGTTTTGTTATTGAGGTTAGGCAAATTCCACAACCCCTTATAGCTTGGTGGAATTTTATAAGAAAGAGATTTCTAATTTATCCTAACATATTTTAAATATATCCATGCATGCCTGAACCATGTTGAAAATGCAAATGACCTAATGATCCAAAATTTTCATGGAGTAGAAAAAAATAAATTTTCAAGTTAATGTGTGATAGGATATTTTCGAGAACCAAAAACCCACTTTTTGCCTAGTTTACAAAAAGCGGACCTAACAATCATAGATCATCGTAAATGTTTTGATCGATTAATAATGTGTAATGGCTATAATTTTTGTTAGAAATGACATTTGGTTTGGGAGTCAACACTCATTTAAAAATGCCTTGGCCCCCTTTTCTGTTGATTGTAAAACCTAAAATATAAAAAAACTAAAAGAGTTAACAATCCTGAAAAATCACAGATACTTTTTGGAATTATTTCTCCTAGCATTTGTGCAATTCCATATTGGATACTCAATTTTTTTTTAAATCCAAACTTGAGTTTTCACTCTCCCATTTTTCACGTAAGCAAAAAGATAAGATAAATATATGACAAAAAAATTAAAATTTAAGAGTTTATGTATGCAAAAAATTAAAGACTATAATAAATGTAACTAAAGAAAAATTTTCATGCACTAAAAATGAACACCAAAGTTTTGTTATCCATGTTTTGGAAATTCCATCAGTACATCCCCTAAGAGCTTGATGGAATTTTATAAGAAAAATATTTCTAATTGATCCTAACATATTTTAAATATGGATATGCATGTCTGAAACATGTTGAAGATGCAAATGACAAAATGATCCAAAAATTTCAAGGAGTAGAAAAATTTAAATTCTCAAGTTAACGTGCGGTGGGATATTTACCAGAGCCGAACCACCCACTTTTTGCCTAGTTTACAAAAAGCGGACCTAATAATCATAGATCATCGTAAATGTTTTGATCAATTAATGATTTCTAATGGCTATAACGTTTGCTTGAAATGACTTATGGTTTGGGAGTCAACACTCAGTTAAAAATGCCTCATCCCCCTTTTTCTAAGATTGCAAAACGTAATATATAAAAGACTAAAAAGAGTTTAAAATACTTAAAAATCATAGATACTTTTTGGAATTATCTCTGTTAGCATTGTGCATTTCCATTTTGGATGTTCATTTTTTTTTTAAATCGTAACTTGAGTTTTCATTCTCCCTTTTTTCTCGTAAACTAAAAGATAAGGCAAACATATGACAACAAAATGAAAATTTTAGAGTTTATGTATTCAAAAAATTGAAAACTATAATAATTGTAACTGAAGAAAATTTTTCATGCACTAAAAATGAACAACAAAGTTTTGTTATCCATGTTTGGGAAATTCCACTAGTACAACCCTTAATAGCTTGGAGGAATTTTATAAGAAAGAGATCTATAATTCATCCTAACATGTTTTAAATATGGATATGCATACCTGAAACATGTTGAAGATGCAAATGACCTAATGATCCAAAATTTTCAAGGAGTAAAAAAAATTAAATTCTCAAGTTAACGTGCCATGGGATATTTACCAGAACCAAGCAACCCATTTTTTCCAAGTTTACAAAAAGCGGACCTAACAATCATTGATCATCGTAAATGTTTTGATTGATTAATGATGTGTAATGGCTACATTGTTTCTTACAAATGACTAATGGTTTGGGAGTCAACACTCATTTAAAAATGCCATACCACCCCCCCCTTTCAGATGATTGTAAAACAAAATATATAAAAACCTAAAGGAGTTTAAAATCCTTAAAAATCACAGATACTTTTTAGATTTATCTCTCTTAGCATTTATTCATTTCCATTCTGGATTTTCAATTTTTTTTCAAATCCAAACTTGAATTTTCAGTCTCCCATTTTTCTCGTAAACAAAAAGATAAGGTAAATAGATCACAACAAAATGTAACTTTTAGAGTTTATGTATGCAAAAAATTGAAATCTATAATAAATTTAAGTGAAGAAAATTATTTCACGCACTAAAAACGAACACCAAAGTTTTGTTGTCCATGATTGGGAAATTCCACTAGTACAACCCCTAATAGCTTAGTGGAATTTTATAAGAAAAATATTTCTAATTGATCCTAACATGATTTAAATGTGGATATGCATGCCAGAAAAAAGTTGAAATGCAAATGACCTAATGATCCCAAAATTTGGAGTAGAAAAAATTAAATTCTCAAGTTAACGTGCAGTGGGATATTTACCAAAATGAAACATCCCACTTTTTGCCTAGTTTAAAAAAAGCGGACCTAACAATCATAGATCATCATAAATTTTGTGATCGATTAATGATGTGTAACGGCTATAATTTTTACTAGAAATGACATATAGTTTGGGAGTCAACACTCAATTAAAAAATCCTAGTCCTCGCATTTCCGATGATTGAAAAAACTAATATATAAAAAACTAAAAGAGTTTACAATCCTGAAAAATCAAAGACACTTTTTGGAATTATATCTCTCAGCATTTGTGCAATTCCATATTGGATATTCGAATATTTTTATAATCCAAACTTGAGTTTTCACACACCCATTTTTCTCGTAAACAAAAAGAAAAGGTAAATAGATGACAACAAATGAAAATTTTAGAGTTTATGTATACAAAAAATTGAAAACTATAATAAATGTAAGTGAAGAAAAATTTTCATGCACTAAAAATGAACACCAAAGTTTTGTTATACATGTTTTGGAAATTCCACCAGTACAACACAAAAGAGCTTGATGGAATTTTATAAGAAAAAGATTTCTAATTGATCCTAACATGTTTTAAATATGGATATGTATGTTTTAAACATGATGAAGATGCAAATGATCTAATGATGCAAACATTTCAAGGAGTTAAAAAAATTAAATTCTCAATTTAACATGCGGTGGGATATTTACCAGAGCCAAACCACCCACTTTTTACCTAGTTTACAAAAAGTGGACCTAAGAATCATAGATCATCATAAATGTTTTGATCGATTAATGATGTGTAATGGCTATAATTTTTTTTAGAAATGACTTATGGTTTGGGAGTCAACACTCAGCTAAAAATGCCACACCCCCCTTTTTCTATGATTGCAAAACCTAATATATAAAAGACTAAAAAGAGTTTACAATCCTTAAAAATCACAAAGACTTTTTGGATTTATCTCTCTCAGTATTTATGCATTTCCATTTTGGATGTTCAACTTTTTTTCAAATCCAAACTTCAATTTTCACTCTCCCATTTTTCTCGTAAACAAAAAGATAAGGTAAATAGATCACAACAAAATGAAACTTTTAGAGTTTATGTATGCAAAAAATTGAAACTATTATGAATGTAAGTGAAGAAAATTATTTCACGCACTAAAAATGAACACCAAAGTTTTGTTGTCCATGTTTGAGAAATTCTACTAGTACAACCCCTAATAGCTTGGTGGAATTTTATAAGAAAGAGATTTCTAATTGATCTTAACATGTTTTAAATATGGATATGCATGCGTGAACAAGTTGAAATGTAAATGAACTAATTATCCAAAAATTTGGAGTAGAAAAAATTAAATTCTCAAGTAAACGTACAATGGGATATTTACTAGAATGAAACATCCCACTTTTTGCCTAGTTTACAAAAAGCGGACCTAACAAGCATAGATCATCATAAATGTTTTGATCGATTAATGATGTGTAATGGCTTTAATTTTTACTAGAAATGACATATAGTTTAGGAGTCAACACTAAGTTAAAAAATCCTAATCCCCCTTTTTCTGATGATTGCAAAACCTAAAATATAAAAGACTAAAAGAGTTTACAATCCTGAAAAATCACAAACACTTTTTGGAATTATCTCTCTCAGCATTTGTGCAATTCCATATTGGATATTCGAATATTTTTCAAATCCAAACTTGAGTTTTCACACACCCATTTTTCTCGTAAACAAAAAGAAAAGGTATATAGATGACACCAAATGAAAATTTTAGAGTTTATGTATGCAAAAAATTGAAAACTATAATAAATGTAAGTGAAGAAAATTTTTCATGCACTAAAAATGAACACCAAAGTTTTGTTATCCATGTTTTGGAAATTCCACCAGTACAATACCAAAGACCATGATGGAATTTTATAAGAAAAAGATTTCTAATTGATCCTAACATGTTTTAAATATGGATATGTATATTTGAAACATGATGAAGATACAAATGATCTAATGATCCAAACATTTCAAGGAGTTGAAAAAATTAAATTCTCAATTTAACGTGCGGTGGGATATTTACCAAAGCCAAACTACCCACTTTTTGCCTAGTTTACAAAAAGTGGACCTAACAATCATAGATCATCATAAATGTTTTAATCGATTAATGATGTGTAATGGCTATAATTTTTGTTAGAAATGACTTATGGTTTGGGAGTCAATACTCAATTAAAAATGCCACACCCCCTTTTTTCTATGATTGCAAAACCTAATATATAAAAGACTAAAAAGAGTTTACAATCCTTAAAAATCACATATACTTTTTGGATTTATCTCTCTCAGCAATTATGCATTTCCATTGTGGATGTTCAACTTTTTTTCAAATCCAAACTTCAATTTTCACTCTCCCATTTTTCTTGTAAAGAAAAAGATAAGGTAAATAGATCACAACAAAATGAAACTTTTAGAGTTTATGTATGCAAAAAATTGAAAACTATTATAAATGTAAGTGAAGAAAATTATTTCACGCACTAAAAATGAACACCAAGGTTTTGTTGTCCATGTTTGGGAAATTCTACTAGTACAACCCCTAATAGCTTGGTGGAATTTTATAAGAAAGAGATGTCTAATTGATCTTAACATGTTTTAAATATGGATATGCATGCGTGAAACAAGTTGAAATGTAAATGACCTAATTATCCAAAAATTTAGGGTAGAAAAAATTAAATTCTCAAGTAAACGTACAAAGGGATATTTACCAGTATGAAACATCCCACTTTTTGCCTAGTTTACAAAAAGCGAACCTAACAATCATAGATAATCGTAAATATTTTGATAGATTAATGATGTGTAACGGCCATAATTTTTACTAGAAATGACATATAGTTTGGGAGTCAACACTAAGTTAAAAAATCCTAGTCCCCCTTTTTCCGATGATTGAAAAACCTAAAATATAAAAGACTAAAAGAGTTTACAATCCTTAAAAATCACAGATACTTTTTGGAATTATCTCTCTCACCATTTCTACATTTCCCTTTTGGTTGTTTAATTTTTTTCAAATCGAAACTTGTGTTTTCTCTCTCCCATTTTTCTCGTAAACAAAAAGATAAAGAAAATATATCACAACAAAATGAAACTTTTAGAATTTATGTATGGAAAAAATTGAAAAATATAATAAATGTAAGTCGAGAAAATTATTTCATGCACTAGAAATGAACACCAACGTTTTGTTGTCCATGTTTTGGAAAATCCACTAGGACAACACTAATTACATGGTGGAATTTTATAAGAAAAAGATTTCTAATTGATCCAAAAATCTTTTAAATATAGATATGCATGCCCGAAACATGTTGAAGATGCAAAAGACCTAATGATCCAAAAATTTCAAGGAGTAGAAAAAATTAAATTCTCAAGTTAACATGCGGTGGGATATTTACCAGAGCCAAACCACCCACTTTTTGCCTAGTTTACAAAAAGTGGTCCTAACAATCATAGATCATCGTAAATGTTTTGATCGATTAATGATGTGTAATGGCTATAACTTTTGTTAGAAATGACTAATGGTTTGGGAATCAACACTCATTTAAAAATGCCTCGCCCCCCCTTTTCCGATGATTGCAAAACCTAATATATAAAAAAGTAAAAGAGTTTACTATCCTAAAAAATAGCAGATACTTTTTGGATTTATCTCTCTCAGCATTTGTGCATTTCCATTTTGAATGTTCAAGTTTTTTTAAAATCCAAACTTGAGTTTTCTCTCTCCCATTTTTCTTGTAAACAAAAAGATAAAGTAAATAGATCACTACAAAATGAAAATTTTAGAGTTTAAGTGCAAAAAATTGAAAACTATAATAAATGCAGGTGAAGAAAATTATTTCATGCACTAAAAATGAACAACAAAGTTTTGTTATCCATGTATGGGACATTCCACAACCCCTAATAGCTTGGTGGAATTTTATAAGAAAGAGATTTCTAATTGATCCTAAAATGTTTTAAATATGGATATGCATGCCTGAAACATGTCGAAGATGCAAATGACCTAATGATTCAAAAATTTCGAGTAGAAAAAATTAAATTCTCAAGTTAACATGGGGTGGGATATTTACCAGATCCAAACAACCCACTTTTTGCCTAGTTTACAAAAAGCTGACCGAACAATCATAGATCATCGTAAATTTTTTTATCGATTAATGATGTGTAATGGCTATAATTTTGTTATAAATAACTTATGAATTGGCAGTCAACACTCAGTTAAAAATTCCTTACCGCCCCTTTTCCGATGATTGTAAAACCTAATATATAAAAGAATAAAAGATTTTATAATTATTAAAAGTAACAGATAATTTTTGGAATTATCTCTCTCAGCATTTGTGCATTTCTTTTTTCGATGTTCAATTTTTTCTCACATCCAAACTTGAGTTTTCACTCTCCCTTTTTTCTCGTAAACAAAAAGATAAGGGAAATAGATCACTTCAAGATGAAAATGTTAGAGTTTATGTAAGAAAAAAATTGAAAACTGTAATAAATGTAAGTGGAGAAAATTATTTCACTCACTAAAAACTGACACCAGTGTTTTGATATCCATGTTAGGTAAATTCCACAACCCCTAAGAGCTTGGTGGAATTTTATAAGAAAGAGATTTCAAATTTATCCTAACATATTTTAAATATGGATTTGCTTGCCTGAAACATGTTGAAGATGCAAATGACCTAATGATCCAAAAATTTCAAGGAGTAGAAAAAATTAAATTCTCAAGTTAATGTGCGGTGGGTTATTTACATGAGCCAAACAACCCACTTTTTGCCAAGTTTACAAAAAGCGGACCTAAAAATCATAGATAATCATAAATGTTTTGATCAATTAATGATGTGTAATGGCTATAATTTTGGTTAGAAATGACTTATGGTTTGGGAGTCAACACTCATTTAAAAATTTCTCGCTCACCTTTTTCGATGATTGTAAAACCTAAAATATGAAAAACTAAAAGAGTTTACAGTCCTTAAAAATCGTAGATACTTTTTGGAATTATCTCTCTCATAATTTGTGGAGTTCCATTTTTTTTCATATCCAAAATTGAGTTTTCACACTCCAATTTTTCTAGCAAACAAAAAGATAAGTTTAATTGATAAAAAAAATGAAAATTTAAGATTTTATGAATGCAAAAGTTTGAAAACTATAATAAATGTAAGTGAAGAAAATTATTCCACGCACTAAAAATGAACACAAAAGTTTTGTTATCCTTGTTTCGGAAATTCCACAACCTCTAATAGCTTAGTGGAATTTTATAAGAAAGAGATCTCTAATTGATCCTAACATGTTTTAATTATGGAAATGCATGCTTGAAACATGTTGAAGATGCAAATGACCTAATGATCCAAAAATTTCTAGGAGAAGAAAAAAGTAAATTCTCAAGTCAACGTGCAGTAGGATATTTACCCGAGGCAAACAACCAACTTTTTGCCTATTTTCAAAAAGTGGACCTAACAAACAGAGATCATCGTAAATGTTTTAATAGATTAATGATGTGTAATGGCGTTTGAAATGACTTATGGTTTGGGAGTCAACACGCAGTTAAAAATGTGTCGCCCCCCCTTTTTGGATTATTGCAAAACCTAATATATAAAAAACTAAAAGACTTTACAATCCTGAAAAATCAAAGATACTTTTTGGAATTATCAATCTCAGCATTTGCGCAATTCCATATTGGATATTCAATTTTTTTTCAAATCCAAACTTGAGTTCTCACTCTCAAATTTTTCTGATAAAAAAAAAGATAAGGCAAATAGATGACAAAAAATGAAAATTTTATAGGTTATGTATGCAAAAAATTGAAAAGTATAATAAATGTAAGTGAAGAAAATTTTTCATGCACTAAAAATGAATCCCAAAGTTTGGTTATACATGTTTTGGATATTCCACCAGTACAACACCAAAGAGCTTGATGGAATTTTATAAGAAAAAGATTTCTAATTGATCCTAACATGTTTTAAATATGGATATGCAAGCTTGAAACATGATGAAAATGCAAATGATATAATGATCTAAAAATTTCAAGGAGTTGAAAAAATTAAATTCTCAAGTTAACGTGCGGTGGGATATTTACCAGAGCCAAACCACCCACTTTTTGCCTAGTTTACAAAAAGCGGACCTAACAATCATAGATCATCGTAAATGTTTTGATCGATTAATGATGTGTAATGGCAATAATTTTTGTTAGAAATGACTTATGGTTTGGGAGTCAACACTCAATTAAAAATGTCTCGCCCCCCTTTTTCTATGATTGCAAAACCTAATATATAAAAGACTAAAAAGAGTTTACAATCCTTAAAAATCATAGATACTTTTTGGATTTATCTCTCTCAGCATTTATGCATTTCCATTTTGGATGTTCTACTTTTTTCAAATCCAAAATTCAATATGCACTCTCCCATTTTTCTCGTAAACAAAAAGATAAGGTAAATAGATCACAACAAAATGAAACTTTTAGAGTTTATGTAGGCAAAAAATTGAAAACTATTATAAATAAGTGAAGAAAATTATTTCAAGCACTAAAAATGAACACCAAAGTTTTGTTGTCCATGTTTTGGAAATTCTACTAGTACAACCCCTAATAGCTTGGTGGAATTTTATAAGAAAGAGATTTCTAATTGATCTTAACATGTTTTAAATATGGATATGCATGCGTGAAACAAGTTGAAATGTAAATGACCTAATTATCCAAAAATTTGGAGTATAAAAACTTAAATTCTCAAGTAAACGTGTAGTGGGATATTTACCAGAATGAAACTTCCCACTTTTTTCCTAGTTTACAAAAAGCGGACCTAACAATCATAGATCATCGTAAATGTTTTGATCGATTAATGATGTGTAACGGCTATAATTTATATTAGAAATGACATATAGGTTGGGAGTCAACACTCAGTTAAAAATTCCTAGTCCCCCTTTTTCTGATGATTGTAAAACCTAAAATATAAAAGACTAAAAGAGTTTACAATCCTTTAAAAATCACAAATACTTTTTGGAATTATCTCTCTCAGCATTTCTGCATTTCCCTTTTGGTTGTTTAATTTTTTTCAAATCGAAACTTGTGTTTTCACTCTCCCATTTTTCTCGTAAAAAAAAAGATAAGGCAAATAGAACACAACAAAATGAAAATTTTAGAGTTTATGTATGCAAAAAATTGAAAACTCTGACAAATGTAAGTGAAGAAAATCATTTCACGCAATAAAAATGAACACCAAAATTTTGTCACCCATGTTTTGGAAATTCCACTAGGACAACCCCTAATTACTAGGTGGAATTTTATTTGAACCTTACATGTTTTAAATATAGATATGCATGACCGAAACATGTTGAAGATCCAAATGACCTAACAATCCAAAAATTTCAAGGAGTACAAAAATTAGATTCTCAAGTTTACGTGCGGTGGGATATTTACCAGAGCCAAACCACCCACTTTTTGCTTAGTCTACAAAAAGCTGACCTAACAATCATAGATCATCGTAAATGTTTTGATCGGTTAAACATGTGTAATGGCTATAATTTTTGTTAGAAATGACTTATGGTTTGGGAATCAACACTCATTTAAAAATGCCTCGCCCCCCCTTTTCCGATGATTGCAAAACCTAATATATAAAAAACTAAAAGAGTTTACTATCCTTAAAAATCACAGAAACTTTTTGGATTTATCACTCTCAATATTTGTGCATTTCCATTTTGAATGTTCAATTTTTTTTAAAATCCAAACTTGAATTTTCTCTCTCCCATTTTTTTTGTAAACAAAAAGATAAAGTAAATAGATCACTACAAAATGAAAATTTTAGAGTTTGTGTGTTTAAAATTGAAAAATATAATAAATGTAGGTGAAGAAAATTATTTCAGGCACTACAAATTAACAACAAAGTTTTGTTATCCACGTATGGGAAATTCCAGAACCCCTAACAGCTTGGTGGAATTTTATAAGAAAGAGATTTCTAATTGATCCTAAAATGTTTTAAATATGGATATGCATGCCTGAAACATGTCGAAGATTCAAATGACCTAATGATTCAAAAATTTCAAGGAGTAGAAAAAATTAAATTCTCAAGTTAACGTGGGGTGGGATATTTACCAGAGCCAAACTACCCACTTTTTGCCTAGTTTAAAAAAGCTGACCTAACAATCATAGATCATCGTAAATGTTTTGATCGATTAATGATGTGTAATGGCTATAATTTTGTTAGAAATGACTTATGATTTGGCAGTCAACACTCAGTTAAAAATTCCTTGCCACCCCTTTTCCTATGATTTTAAAACCTAATATATAAAAGACTAAAAGATTTTACAATTATTAAAAGTAACAGATAATTTTTGGAATTATCTCTCTCTGCATTTGTGCATTTCTATTTTCGATGTTCAATTTTTTCTCACATCCAAACTTGAGTTTTCACTCTCCCTTTTTTCTCGTAAACAAAAAGATAAGGCAAATAGATCACTACAAGATAAAAATTTTAGATTTTATGTAAGAAAAAAATTGAAAACTGTAATAAATGTAAGTGGAGAAAATTATTTCACGCATTAAAAACTAACACCAATGTTTTGATATCCATGTTAGGTAAATTCCACAACCCCTAAGAGCTTGGTGGAATTTTATAAGGAAGAGATTTCAAATTTATCCTAACATATTGTAAATATGGATTTGCTTGCCTGAAACATGTTGAAGATGAAAATGATTTAACGATCCAAAAATTACGAGTAGAAAAAATTAAATTCTCAAGTTAATGTGTGGTGGGTTATTTACATGAGCCAAACAACCCACTTTTTGCCAAGTTTACAAAAAGCGGACCTAACAATCATAGATAATCATAAATGTTTTGATCGATTAATGATGTGTAATGGCTACCATTTTTGTTAGAAAGGACTTATGGTTTGGGAGTCAACACTCATTTAAAAATTCCTCGCTCACCTTTTCCGATGATTGTAAAACCTAAAATATGAAAAACTAAAAGAGTTTACAATCCTTAAAAATTGCAGATACTTTTTGGAATTATCACTCTCAGAATTTGTGGAGTTCAATTTTGGATGTTCCATTTTTTTATATCCAAACTTGAGTTTTCACTCTCCAATATTTCTCGTAAACAGAAAGATCAGGTAAATTGATCAAAACAAAATGAAAATTTAAGATTTTATGAATGTAAAATTTTAAAAACTATAGTAAATGTAAGTGAAGAAAATTATTCCTCACACTAAAAATGAACACGAAAGTTTTGTTATCCATGTTTCGAAAATTCGACAACCTCTAATTGCTTAGAGGAATTTTATAAGAAAGAGATTTCTAATTGATCCTAACATTTTTTAATTATGGAAATGCATGCCTGAAACATGTTGAAGATGCAAATGACCTAATGATCCAAAAATTTCAAGGAGAAGAAAAAAGTAAATTCTGAAGTCAACGTGCGGTGGGATATTTACCCGAGCCAAACAACCAACTTTTTGCCTATTTTCAAATGGCGGACCTAACAAACAGAGATCATCGTAAATGTTTTGATCGATTAATGATGGGTAATGGCGTTTGAAATGACTTATGGTTTGGGAGTCAACACTCAGTTAAAAATGTGTCGCCCCCCCTTTCTGGATTATTGCAAAACCTAATATATAAAAAACTAAAAGAGTTTACAATCCTGAAAAATCAAAGATACTTTTTGGAATTATAAATCTCAGCATTTGTGCAATTCCATATTGGATATTCAATTTTTTTTCAAATCCAAACTTGAATTCTCACTCTCAAATTTTTCTCGTAAACAAAAAGATAAAGCAAATAGATGACAAAAAATGAAAATATTAGAGTTTATGTATGCAAAAAATTGAAAACTATAATAAATGTAAGTGAAGAAAATTTTTCATGCACTAAAAAAGAACACCAAAGTTTTGTTATCCATGTTTTGGATATTCCACCAGTACAACCGCTAAGAGCTTGATGGAATTTTATAAGAAATAGATTTATAATTGATCCTAACATCTTATAAATATGGATATGCATGCTTGAAACATATAGAAGATGCAAATGACCTAATGATCAAAAATTTTGAAGGAGTAGAAAAAATTAAATTCTCAAGTTAACGTGTGGTGGGATATTTACCCGAGCCAAACCACCCACTTTTTGCCCAATTTAGAAAAAGCGGACCTAACAATCATTGATCATCGTAAATGTTTTGATCGATTAATGACGTGCCATGGCTATTATTTTTGTTAGAAATGACTTATGGTTTGGGTGTCAACACTCATTTAAAAATGCCTCGCCCCCCTTTTTCGGTGATTGCGAAACCTAATATATAAAAAAACTAAAAGAGTTTACAATCCGTAAAAATCACAGATACTTTTTGGATTTATCTCTCTCAGCATTTGTGCATTTCCATTTTGGATGTTCAATTTTTTTAAAAATCCAAACTTGAATTTTCACTGTCCCATTTTTCTCGTAAAAAAAAAGAAAAGGCAAATAGAACACAACAAAATGAAAATTTTAGAGTTTATGTATGCAAAAAATTGAAAACTCTTACAAATGTAAGTGAAGAAAATTATTTCACGCACTAAAAATGAACACCAAAATTTTGTTACCATTGTTTATAAAATTCAACTAGTACAACCCCTAATAGTTTGGGGGAATTTTATAAGAAAGAGATTTCTAATTGATCCTTACATGTTTTAAATATGGATATGCATGCCTGAAACATGTTGAAGATCCAAATGACCTAACGATCCAAAAATTTCAAGGAGTAGAAAAAATTAGATTCTCAAGTTAACGTGCAGTGGGATATTTACCAGAGCCAAACAACCCACTTTTTGCCTAGTTTATAAAATGCGGACCAAACAATCAATGATCATCGTAAATATTTTGATCGACTAATGATGTGTAAAGGCTATAATTTTCGTTAGAAGTGGCGTATGGTTTGGGAGTCAACACTCATTTAACAATGCCACACCTAATATTTAAAAAACTAAAAAAGTTTATAATCCTTAAAAATCACAGATTCTTTTAGGATTTATGTCTCTCAGCATTTGTGCATTTCCATTTTGGATGTTCAATTTTTTTTCAAATCCAAATTTGACTTTTCATTCTCCTATTTTTCTCGTAAACAAAAAGATAAGGTAAATAGATCACCAAAAAAAAAAAATTTTAGAGTTTATGTATTTAAAAAATTGAAAACTATAATAAATGTAAGTGAAGAAAATTATTTCACGGACTAAAGAAGAACACCAAAGTTTTGTTATCGATGTTTAGGAAATTCCACAATCCCTAATAGCTTGGTGGCTTTTGAATAAGAAAGAGATTTCTAAATGATCGTAACATGTTGAAGATGCAAATGACTTAATGATCCAAAAATTTGATGTAGTAGAAAACATTAAATTCTCAAGTTAATGTGCGGTGGGAAATTTAATAGAGCCAAACAACCCACTTTTTGCCTAGTTAACATAAAGCGGACCTAACAATCATAGATCATCGTAAATGTTTTGATCGATTAATGATGTATAACGGCTATAATGTTTGTTAGAAATGACAGATGGGTTGGGAGTCAACACTCAGTGAAAAAAACCTCGCCCCCCCCCACCCCCCCCCCCCCCCCCCCCCTGCCCCCCCCTTTTCTGATGATTGCAAAACCTAATCTATAAAAGACTAAAAGAGTTTAAAATCCTTAAAAATCATATATACTTTTTGGAATTATCTCTCTTAGCATTTGCGCATTTCCATTTTGGATGTTTAATTTTTTGTCAATTCTAAACTTGAGTTATCGCTCTCCCATTTTTCTTGTAAACAAAAAATAAGGCAAATAGATCACAAAAAAATGAAAATTTTAGAGTTTATGTAAGAAAAAAATTGAAAACTATGATAAATGTAATTGAAGAAAATTATTTCACGCACTAAAAATGAACACCAAAGTTTTTTTATCCACATTTGGGAAATTACTCTAGTACAACCCCTAATAGCTTGGTGGAATTTTATTAGAAAAAGATTTCTATTTGATCCTAAGATGTTTTAAATTTGGATATGCATGCCTGAAATAGGTTGAAGATGCAAATGACATAATGATCCAAAATTTTCAAGGAGTAAAAAAAAAAAATTCTCAAGTTAACGTGCAGTGAGATATTTACTACAGCCAAGCAACCCACTTTTTGCCTATTTACAAAAACCAGACATAACAATCATAGATCATCATAAATGTTTTGATCGATTAATGATGTGTAACGGCTATAATTTTGGTTAGAAATGACTTTTGGTTTGAGAGTCAACACACACTTAAAAATCCCTCGCCCCTCCTTTTTGAAGATTGCAAAACCAAATATGAAACAAAAAGAGTTTATAATCCTTAAAAATCACAAATACTTTTTAGAAATATCTCTCTCAACATTTGTGCATTTCCATTTTGGATGTTCAATTTTTTTTCAAATCCAAACTTGAGTTTTCCCTCTCCCATTTTTCTCGTAAACAAAAAGATAAGGCAAATAGATCACTATAAAATGATCATTTAAGAGTTTATGTGTGAAAAAAATTGAAAACTATAATAAATGTAAGTGAAGAAAATTATTTCATACACTAAAAATAAACACCAAACTTTTGTCATCTATGTTTGGGAAATTCCACTAGTACAACCTCAAATTGATTGGTGGAATTTTATAAGAAAGAGATTTCTAATTGATCCTAACATGTTTTAAATATGGATATGCATACCCGAAACATGTTGAATATGCATATGACATCATGGTCCAAAAACATTTAAGGAGTAGAAAAAATTAAATTCTCAAGTTACCTTGCGGTGGGATATTTACTATAGCCCAACAACCCACTTTTTGTTTATTTATAAAAAAGTGGACCGAACAATCATAGATCATCATAAATGTTTTTAAAAATTAAAGATGTGTAATAGCTATGATTTTTGTTAGAAATGACTTATAGTTTTGGGAGTCAACACTCAGTTAAAAATGCCTCCCCCACCTCCCCCCCCCCTCCCCTTTTTCTGATAATTTCTAAACCTAATATATAAAAAACTAAAATTTACAATCCTTGAAAATCACATATAATTTTTGGAATTATCCCTCTCAGCATTTGTGCAGTTCCTTTTTGGAAGTTCATTTTTTTTTCAAATCCAAACTTGATTTTTCACTCTCCCTTTTTTTCTTGTAAAAACAATATAAGGAAAACTGATCACAACAAAAAGAAAATTTAAGAGTTTATGTATGCAAAAAATTGAAAACTATTTTAAATTTAAGTGAAGAAAATTATTTCACACACTAAAAAAGAACACCAAAGTTTTATTATCCATTTTTGGGATATTCCACTAGTACAACCCCTAATAGCTTGGTGAAATTTTATAAGAAAGAGATTTCTAATTGATCCTAAAGTATTTTAAATATGGATATGCATGCCTGAAACATGTTGAAGATGCAAATGACCTAATGATCCAAAAATTTTAAGGAGTAGAAAAAATTAAATTCTCAAGTTAACGTGCGGTACGATATTTACCAAAGCCAAACCACCCACTTTTTGCCTAGTTTACAAAAAGCGGACCTAGCAATCATAGATCATCGTAAATGTTTTAATCGATTAATGACGTGTCATGGCTATAATTTTTGTTAGAAATGACTTATGGTTTGGTAGTCAACACTCATTTATAAATGCCTCGCTCCCCCCATTTCCAATGAAAGCAAGACCTAATATATAAAAAACTAAAAGAGTTTACAATCTTGAAAAGTCACAAATATTTTTGGAATTATCTCTCCCAGCATTTGTGCAATTCCATTTTGGATATTCAATTTTTTTTCAAATCCAAACATGAGTTTTCACACTCTCATTTTTCTCGTAAAGAAAAAGATAGGGCATATAGATCACAACAAAATGAAAATTTTTTAGTTTATGTATGCAAAAAATTAAAAACTATAATAAATGTAAGTGAAGAAAATTATTTCACGTACTAAAAATGAACACCAAAGTTTTGATATCCATGTCTAGGAAATTTCAATAGTAGAACCCCTATGAGATTGGTGGAATTTTATAAGAAAGAGATTTCTAATTGATCATAACATGTTTTAAATAAGGATATGCTTGCCTTAAACATTTTAAAGATGCAAATGATATAATGATCCAAAAATTTCGAGTAGAAAAAATTAAATTCTCAAGTTAACGTGCGGGGCAATATTTATCAGAGCCAAACAATTCACTTTTTTCCTATTTACAAAAAGTGGACCTAACAATCATAGATCATCATAAATGTTTTCATCGATTAATGATGTGTAACGACGATAATTTTGTTAGAAATGACTTATGGTTTGGGAGTCAACACTCAGTTAAAAATTCATCGCCCCCTCTTTTTTGATGATTGCAAAAACTAGTCAATAAAAAACTAAAAGAGTTTACAATCTTAAAAATCACAGATACATTTTGGAATTATCTCTCTAAGCATTTGTACATTTCCAATTTGGATGTTTAATATTTTTTGAAAATCCAAACTTGAGTTTTAACTCTCCCATTTTTCTCGTAAACAAAAAGATAAGGCAAATAGATCGCAACAAATTGAAAATTTTAGAGTTTATGTATTCAAAAAATTGAAAACTATAATAAATATAAGAATAGCAAATTATTTCACGCACAAAAAATGAACACCAAAGTTTTGTTATCCATGTTTGGGAAATTCCACAACCCCTAATAGCTTGGTGGAATTTTATAAGAAAGAGATTTCTAATTAATCTTAACATGTTTTAAATATGGATATGCGTGCCTGAAACATGTTGAAGATGCAAATGACCTAATGATCCAAAAATTTAATGCAGTAGAAAAAATTAAATTCTCAAGTTATCGTGCGGTGGGATATTTACTAGAGCCAAACAACCCACTTTTTGCCTAGTTTACAAAAAGTGGACCTAACAATCCTCGATCATCATAAATGTCTTGATCGATTAATGATGTGTAACGGCTATAATTTTTGTTAGTAATGACTTATGGTTTTGGAATCAACACCTAGTTAAAAATGCCTCGCTCCCCCTTTTCCGATGATTGCAAAACCTAACATATAAAAAAGTAAAAGAGTTTAAAATCTTGAAAAATCACATATACTTTTTGGAATTATCCCTCTCAGCAATTGTGCAATTCCATTTTGGATATTCAATTTTTTTTCAAATCCAAACTTGAGTTTTCACTCTCCCATTTTTCTCATATACAAAAAGATAAGACAAATAGGACACAACAAAATGAAAATTTTAGAGTTTATGTATGCAAAAAATTGAGAACTATAATAAATGTAAGTGAAGAAAATTATTTCACGCACTAAAAATGCACACCAAAGTTTTGTTATCCATTTTTGGGAAATTCCACTAGTACAACCCCTAGTAGCTTGGTGGAATTTTATAAGAAAGAAATTTCTAATTGATCCTAACATGTTTTAAATTTGGATATGCATGCAAGAAACATGTTGAAGATGCAAATGATCAAATGATCCAAAAATTTCAAGGAGTAGAAAAAATTAAATTCTCAAGTTAATGTGCGGTAGGATATTTACCAGAGCCAAACAACCCAGTTTTTGCCTATTTACGAAAAGTGGACCTACCAATCATAGGTCATTGTAAATTTCTTGATCGATTAATGATGCGTAATGGCTATAATTTTTGTTAGAAATGACTTATGGTTTGGGGGTCAACACTCAGTTAAAATTTCCTCCCACCCACATCCACCCCCCCCCCCCCCCCCCCCCCCCCCCCCCCCCCCCCCCCCCCCTTGTAGATGATTGCAAAACCTAATATATTAAAAACAAAAAGAGTTAACAATTCTTAAAAATCACAGATACTTTTTGGAATTATCTCTCTCAGAAATTGTGCATTTCCATTTTGAATGTTCACTTTCCCATTTTTAATGTAAACAAAAAGATAAGGCAAATTGATCACAACAAATTGAAAATTTTAGAGTTGATGCATGCAAAATATTTAAAACTATAATAAATTTATGTGAAGAAAATTATTTCCCGTACTCAAATGAAGACCAAAGTTTTGTTATCCATGTTTTGGAAATTCCACTAGTAACACCCCTAATAGCTTGGTAGTATTTTATATGAAAGAGATTTCAAATTGTTCCTAACATGTTTTATATATGGATATGTATGCCTGAAACATATTGAAAATGCAAATGACCTACTGATCCAAAATTTTCAAGGTGAAGAAAAAATTAAATTCTCAAGTTAATGTGCTGTGGGATATTTACCTGAGCCAAGCAACCCACTTTTTGCCTATTTACAAAAAGCGAACATAACAATCATAGATCATCATCAATGTTTTTATCGATTAATGATGTGTAACGGCTATACTTTTTTTTAGAAATGACTTATGGTTTGGGAGTCAAGACTCAATTAAAAATGCCTCGCCCCCCCTTTTTCGATAATTGCAAAACCTAATATATTAAAAACTAAAAGAGTTTACAATCCTAAAAATTCAAAGATACATTTTGGAATCATCTCTCTCAGCATTTGTGCATTTCTATTTTGGATGTTCAATTTTTTTTAAAATCAAAACGTGAGTTTTCACTCTCCCATTTTTCTCGTAAACAAAAAGATAAAGAAAATAGATCACAACAAAATGAAAATTTTAGAATTCATGTATGCCAAAAATTCAAAACTATAATAAAAGTAAGTGAAAACAATTATTTCACGCACTAAAAATGAACACCAAAGTTTTATTATCCATGTTTGGGAAATTCCACTAGTACAACCCCTAATAGCTTGGTGAAATTTCGTAAGAAAGAGATTTCTAATTGATCCTAAAATGTTTTAAATATGGATATGCATGCCTGAAACATGTTGAAGAAGCAAATGACCTAATGATTCAAAAATTTCAAGGACAAGAAAAAATTAAATTCTCAAGTTAATGTTCGGTGGGATATTTACCAGAGCCAAACAACCCACTTTTTGCCTATTTACAAAAAGCTGACCTAACAATCATAGATCATCATATATGTTTTGATTGATTAATGATGTGTAACGGCTATAATATTTTTAGAAATGAATTACGGTTTGAGAGTCAACACATAGTTAAAAACGCCTTCCCCCCTCCCCCCCCCCGCCCCTCCTCCCCCCTTTTATGATGATTGCAAAACCAAATATATAACAAAACTAAAAGAGTTTACAATCGTTAAAAATTACAGATACTTTTTGGAATTATCTCTCTCAGCATTTAAGCATTTCCATTTTGGATGTTCAATTTTTTTTCAAATCCAAACTTGAGTTTTCACTCTCCCTTTTTTCTCGTAAAAAAAAAGATAAGGCAAATAGATCACAACAAAATGAAAATTTAAGAGTTTAAGTATGAAAAAAAAAATTTAAACTATAATAAATGAAAGTTAAGAAAATTATTTCACGCACTAAAAAAATACACCAAATTTTTGTTATCCATGTTTGGGAAATTCCACTAGTACAACCCCTAATAGCTTGGTGGAATTTTATAAGAAAGAGATTTCTAATTCATCCTAAAATATTTTAAATATGGATATGCATGCCTCATACATGTTGAAGATGCAAATGACCTTATGATTCGAAAATTTTATGTAGTAGAAAAAATTAAATTCTCAAGTTAACGTACAGTGCCATATTTACCAGAGCCAAACAACCCTGTTTTTGCCTATTAACAAAAAATGACATAACAATCATAGATAATCATAAATGTTTTGATTGATTAATAATGTGTAATGGAAATAATTTTTTTTAGTAATGACATATGGTTTTGGAGTCAACACTTAGTTAACAATGTCTCGCTCCCCCTTTTCCGATGATAGAAAAACCTAATATATATATAAAAAAAAAGTTTACATTCCTGAAAAATCACAGATACTTTTTGGAATTATCTCTCTCAGCAATTGTGCAATTCCATTTTGGATATTCAATTTTTTTTCAAATCCAAACTTGAGTTTTCACTCTCCCATTTTTCTCGTAAACAAAAACGATAAGGCAAATAGATCACTACAAAATGAAAATTTTAGAGTTTATTTATGCAAAAAATTGAAAACTATAATAAACGTATGTGAAGAAAATTATTTCACGCACTAAAAATGAACACAAAAGTATTGTTATCAATGTTTGGGAAATTCTACTAGTACAACCCCTAGAAGCGTGGTGGAATTTTATAAGAAAGAGATTTCTAATTGATCCTAACAAGTGTTGAAGATGCAGATGACCTAATGATTCAAAAATTTCAAGGATTGAAAAAATTAAATTCTCAAGTTAACGTGTGGTGGGATATTTACTAGAGTCAAACAACCCACTTTTTGTATATTTACAAAAAGCGGACCTAACAATCAAAGATCATCATCAATGTTTTTATCGATTAAATATGTGTACCGGCTATAATTTTTGTTAGTAATGACTTATGGTTTTGGAGTCAACACTTAGTTAAAATTGCCTCCCCCACCCCCCCCCCCCCCCCCCCCCCCCCCCCCTTTTCTGATGATTACGAAGCCTTATATATAAAAAAACTAAAAGAGTTTACAATCCTGAATAATCACAGATACTTTTTGGAATTATCTCTCTTAGCATTTGTGCAATTCCATTTTGGATATTAAATTTTTTTTCAAATCCAAACTTGAGTTTTCACTCTTCCATTTTTCTCGTAAACAAAAAGATAAAGCAAATAGATCACAACAAAATGAAATTTTTAGAGTTTTTGTATGCAAAAAATTGAAAATGATAAAAATGTAATAGAATAAAATTATTTCACGCACTAAAAAGAACACCAAAGTTTTGTTATCCACGTTTTGGAAATTCCACTAGTACAACCCCTAAGAGCTTGGTGGAATTTTATAAGAAAGATATTTCTAATTGAATGTATCATGTTTTAAATATGGATATGCATGCCTTAAACGTGCGGTGGAGTAGATGCAAATGACCTAATGATCCAAAAATTTCATGGAGTAGAAAAAATTAAATTCTCAAGTTAACATGCGGTGGGATATTTACTAGAGCCAAACAACCCACTTTTTGCCTATATACAAACATTGGAACGAACAATCCTAGATCTTCATAAATGTTGTGATCGATTAATGATGTTTAAAGGCTATAATTTTTGTTAGAAATGACTTATGGTTTGGGAGTCAATACTCAGTTTAAAATGCCTCACCCCACCCCCCCCCCCCCTCCTTTTTCGATGATTGCAAAACATATTATATAAAAAACTAAAAGAGTTTATGATGCTTAGAAATCCCAGATACTTTTTGGAAGTTTCTCTCTCAGAATTTGTACATTTCCATTTTGGATGTTCAATTTTTTTTCAAATCCAAACTTGAGTTTTCACTCTTCCATTTTTTCTCGTAAAAAGAAAGATAAGGCAAATATTTCACAAGAAAATGAAAATTTTAGAGTTTTTGTATCGAAAAAATTGAAACTATAATAAATGTAAGTGAAGAAAATTATATCACGCATTAAAAATGAACACCAAAGTTTGTTATCAATGTTCCGGAAATTCAACTACTACAACCCCTAATACCTTGGTGGAATTTTATAAGAAAGTGATTTCTAATTGATCCCAACATGTCTTAAATATGGACATGCATGCTTCAAACATGTTGAAGATCCAAATGACCTAATGATACAAAAATTTCAAGAAGTAGAAAAAATTAAATTCTCAAGTTAACGTGCAACGGGATATTTAGCAGAGTCAAACAACCTAGTTTTGGCCTATTTACAAAAAGTGGAGCTAATAGATCATTATAAATTTTTTGATCCATTAATGATATGTAACGGCTATAATTTTTGTTAGAAATGACTTATGGTTTTGGAGTCAACACTCAGATAAAAAAGCCATCTGCCCCGGCCCCTCCCCCTCCTCCGCGCCCCCCTCCCTTCTCCTCCTCTCTTTCTGATGATTGCAAGACCTAATTTATAAAAATCTAACATAATTTAGAAATCCTTAAAAATCGCAGATAATTTTTTGAATTATCTCTCTCAGCATTTGTGCATTTCAATTTTGGATGTTCAATTTTTTTTATCAAATCCAAACTTGATTTTTCACTCTTCCTTTTTTCTAGTAAACAAAAAGATAAGGCAAATAGATCACAACAAAATGAAAATTTTAGAGTTTATGTATGCCAAAAATTGAAAACTATAATAAATGTAAGTGAAGAAAATTATTTCATGCACTAAAAATGAACACCAAAGTTTTGTTATCCAAGTTGGGCAAATTCCACGAGTACAACCCCTAAGAGCTTGGTGGAATTTTATAAGAAAGAAATTTCTAATTGATCCTAACATGTTTTAAATATGGATATGCATACCTGAAACATGTTGAAGATGCAAATGATCTAATGATCCATAAATTTCAAGTTCTAGAAAAAATTAAATTCTCAATTTAATGTGCGATGGGATATTTACATGAGCCAAACAACCCACTTTTTGCCTCTTTACAAAAAGTGGACGTAACAATCACAGATCATCGTAAATGTTTTGATTGATTAATGATGAGTAATCACTATAATTTTTGTTAGAAATGACTTATGGTTTGGGAGTCTACACTCAGTTAAAAATGCCTGGCCCGCCCTTATTCGATGATTGCAAAACCTTATATATAAAAAACCAAAGGCATTTAATCTCCTTAAAAATAACAGATACTTCATGGAATTATCTCTCTCAGCATTTGTGCATTTCCTTTTTGGATTTTCAAATTTTTTCAAATGCAAACTTGAGTTTTCACTCTCCCTTTTTTCTTGCAATCGAAAAGATAAGGCAAATAGATCACAACAAAATGAAAATTTTAGAGTTTATGTATGCAAAAAATTGAAAACTATAATAAATTTAAGTAAAGAAAGTTAATTCACACACTAAAAATGAACACCAAAGTTTTGTTATCCATGTTTGGGAAATTCCACTAATACAACACCTAAGAGCTTGGTGGAATTTTATAAGAAAGAGATTTCTAATTGATCCAAACATCTTTTAAATAGGGATATGCATGCCTCAAAACATGTTGAAGATGCAAATGACCTCATGAGCCAAAAATTTCAAGGACTAGAAAAAATTAAATTCTCAAGTTAACGTGTATGTATGCAAAAAATTGAGAACTATAATAAATGTAAGTGAAGAAATCTATTTCACGCACAAAAAATGAACAAAAAAGTTTTGTTATCAATGCTTGGGAAATTCCACTAGTACAACCCCTAATAGCTTGGTGGAATTTTATAAAAAAAGGATTTCTAATTGATCCCAACATGTTTTAAATATGGATATGTATGTTTGAAATATGTTGAAGATGCAAATGACCCAACGATCCAAAAATTTGAAGGAGTAGAAAAAATTAAATTCTCAAGTTAACGTGTGATGGGATATTTAGCAAAGCCAAACAACCTAGTTTTTGACTATTTACAAATAGCGGAGCTAACAATCTTAGATCGTCATAAATTTTTTGATCGATTAATGATGTGTAACGGATACAATCTTTGTTAGAAATGATTTATGGTTTGGGAGTCAACACAGAGATAAAAAAGTCATCCCCCCCCCCCCCCCCCCCCCTTTTCTGATGATTACAAAACCTAATATATAAAAAACTAACTGAGTTTAGAATCCTTAAAAATCACAGATACGTTTGGAATTATCTTTCTCAGCATTTGTGCATTTCCATTTTGGATGTTCAATTTTTTTTTCATATCCAAACTTGATTTTTCACTCTCCCTTTTTTCTCGAAAACAAAAAGATAAGGCAAATAGATCCCAAAAAATTAAAAATTTTAGAGTTTATGTATGCCAAAAATTGAAAACTATAATAAATTTAAGTGAAGAAAACTATTTAACGCACTAAAAATGAACACCAAAATTTTGTTATCCATGTTTGGGAAATTCCACGAGTACAACCCCCAAGAGCTTGGTGGAATTTAATAAGAAAGAGATTTCTAATTGAACCTAACATGTTTTAAATATGGATATGCATGCCTGAAACTTGTTGAAGATGCAAATTATCTAATGATCCGAAAATTTCATGGACAAGAAAAAATTAAATTCTCAATTTAATGTGCGGTGGAATATTAACATGAGTCAAACAACCCACTTTTTGCCTATTTACAAAAAGTGGACCTAACAATCACAGTTCATCGTAAATGTTTTGGTTGATTAATGATGTGTAATGGCTATAATTTTTGTTATAAATGACTTATGGTTTGGGAGTCAACACTCGGTTAAAAATACCTCCCCCCCCCCTCCTTTTTCGATGATTGCAAAACTATATATGTAAAAAACCAAAGGAGTTTAATCTGCTTAAAAATAATAGATATTTTATGGAATTATCTCTCTCAGCATTTTTACACTTCCATTATGGATTTTCAAATTTTTTTCAAATGCAAACTTGAGTTTTCACTCTCCCATATTTCTCGTAATCGAAAAGATAAGGCAAATAGATCACAACAAAATGAAAATTTTAGAGTTTAAGTATGCCAAAAATTGAAAACTATAATAAATATAAGTGAAGAAAATTATTTCACTCACTAAAAATGAACACCAAAGTTTTGTTATCCATATTTGGGAAATTCCACTAGTACAACCCCTAATAGCTTGGTGCAATTTTATAACAAAGAGATTTCTAATTGATCCTAACATGTTTTAAATAAGGATAATCATGCATGGAGCAGATTGAAGATGCAAATGACCTAATGATCCAAAAATTTCAAAGAGTATAAAAAATTAAATTCTCAAGTTAACGTAGGGTGGGATATTTACCAGAGCCAAACTACCCAGTTTTTGCCTATTTACAAAAAGCGGACCTAACAATTATAGATCTTTGTAAATGTCTTGATCAATTAATGATGTGTAACGGCTATCACTTTTGTTAGAAATGACATATGGTTTGGGTGTCAACACTCAGTTAAAAATTCCTCGCCCCCCCTTTTTAGTTGATTGCAAAACCTAATATATATAAAAAAAGAGTTTACGATCCTTAAAAATCACAAATAATTTTATGAATTATCTATCTCAGATTTTGTGCACTTCCATTTTGGATGTTCATTTTTTTTCAAAGCCAAACTTGAGATTTTACTCTCCCATTTTTCTGCTAAACAAAAAGATAAGGCAAATTGATCACACCAAAATGAAAATTTTAGAGTTGAAGCATGCAAAAGATTGAAAACTATAGTAAATTTAACTGAAGAAAATTATTTCACGCACTAAAATGAAGACCAAAGTTTTGTTATCCATGTTTTGGAAATTCCACTAGTACAACCCCTAAGTGCTTGGTGGTATTTTATATGAAAGAGATTTTAAATTGTTCCAAACATGTTTTATATATGGATATGTCTGCATGAAACATATTGAAAATGCAATGACCTAATGATCCAAAATTTCATGGTGTAGAAAAGATTAAATTCTCAAGTTAACGTGCTGTGGGATATTTACCAGAGCCAAACAACCCACTTTTTGCCTATTTACAAAACGCGGACCATACAATCATAGATAATCATCAATGTTTTGATCGATTAATGATGTGTAACTGCTATACTTTTTTGTAAGAAATGACTTATGGTTTGGGAGTCAACACTCAGTTAAAAATGTCTCACCCCTCCTTTTCCGATGACTGCAAAACCTAATATATAAAAAACTAAAACAGTTTACAATCCTTAAAATTCAAAGATACTTTTTGGAATTATCTCTCTCAGCATTTGTACAATTCCATTTTGGATGTTTAATTTTTTTTCAAATCCAAACTTGTGTTTTCACTCTCCCTTTTTTCTCGTAAACAAAAAGATAAGGCAAATAGATCACAAAAAAAGGAAAATTTTAGAATTCATGTATGAAAAAAATTCAAAACTATAATAAAATTAAGTGAAAACAATTATTTCACGCAATAAAAATGAGCACCAAAGTTTTGTTATCGTGTTTGGGAAATTCTACTAGCTTGGTGGAATTTTATAAGAAAGAGATTTCTAATTGATTCTAAAATGTTTTAAATATGGATATGCATGCCTCAAACATCTGGAAGATGCAAATGACATAATGATTCAAAAATTTCAAGGTGTAAAAAAAAAAATTCTCAAGTTAACGTACGATGGGATATTTACCAGTGCCAAATTACCCTGTTTTTGCCTATTAACAAAAAATGGACCTAACAATCATAGATCATAGTAAATATTTTGATCGATTAATGATGTGTAACGGCTATAATTTTTTTTAGTAATGACTTATGGTTTTTGAGTCAACACATAGTTAAAAATGCCTCCCTCCCCCTTTTCTGATGATTGTAAAACCTAATATATAAAAAACTAAAAGAGTTTACATTCTTAAAAAATCACAGATACTTTTTGGAATTATTTCTCTCAGCAATTGTGCAATTCCATTTTGGATATTCATTTTTTTTTTCAAATCCAAACTTGAGTTTTCACTCACCCATTTTTCTGGTAAACAAAAGATAAGGCAAATAGATCATAAAAAAAATGAAAATTTTAGATTTTATGTATGAAAAAAATTGAAAACTATAACAAATGTAAGTAAAGAAAATTATTTCACACACTAAAAATGAACACCAAAGTTTTGTTATCCATGTTTGGGAAATTCCACTTGTACAACCCCTAAGTGCTTGGTGGAATTTTATAAGAAATAAATATGTAATTGAACCTAACATGTTTTAAATAGGATATGCATGCCTCAAAACATGTTGAAGATGCAAATGACCTTATGAGCCAAAAATTTCAATGACTATTAAATTCTCAACTTAACGTGTATGTATGAAAAAAATTGAAAACTATCAGAAACATAAGTGAAGAAAATTATTTCACGCACTAAAAATGAACAAAAAAATTTTGTTATCAATGTTTTGGAAATTTCACTAGTACTACCCCTAATAGCATGGTGAAATTTTATAAGAAAGAGATTTCTAATTGATCCTAACATGTTTTAAATATGGATATGCATGCCTGGAACATGTTGAAGATGCAAATGACCTAATGATCCAAAAATTTCAAGGATAGAAAAAATTAAATTCTCAAGTTAACGTGTGGTCAGATATTTACTAGAGCCAAACAACCCACTTTTTGCATATTTACAAAAACGAACCTAAAAATCATAGGTCATCGTAAATATTTTGATAGATTAATGATGTGTAATGGCTATAATTTTTGTTAGCAATGACTTATGGTTGGGGAGTCAACACTCAGTTAAAAATGCCTCACCCCCCCTTTTACGATGATTGCAAAACCTAATATATAAAAAACTTCAAACAGTTTACAACCCTTAAAAATCACAAATCTTTTTGGAATTATCTCCCTCAACATTTGTACATTTCCTGTTTGGAAGTTCAATTTTTTTCAAATCCAAACTTGAGTTTTCACTCTCGCATTTTTCTCGTAAAAAGAAGATAAGGCAAATAGATCTCAACAAAATGCAAATTTTAGGGTTTATGTATGCAAAAAATTGAAAACTATAATAAATGAAAGTGAAGAAAATTATTTAACTCACTAAAAATGAACACCAAAGTATTGTTATCCATGTTTGGGAAATTCCACTTGTACAACCCCTAAGAGCTTGGCGGAATTTTATAACAAAGAGATTTCTAATTGATCGTAACATGTTTTAAATATGGATATGCATGCCTTCAACATGTTGAAGATGCAAATGACGTAATGAACCAAAAATTTCAAGGACTAGAAAAAATTAAATTCTCAAGTTAACATGTATGTATGCAAAAAATTGAAAACTATAATAAACGTAAGTGAAGAAAATTATTTCACACACTAAAAATGAACACAAAAGTTTTGTTTTCAATGTTTGGGAAATTCCACTAGTACAACCCCTAATAGCATTGAAGAATTTTATAAGAAAGAGATTTCTAATTGATCCTATCATGTTTTAAATATTGATATGCATGCCTGAAACATGTTGAAGATGCAAATGACCTAATGATCCAAAAATTTCAAGGATAGACAAAATTAAATTCTCAAGTTAACGTGTGGTGGGATATTTACTAGAGCCAAACAACCCACTTTTTGCATATTTACAGAAAGTGAACCTAACAATCATAGATCATCGTAAATATTTTGATCGATTAATGATGTGTCACAGCTATAATTTTTGTTGGCAATGACTTATGGTTCGGGAGTGAACACTCAGTTAAAAATGCCTCGCCCCCCCATTTACGTTGATTGCAAAACCTAATATATAAAAAACTAAAAAAGTTTACAATGCTTAAAAATCACAGATACTTTTTGGAATTATCTCTCTCTGCATTTGTGCATATCCAGTTTGGAAGTTCAATGTTTTTTTCAAATCCAAACTAGAGTTTTCATACTCGCATTTTTCTCATAAACAAAAAGATAAGGCAAATAGATCACAAAAAAATAAAAATTTTAGAGTTTATGTATGCAAAAAATGGATAACTATAATAAATATAAGTGAAGAAAATTGTTTCACGCACTAAAAATGAACACCAAAGTTTTGTTATCTATGTTTTGGAAATTCCACTAGTACAACACCTAATAGCTTGGTGGAATTTTATAAGAAAGAGATTTCTAATTGATCATAAAATGGTTTAAATGTGGATAAGCATGCCTAAAACATGTTGATGATGCAAATGACCTAATGATCCCAAATTTCAAGGAGTAGAAAAAATTAAATTCTCAAGTTAAAGTGGGGTGTGTTATTTACATTAGCCAAACAACACACTTTCTGCCTATTTATAAAAAATGTACCTAACAATCATAGATCATCGTAAATGTTGTGCTCAATTAATGATGTGTAACGGCTATAATTTTTGTTAGAAATGACTTATGGTTTGGGAGTCAACACTCAGTTAAAAATGCGAAGCCACAATGCCTCGCTTTGCCATTTTTGATGATTGCAAAACCTAATATACACTTTTTGGAAGTATCTCTCTTAGCATTTGTTCGTTTCCATTTTGGATGTTCAATTTTTTTCAAATCCAAACTTGAGTTTTCATTCTCCCATTTTTCTCGTAAACAAAAAGATAAGGCAAATAGCTCACCACTAATGAAAATTTCAGAGTTTACGTAAGTGAAGAAAATTGTCTCACGCACTAAAAATGAACACCAAAGTTTTGTTATCCATGTTCGGGAAATTCAACCAGTGCAACCCTAATACCTTGGTGGAATTTTATAAGGAAGTGATTTCTAATTGATCCCAACATGTTTTAAATAAGGATATGCATGCCTGAAACATGTTGAAGATGTAAAAGACCTAATAATCCAAAAATTTCGAGTAGAAAAAAATAAATTCTCAAGTTAACGTGCGAGGGATATTTAGCAGAGCCAAAGAACCAAGTTTTTTTTTCCCATTTAAAAAAAAACGGACCTAACAATTATAGATCATCGTAAATGTTTTGATCGATTAATGATGTGTAACGGATATAATTTTTGTTAGAAATGACTTATGGTTTGGGAGTGAACACTCAGTTAAAAATGCCTCGCTTTCCCTTTTCTGATGATTGAAAATCCTAATATATAAAAAACTAAAAGAGTTTAAAATCCTTAAAAATCACAGATACTTTTTGGAATTATCTCTCTCTGCATTTGTGCATATCCATTTTGGATGTTCAATTTATTTTCAAATCCAAACTAGAGTTTTCACTCTCCCATTTTTCTTGTAAACAAAAAGATAAGGCAAATAGATCACCAACTTTTAGAGTTCAACTATGCAAAAAATAGAAAAATTTAATAAAAGTAAGTGAAAAAAATATATTTTACACACTAAAAATGAACACCAAGGTTTTGTTATCCATGTTTGGGAAATTCCACTAGTACAACCCCTAATAGGTTGGTGGAATTTTATAAGAAAGAGATTTCTAATTGATCCTAACATGTTTTAAATATGGATATGCATGACTGAAACATGCTGAAAATGCAAATGACATAATGATCCAAAAATTTTGAATACAAAAATTATATTTTCAAGTAAACGTGTTGTGGGATATTTACCAGAGCCAAACAACCTATTTTTTACCTATTTACAAAAAGCGGACCCAACAATCATAGATCACCATAAATGTTTTGATCGATTAATGATGTGTAACGGCTATAATTTTTCTTAGAAATGACTTATGGTTTGAAAGTCAACACAGCTAAAAATGCCTCGCCCCCCCTGTTTCGATGATTGCAAAAAAAAATATATAAAAAAAATAAAAGAGTTTTCATTCCAGAAAAATCACATATAGTTTTTGGAATTATCTCTCTCAGAAAATTGTGCAAGTCCATTTTGGATATTCAATTTTTTTTCTAATCCAAACTTGAGTTTTCACTCTCACATTTTTCTCGTAAACAAGAACATATGGCAAATAGACCACAAAAAAAATAAAAATTTAAGAGTTTATGTATGCAAAAAATGGAAAACTATAATAAATGTAAGTAAAGAAAATTATTTCAAGCACAAAAAATGAACACCAAAGTTTCCACTTGTACAATGCTAAGAGCTTGGCGGAATTTTATAAGAAAGATATTTCTAATTGATCCTAACATGTTTTAAATATGGATATGTATGCCTGAAACATGTTGAAGATGCAAATGACCCAATGAACCAAAAATTTCAAGGACTAGAAAAAATTAAATTCTCAAGTTAACGTGTATGTATGCAAAAAATTAAAAACTACAATAAACGTAAGTGAAGAAAATTATTTCACGCACTAAAAATGAACACAAAAGTTTTGTTATCAATGTTTGGGAAATTCCACTAGTACAACCGCTAAGAGCTTGGTGGAATTTTATAAGAAAGAGATTTCTAATTGATCGTAACATGTTTTAAATATGGATATGCATGCCTTAAACATGTTGAAGATGCAAATGACCTAATGATCCAAAAATTTCATGGAGTAGAAAAAATTAAATTCCCAAGTTAATGTGTGGTGGCATATTTACCAGAGCCAAACAACCCACTTTTTGCCAAGTTTACAAAAAAGCGGACCTAACAATCATAGATCATCATAAATGTTTTTATCGATTAATGATGTGTAATGGCTATAATTTTTGTTGAAAATGACTTATGGTCTGGGAGTCAACACTCATTTAAAAATGCCTTGCCCCCCTTTTTCAATGATTGCAAAACCTAATATATAAAAAACTAAAAGAGTTTTCAATCCTTAAAATTCACATATACTATCTGGAATTATCTCTCTCAGTATTTGTGCATTTCCATTTTGGATGTTCAATTTTTTTTCATATCCAAACATGAGTTTTCACTCTCCCACTTTTGTCGTAAACTAAATGATAACGTAAATAGATCACCACAAAATGAAAATTTTAGAGTTTATGTATGCAAAAAATTGAAAACTTTAATAAATGTAAATGAAGAAAATTATATCATGCACTAAAAATGAACACCAAACTTTTGTTATCTATGTTTGGAAAATTCAACAACCCCTAATAGCTTTGTGGAATTTTATAAGGAAGAACTAATTGATCCTAACATTTTTAAATATGGATATGCATGCCTGAAACATGTTGAAGAAGCAAATGTCCTAATGATCCAAAACATTGCAAGGAGCAGAAAAAATTAAATTCTCAAGTTAACGTGCGGTGGGATATTTACCAGAGCCAAATACCCACTTTTTGCCTATTTTAAAAAGGCGAACCTAACAATCATAGATCACCGTAAATGTTTTGATCGATTAATGATGTGTAACGGCATTAGAAATGACTTATGGTTTTGGAGTCAACATTCAGTTAAAAATGCCTCGCCCTCCCTTTTCTAATAATTGCAAAACCTAATATATAAAAAACTAAAAGAGTTTACAATCCTTAAAAATCACAGTTACTTTTTGGAATTTCTCTCTCAACATTTGTGCAGTTCCATTTTGGATGTTCAATTTTTTTTCAAATCCAAACTTGAGTTTTCACTGTCCCTTTTTTCTCGTAAAAAAAAAGATAAGGCAAATAAATCTCAAAAAAAATGAAAATTTAAAAGTTTTTGTACGTAAAAAATTGAAAACTATAATAAATGTAAGTGAAGAAAATTATTTCCCGCACTAAAAATTAACACCAACGTTTTGTTATCCATGTTGGGGAATTCCACTAGTACAACCCCTAATAGTTTGGTGGAATTTTATAAGAAAGATATTTCTAATTGATACTAACATGTTTTAAATATGGATATGTAAGCATGAAACATTGAAGATGCAAATGACCTAATGTTCCAAAAATTTCAAGGAATAGAAAAAATTAAATTCTCAATTTAATGTGCGGTGGGATATTTACATGAGCCAAACAACCCACTTTTTTCCTAATTGAAAAAAGCCTAAAAATCATAGATCATCGTAAATTTTCTGATCGACTAATGATGTGTAATGGCTATAATATTTGTTAGAAATTACATAAGATTTGGTAGTCAACACTCAGTTAAAAATGCCACGCCCTCCCATTTTCGATGATTTCAAAACCTTATATATAAAAAACCAAAAGAGTTTAATCTCCTTGAAAATAATAGATACTTTATGGAATTGTCTCTCTCTGCATTTGTGAATTTCTGTTTTGGATTTTCAAATTTTGTTCAAATGCAAACTTGAGTTTTCACAATACAATTTTTCTCGTAATCGAAAAGATAAGGCAAATAGATCACAAGAAAATGAAAATTTTAGAGTTTAAGTGTGCAAAAAATTGAAAACTATATTAAATGTTAGTGAAGAAAATTATTTCATGCACTAAAAATGAACACCAAAGTTTAGTTATCCATGTTTGGGAAATTCCACACGTACAACCCCAAATAGCTTGGTTGAATTTTATCACAAAGAGATTAAATTGAATAAAAGTTAACGTGCAGTGGTATATTTACCAGAAGCAAACAACCCAGTATTTTCCTATTTAAAAAAAACGGACCTTACAATCATAGATCATTGTAAATGTCTTGATCGATTAATGATGTCTAATGGCTATAATTTTTGTCAGTAATGACTGATGGTTTGGGAGTCAACATTCAGTTAAAAATACCTCGCCCCCCCCTCCCCTCCCCTCCCCCCCTTTTTAGATGATTGCAAAAGCTAATATATAAAAAACTAAAGAGTTTACAATCCTTAAAAATCACAAATACTTTTTGGAATTATCTCTCTAAGCATCGGTACATTTCCATTTTGGATGATCATTTTTTTTCAAATCCAAACTTCAGTTTTCACTCTCCAATTTTTCTTGTAAACAAAAAGATAAGGCAAAACTAGATCACAACCAAATGAAAATTTTAGAGTTGATGTATGCAAATAATTGAAAACTATAATAAATTTAAGTGAAGAAAATTATTTCACGCACTAAAATGAAAACAAAGTTTTGTTATCCATGTTTGGGAAATTCCACTACTACAACCCCTAATAGCTTGGTGGTATTTTATATGAAAGAGATTTAAAATTGTTCCTAACATGTTTTATATATGGATATGCATGCCTGAAACAAATTGAAAATACAAATGACCTATTGATCCAAAAATTTCAAGTAGAAAAAATTACATTCTGAAGTTAACATGCCGAGGGATGTTTACCAGAACCAAACAACCCACTTTTTGCATATTTACAAAAGCGGACCTAACAATCATAGATCATCGTCAATGTTTTGATCGATTAATGATGTGTAATGGCTATACCTTTTTGGGAGTCTAGACTTAGTTAAAAATGCCTCGCACCCCTTTTCCGATGATTGCAAAACAAAATATATAAAAAACTAAAAGATTTTACAATCCTTAAAAATCATCACAGATACTTTTTGGACTTATCTCTCTTAGCATTTGTGCATTTCCATTTTGGATCAATTTTTTTCAAATCCAAACTTGAATTTTCACTCTCCCATTTTTCTCGTAAACAAAAAGATAATGCAAATAGATCAAAAAAAAATAAAAATTTAAGAGTTCATGTATGAAAAAAAATGAAAACTATAATAAAAGTAAGTGAAAAACAATTTCACGCCCTAAAAATGAAAACCAAAGTTTTGTTATCCATGTTTGGGAAATTCCACTAGTACAACCCCTAATAGCTTGGTGGAATTTTATAAGAAAGAGATTTTTAATTGATCCTAACATGTTTTAAATATGGATATGCATGACTGAAACAAGTTGAAGATGCAAATGACATAATGATCCAAAATTTTCAAGGTGTAGAAAAAATTAAATTCTCAAGTTAACGTGTGGTGGGATAATTACCAGAGCCAAACAACCCACTTTTTGCCTTATTACAAAAAGTGGACCTAACAATCATAGATCATCAAAAATGTTTTGATCGATTAATGATGTGTAACGGCTATAATTTTTCTTAGAAATGACTTATGGTTTGAGCGTCAACACACAGCTAAAAATGCCTCGCCCCCTTTTTCAATGATTGTAAAATCAAATATATAAAAAAGCTAAAAGAGTTTACAATCTTAAAAAATTATAGATATTTTTTGGAATTGTCTCTCTCAGCATTTGTGCATTTCCATTTTGGATGTTCAATTTTTTTTCAAATCCAAACTTGTGTTTTCACTCTCCCTTTTTTCTTGTATACAAAAAGATAAGGCAAATAGATCACAAAAAAATGAAAATTTTAGAGTTTATGAATACAAGATATTGAAAATATAATAAATGTAAATGAAGAAAATTATTTCATGCACTTAAAATGAACACCAAAGTTTTGTTGTCCATGTTTCTGAAATTACACTAGTACAACCCCAAATAGCTTGGTGGAATTTTATAAGAAAGAGATTTCTAATTGATCCTAAAATGTTTTAAATATGGATATGCATGCCTCAAACATGTTGAAGATTCAAATGACCTAATGATTCAAAAATTTCAAGGAGTTTAAAAAATTAAATTCTCAAGTTAAAGTACGGTGGGATATTTACCAGTGCTAAACAACCCTATTTTTGCCTATAAACAAAAAACGGACCTAACAATCATTGAACATCGTAAATTTTTTGATCGATTAATGATGTGTAACCGCTTTAATTTTTATTTGCAATGACTTATGGTTTTGGAGTCAACACTTAGTTAATAATATGTCGCTTCACATTTTCCGATGATTACAAAACCTAATATATAAAAACTAAAAGAGTATACGTTCCTGAATAATCACAGATACTTTTTGGAATTACCTCTCTTAGAAATTGTGCAATTCCATTTTGGATATTCAATTTTTTTTCAAATCCGAACTTGAGTTCTAACTCTCCCATTTTTCTCGTAAACAAAAATATAAGGTAAATAGATCACTACAAAATGAAAATTTTAGAGTTTAAGTAATCAAAAAATTGAAAACTACAATAAATGTAAGTAAATAAAATTATTTCACGCACTAGAAATGAACATGAAATTTTTGTTATCCATGTTTGGGAAATTCCACTAGTACAGCCCCTTAGAGCTTGATGAAATTTTATAAGAAAGAGATTTCTAATTGATACTAACATGTTTTAAATATGGATATGCATGCTTGAAACATGTTGAAGATGCAAATGACCTAATGAACAAAAAACTACATGGACTAGAAAAAATTAAATTCTCAAGTTAACATGTCTGTGTGCAAAAAAAAGAAAACTATAGTAAAAGTAAGTGAAAAAAATTATTTCACGCATTAAAAATGAAAACCAAAGTTTTGTTATCCATTTTTGGGAAATTCCATTAGTACAAACCCTAATAACTTGGTGGAATTTTATAAGAAAGAGATTTCTAATTGATCCTAACATGTTTTAAATATGGATATGCATAACTGAAACATGTTGAAGATGCAAATGACATAATGATCCAAAAATTTCAAAGAGTAGAAAAAATTAAATTCTCAAGTTATCGTGCGGTGGGATATTTACGAGAGCCAAACAACCCACGTTTTGCCAATTTACAAAAAGCAAACCTAACAATGATAGATCATCATAAATTTTTTGATAGATTAATGATGTGTATCGGCTATAATTTTTCTTAGAAATGACTTATGGTTTGAGAGGTAACACACAGCTAAAAATGCCTCGCCCCCCTATTCCGATGATTTCAAAAACAAATATATAAAAAAATGAAAGAGTTTACAATCCTTAAAAATCATAGATACTTTTTGGAATTATCTCCTTAGCATTTGTGCATTTCTATTTTGGATGTTCAAGTTTTTTTCAAATTCAAACTTGAGTTTTCACTCTCCCTTTTTTCACGTATACTAAAAGATAAGGCAGATAGATCACAACAAAATGAAAATTTAAGAGTTTATGTATGAAAAAAAATTAAAATCTATAATAAATGTAAATGAAAAAAATTACTTCACCCACTAAAAATGAACACCAAAGTTATGTTATCCATGTTTGGGAAATTCCACTAGTACAACCCCTGATAACTTGGTGGAATTTTATAAGAAAGAAATTTCTAATTGATACTAAATTGTTTTAAATATGGATATGCATGCCTCAAACATGTTGAAGATGCAAATGACCAAATGGAACAAAAATTTCGAGTAGAAAAAATTAAATTCTCAAGTAAACGTACGGTGTGATATTTACCAGTGCCAGACAACCCTGTTTTTGCCTATTAACAAAAAACAGACCTAACAATCATAGATCATTCTAAATGTTTTGATCGATTAATGATGTGTAACGGCTATAATTTTTGTTAGTAATGACTTATGATTTTTCAGTCAACACTTAGTTAAAAATGCCTCGCGCCCCCTTTTCTAATGATTGCAAAACCTATTATATAAAAAACTAAAAGAGTTTTCATTCCAGAAAAATCATAGATACTTTTTGGAATTATCTCTCTCAGAAATTGTGCAATTCAATTTTGGATATTCAATTTTTTTTCTAATCCAAACTTGAGGTTTCTATCTCCCATATTTCACGTATACTAAAAGATAAGGCAGATAGATCACAACAAAATGAAAATTTAAGAGTTTATGTATGAAAAAAAATTGAAATCTATAATAAATTTAAATGAAAAAAATTACTTCACCCACTAAAAATGAACACCAAATTTATGTTATCCATGTTTGGGAAATTCCACTAGTACAACCCCTGATAACTTGGTGGAATTTTATAAGAAAGAGATTTCTAATTGATACTAAATTGTTTTAAATATGGATATGCATGCCTCAAACATGTTGAAGATGCAAATGACCAAATGAAACAAAAATTTCGAGTAGAAAAAATTAAATTCTCAAGTAAACGTACGGTGTGATATTTACCAGTGCCAGACAACCCTGTTTTTGCCTATTAACAAAAAATAGACCTAACAATCATAGATCATCGTAAATATTTTGATCGATTAATGATGTGTAACGGCTATAATTTTTGTTAGTAATGACTTATGATTTTGCAGTCAACACTTAGTTAAAAATGCCTCGCGCCCCCTTTTCTAATGATTGCAAAACCTATTATATAAAATACTAAAAGAGTTTTCATTCCAGAAAAATCACAGATACTTTTTGAAATTATCTCTCTCAGAAATTGTGCAATTCAATTTTGGATATTCAATTTTTTTTCTAATCCAAACTTGAGGTTTCAATCTCCCATTTTTCTCGTAAACAAAAAGATAAGGCAAATAGATCACAACAAAATGAAAATTTTAGAGTTTATATATGCAAAAAATTGAAAACTATAATAAATGTAACTAAAGAAAATTATTTCATGCACTAGAAATGAACACCAAAGTTTTGTTATCCATGTTTGGGAAATTCCACTTGTACAATCCCTAAGAGCTTGGCGGAATTTTATAAGAAAGAGATTTTTAATTGATCCTAACATGTTTTAAATATGGATATGCATGCCTGAAACATGTTGAAGATGTAAATGACCTAATGAAACAAAAATTTCAAGGACTAGAAAAAATTAAATTCTCAAGTTAACGTATCTGTATGCAAAAAATTGAAAACTATAATAAACGTAAGTGAAGAAAATTATTTCACGCACTAAAAATGAACACAAAAGTTTTGTTATCAATGTTTTGGAAATTCCACTAGTACAACCCCTAATAGCATGGGGAAATTTTATATGAAAGATATTTCTAATTGATCCTATCTTGCTTTAAATATGGATATGCATGCCTGAAACATGTTGAAGTTGCAAATGACCTAATGATCCAAAAATTTCTAGGATAGACAAAATTAAATTCTCAAGTTAACGTGTGGTGGGATATTTACTAGAGCCAAACAACCCACTTTATGCCTATTTACAAAAAGCGAACCTAACAATCATAGATCATTGTAAATATTGTGATCGATTAATGATGTGTAACGGCTATAATTTTTGTTAGTAATGACTATTGGTTAGGGAGTCATCACTCAGTTAAAAATGCATCGCCCCTCCTTTTATGTTGAATGCAAAACCTAATATATAAAAAACTAAAAGAGTTTACAACGCTTAAAAATCATAGACACTTTTTGGAATTATCTCTCTCAACATTTGTGCATTTCCAGTTTGGAGGTTCAATTTTTTTTCAAATCCAAATTTGAGTTTTCATGCTTGCATTTTTTCGTAAACAAAAAGATAAGGCAAATAGATCACAAAAAAATGAAAATTTTAGAGTTTATGTGTGCAAAAAATGGAAAACTACAATAAATAAAAGTAAAGAAAATTATTTCACGCACTAAAAATGACCACCAAAGTTTTGTTATCCATGTTTTGGAAATTCCACTAGTACAACACCTAATAGCATGGTGGAATTTTATAAGAAAGAGATTTCTAATTGATCATAAAATGGTTTAAATGTGGATAAGCATGCCTGAAACATGTTGAAGATGCAAATGTCCTAATGATCCAAAATTTCAAGGAGTAGAAAAAATTATATTCTCAAGTTAACGTGCGGTGGGATATTTACATTAGCCAAACAACACTTTCTGCCTATTTATAAAAAGTGAACCTAACAATCATAAATCATCGTAAATGTTATGCTCGATTAATGATGTGTAACGGCTATAATTTTTGTTAGAAATGACTTATGGTTTGGGAGTCAACTCTCAGTTAAAAATGCCAAGCAACACTCCCCCCCCCCCCCCCCCCCCCCCCCCCCACTATTTTTTGATGATTGCAAAACCTAATATATAAAAAACTGAAAATGATGCTTAAAAATCATAGATACATTTTGGAAGTATCTCTCACAGCATTTGTGCATTTCCATTTTGGATGGTCAATTTTTTTTCAAATCCAAACATGAGTTTTCACTCTCCCATTTTTCTCGTCAACAAAAAGAAAAGGCAAATAGCTCACCACTAATGAAAAATTTAGAGTTTACATATGCAAAAAATTCAAAACCATAATAAATGTAAGTGAAGAAAATTATCTTACGCACTAAAAATGAACACCAAAGTTTAATTATCCATGTTCGGGAAATTCAACTAGTACAACCCATTACCTTGGTGGAATTTTATAAGGAAGTGATTTCTAACTGATCCCAACATGTTTTAAATATGGTTATGCATGCCTAAAACATGTAGAAGATGCAAAAGACCTAACAATCCAAAAATTTCAAGGAGTAGAAAAAATTAAATTCTCAAGTTAACGCGCAATGGGAAATTTAGTAGAGCCCAACAACCTAGTTTTGTTCCTATTTAAAAAAAAATGGACCTAACAATCATAGATCATCGTCAATATTTTGATCGATTAATTATGTATAACGGCTATAATTTTTGTTAGAAATAACTTATGGTTTGGGAGTCAACACTCAGTTAAAAATGCCTCACTTCCCCTTTTCCGATGATTGCAAAACCTAATATATAAAAAACTAAAAGAGTTTACAATCCTTAAAAATCACAGATAGTTTTTGGAATTATCTTTCTCTGCATTTGCGCATATCCATTTTGGATGTTCAATTTATTTTCAAATCCAAACTAGAGTTTTCACTCTCCCATTTTTCTCGTATAACCATTTTTACTTTTTTCATACATAAAATCTCCCTTTTTATAGTTTTCACTCTCCCTTTTTCATACATAAAATCTTAAATTTCTTCGTGCACTAAAAATAAACACCAAAATTTTGGGAAATTCCACTAGTATAACCCCTAATAGCTTGGTGGAATTTTATAAGAAAGAAATTTCTAATTGATCCTAAAATGTTTTAAATATGGATAAGCATGCCTCAAACATGTTGAAGATGCAAATGACTTAATGATCCCAAAATTTCAAGGTGAAGAAAAAATTAAATTCTCAAGTTAACTTGCGGTGGGATATTTACCAGTGCCAAACAACCCTGTTTTTGCCTATTTATAAAAAGCTGACCTAACAATTATAGATCATCGTAAATGTTTTGATCGATTAAAGATGTGTAATGCCTATAATTTTTGTTAGTAATAACTTATGCTTTTGGAGTCAGCACTTAGATAAAAATGCCTCGCCCCCCCCTTTTTCGATGATTGCAAAACCTAATATATAAAATACTAAAAGAGTTTACAATCCTAAAAAATCACATATACTTTTCGGGATTATCTTTCTCAGTATTTGTGCCATTCCAATTTGGATATTCAATTTTTTTTCAAATACAACCTTGAGTTTTCACTCTCCCATTTTTCTCGTAAACAAAAAGATAAGGCAAATAGATCACAACAAAATGAAAATTTTAGAGTTTATGAATGGAAAAAATTGAAAATTCTAAAAATGTAAGTGAAGAAAATTATTTCACGCACTAAAAAGGCACACCAAGTTTTGTTATCCATGTTTGGGAAATTCCACTCGTACAACTGCAAAGAGCTTGGTGGAATTTTATAAGAAAGAGATTTCTAATTGATCTAACATGTTTTAAATATGGATATGCATGCGTTAAACATGTTGAAGATGCAAATGACCTAATGATCCAAAAATTTCATGCAGTAGAAAAACTTAAATTCCCAAGTTAACGTGAGGTGGCATATTTACCAGAGCCAAACAACCTACTTTTTGCCAAGTTTACAAAAAGAGGACCTAACAATCATTGATCATCGTAAATGTTTTTATCGATTAATGATGTGTAATGGCTCTAATTTTTGTTGAAAATGACTTATGGTCTGGGAGTCAACACTCATTTAAAAATGCCTCGCCCCCCTTTTTCGATGATTGCAAAACCTACTATATAAAAAACTAAAAGAGTTTTCAATCCTTAAAATTCACATATACTTTTTGGAATTATCTCTCTCAGCATTTGTGCATTTCCATTTTGGATGTTCAATTTTTTTTCATATCCAACTATGATTTTTCACTCTCCCACTTTTCTCGTAAATAGATCACAACAAAATGAAAATTTTAGAATTTATGTATGCAAAAAATTGAAAACTTTAATAAATGTAAGTGAAGAAAATTATATCACAGACTAAAAATGAACACCAAAGTTTTGTTATCTATGTTTGGGAAATTCAACAACCCCTAATAGCTTTGTGGAATTTTATAAGGAAGAGATTTCTAATTGATCCTAACATGTTTTAAATATGGATAGGCATGCCTGAAACATGCTGAAGATGCAAATGACCTAATGATCCAAAACTTTCAAGGAGTAGAAAAAATTAAATTCTCAAGTTAACGTGCGATGGGATATTTACCAGAGCCAAACAACCCACTTTTGGCCTATTTTACAAAAGGCGGACCTAACAATCATATATCATCATAAATGTTTTGATCGATTAATAATGTGTAACGGGGTTAGAAATGACTTATGGTTTTGGAGTCAACATTCAGTTTAAAATGCATCGCCTTCCCTTTTCTGATAATTGAAAAACCTAAAATATAAAAAACTAAAAGAGTTTACAATCCTTAAAAATCACAATTACTTTTTGGAATTTCTCTCTCAGCATTTGTGCAGATCCATTTTGGATGTTCAATGTTTTTTCAAATCCAAACTTGAGTTTTCACTGTTCCTTTTTTCTCGTAAAAAAAAGATAAGCCAAATAGATCTCAAAAAAATGAAAATTTTAGACTTTATGTATGTAAAAAATCAATAACTATAATAAATGTAAGTGAAGAAAATTATTTCCCGCACTAAAAATTAACACCAAAGTTTTCTTATCCATGTTGGGGAAATTCCACTTGTGCAACCCCTAATAGCTTGGTGGAATTTTATAAGAAAGAGATTTCTAATTGGTACTAACATGCTTTAAATATGGATATGCAAGCGTGAATTGAAGATGCAAATGACCTAATGATCCAAAAATTTCAAAGGACTAGAAAAAAATTAAATTCTCAATTTAATGTGCGGTGGGATATTTACATGAGCCAAACCACCCACTTTTTGCCTAATTACAAAAAGCCTAACAATCATAGATCATCGTAAATGTTTTGATCGATTAAAATTGTGTAATGGCAATAGTATTTGTTAGAAATTACATAAGGTTTGGCAGTCAACACTCAGTTAAAAATGCCTCGCCCTCCCTTTTTCGATGATTTCAAAACCTTATATATAAAAAACCAAAAGAGTTTAATCTCCTTAAAAATAACAGATACTTTATGGAATTATCTCTCTCTGCATTTGTGCATTTCCGTTTTGGATTTTCAAATTTTGTTCAAATGCAAACTTGAGTTCTCACAATACAATTTTTCTCGTAATCGAATAGATAAGGCAAATAGATCACAACAAAATGAAACTTTTAGAGTTTAAATTTGAAAAAAATAGAAAACTATATTAAATGTTAGTGAAGAAAATTATTTCACGCACTAAAAATGAACACCAAAGTTTAGTTATCCATGTTTGGGAAATTCCACTAGTACAGCCCCTAATAGCTTGGTTGAATTTTATAACAAAGAGATTTCTAATTGATCCTAACATGTTTTAAATATGGATATGCATGCCTGAAACATGTTGAAGATGCAAATGACCTAGTGATCCAAAAATTTCAAGGAGTAGAAAAAATTAAATTCTCAAGTTAACGTGCGGTGGTATATTTACTAGAAGCAAACAACCCAGTATTTGCCTATTTGCAAAAAGCGGACCAAACAATCATAGATCATTGTAAATTTCTTGATCGATTGATGATGTCTAACGGCTATAATTTTTGTTAGAAATGACTTATGGTTTGGGAATCAACACTCAGTTAAAAATACCTCCTTCCCCCCCCCCCCCCCCCCCCCCCCCCCCCCCTCCCCCCATTTTTAGATGATTGCAAAAGCTAATATTTAAATAACTAAAGAGTTTACAATCCTTAAAAATCACATATACTTTTTGGAATTATTTCTCTCATCATCTGTGCATTTCCATTTTGGATGATCATTTTTTTTCAAATCCAAACTTGAGTTTTCACTCTCCCATTTTTCTTGTAAACAAAAAGATAAGGCAAATAGATCACAAAAAAAAAGAAAATTTTAGAGTTGATGTATGCAAATAATTGAAAACTATAATAAATTTAAGTGAAGAAAATTATTTCACGCACTAAAATGAAGACCAAAGTTTTGTTATCCATATTTGGGAAATTCCACTAGTACAACCCCTAATAGCTTGGTGGTATTTTATATGAAAGAGATTTCAAAATGTTCCTAACATGTTTTTATACATGGATATGCTTGCCTGAAACATATTGAAGATGCAAATGACTTAATGATCCAAAAATTTCGAGTAGAAAAAATTAAATTCTGAAGTTAACATGCTGTGGGATTTTTACCAGAACCAAACAACCCACTTTTTGCATATTTTCAAAAGCAGGCCTAACAATCATAGATCATCTTTAATGTTTTGATCGATTAATGATGTGTAACGGCTATACCTTTTGTTAGAAATGACTTATGGTTTGGGAGTCAACAGTCAGTTAAAAATGCCTCGCACCCCTTTTCCGATGATTGCAAAACCAAATATATAAAAAACTAAAAGATTTTGTAATCCTTAAAAATTACAGATACTTTTTGGACTTATCTCTCTCAGCATTTGTCCATTTCCATTTTGGATGTTCAATTTTTTTTCAAATCCAAACTTGAGTTTTCACTCTCCCATTTTTCTCGTAAAAAAAAAGATAATGCAAATAGATAAAAACTAAATGAAACTTTAGGATGCAAAAAATTGAAAACTATAACAAAATTAAGTGAAAAAAAATTTCATGCACTAAAAATGAACACCAAAGTCTTGTTATCCATGTTTGGGAAATTCCACTAGTACAACCCCTAATAGCTTGGTGGAATTTTATAAGAAAGAGATTTCTAATTGATCCTAACATGTTTTAAAAATGGATATGAATGACTGAAATTAGTTGAAGATGCAAATGACATAATGATCCAAAATTTTCAAGGAGTAAAAAAAATTAAATTCTCAAGTTATCGTGTGGTGGGATATGTACCAGAGCCAAACAACCCACTTTTTGCCTATTTAAAAAAAGCAGACCTAAAAATCATAGATCATCAAAAATGTTTTGCTCGATGAATGATTTGTAACGGCTATAATTTTTCTTAGAAATGACTTATGGTTTGAGCATCAACACAGCTAAAAATGCCTCGCCCCCTTTTTTCGACGATTGCAAAACCAAATATATAAAAAAACTAAAAGAGTTTACAATCTTAAAAAATCATAGATACTTCTTGGAATTATCTCTCTCAGCATTTTTTCATTTCCATTTTAGATGTTCAATTTCTTTTTCAAATCCAAACTTGAGTTTTCACCCTCCCTTTTTTCTAGTTTACAAAAAGATAAGGCAAATACATCACAACAAAATGAAAATTTTAGAGTTTATGTATATAAAATATTGAAAACAATAATAAATGTAAATGAAGAAAATTATTTCACGCACTAAAAATGAACACCAAAGTTTTGTTGTCTTGGTGGAATTTTATAAGAAAGAGATTTCTAATTGATCCTAAAATGTTTTAAATATGGATATGCGTGCCTCAAACATGTTGAAGATGCAAATGACCTAATGATTCAAATTTTTCATGGAGTTGAAAAAATTAAGTTCTCAAGTAAACGTACAGTGGGATATTTACTAGTGCTAAACAACCCTATTTTTGCCTATTAACAAAAAACGGACCAAAAATCATAGATCATCGTAAATGTTTTGATCGATTAATAATGTGTAATGGCTATAACTTTTTTTTGTAACGACTTATGGTTTTGGAGTCAACACTTAGTTAAAAATGAGTCGCTTCCCCTTTTTCAATGATAGCAAAACCTAATATATAAAAAACTAAAAGAGTATACATTCCTGAATAATCACAGATACTTTTTGGAATTACCTCTCTTAGCAATTGTGCAATTCCATTTTGGATATTCAATTTTTTTTCAAATCCGAACTTGAGTTTTCACTCTCCCATTTTCTCGTAAACAAAAAGATAAGTCAAATAGATCACAACAAAATGAAAATTTTAGAGTTTTGTATGCCAAAAATTTAAAACTATAATAAATGTAAGTAAAGAAAATTATTTCACGCACTAGAAATGAACATGAAAGTTTTTTTATCCATGTTTGGGAAATTCCATTAGTACAACCCCTTAGAGCTTGATGGAATTTTATAAGAAAGAGATTTCTAATAGATACTAACATGTTTTAAATATGGATATGCATGCATGAAACATGTTGAAGATGCAAATGACCTAATGAACCAAAAATTTCAAGGACTAGAAAAAATTAATTTCTCAAGTTAACATGTATGTATGCAAAAAAAAAAAAAACTATAATAAAAGTAAGTGAAAAAAATTATTTCACGCACAAAAAATGAACACCAAAGTTTTGTTATCCAATTTTTGGGAAATTCCACTAGTAGAAACCCTAATAACTTGGTGGAATTTTATAAGATAGAGATTTCTAATTGATCCTAACATGTTTTAAATATGGATATGCATGACTGAAACATGTTGAAGATGCAAATGACATAATGATCCAAAAATTTCAAGGAGTCAAAAAAATTAAATTCTCAAGTTAACGTGCGGTGGGATATTTACCAGACCCAAACAACCCACTTGTTGCCTATTTACAAAAGGCAGACCTAACAATCATACATCATCATAAATATTTTGATAGATTAATGTTGTGTATCAGCTATAATTTTTCTTAGAAATGCCTTTGGTTTGAGAGTCAACACACAACTAAAAATGCCTCGCCACCCCCCCCCCCCCCCCCCCCCCCCCCCTCTTTTCCGATGATTGCAAAACAAAATATATAAAAAAAACTAAAAGTGTTTACAATCCTTAAAAATTACAGATACTTTTTGGAATTATCGCTCTCAGCATTTGTGCATTACCATTTTGGATGTTCAATTTTTTTTGAATTTCAAACTTGAATTTTCACTCTCCCTTTTTTCACGTATACTAAAAGGTAAGACTAATAGATCACAACAAAATGAAAATTTAAGAGTTTATGTATGAAAAAAAATTGAACACTATAATAAATGTAAGTGAAAAAAATTACTTCACCCACTAAAAATGAACACCAAAGTTATGTTATCCATGTTTGGGAAATTCCACTAGTACAACCCCTAATAGCTTGGTAGAATTTTATAAGAAAGGAATTTCTATGTGATCCTAAATTGTTTTAAATATGGATATGCATTCCTCAAACATGTTGAAGATGCAAATGACCAAATGATACAAAAATTTTGACTAGAAAAAATTAAATTCTCAAGTTAACGTATGGTGGGGTATTTACCAGTGCCAGACAACCCTGTTTCTGCCTATTAACAAAAAAATGGACCTAACAATCATAGATCATCATAAATGTTTTGATCGATTAATGATGTGTAACAGCTACAATATTTTTTAGTAATGACTTGTGGTTTTGCAGTCAACACTTAGTTAAACAAAATAAAAGAGTTTTCTTTCCAGAAAAATGACAGATACTTTTTGGAATTATCTCTCTCAGCAATTGTGCAATTCCATTTTGGATATTCAATTTTTTTTCTAATCCAAACTTGATTTTTCTCTTTACCATTTTTCTCGTAAACAAAAAGATAAGGCAAATAGATCAAAACAAAATGAAAATTTTAGAGTTTATGTATGCAAAAAATTGAAAACTATAATAAATGTAAGTAAAGAAAATTATTTCATGCACTAAAAATGAACACCAAAGTTTTGTTATCCATGTTTGGGAAATTCCACTTGTACAACCCCTAAGAGCTTTGCGGAATTTTATAAGAAAGAGATTTGTAATTGATCCTAATATGTTTTATATATGGATATGCATGCCTGAAACATGTTGAAGATGCAAATGATCTAAAGAACCAAAAATTTCAAGGACTAGAAAAAATTAAATTCTCAAGTTAACGAGTATGTATGCAAAAAAATGAAAATTATAATAAACATAAGTGAAAAAAATTATTTCACGCACTAAAAATGAACACAAAAGTTTTGTTATCAATGTTTGGGAAATTTCACTAGTACAACCCCTAATAGCATGGTCGAATTTTATAAGAAAGAGATTTCTAATTGATCTTATCATGTTTTAAATATGGATATGCATGCTTGAAACATGTTAAAGATGCAAATGACCTAATGATCCAAAAATTTCAAGGATAGACAAAATTAAATTCTCAAGTTAACATGTGGTGGGATATTTACTAGAGCCAAACAACCCACTTTTTGCATATTTACAAAAAGTGAACCTAACAATCACAGACCATCGTAAATATTTTGATCGATTAATGATGTGTAACGGCTAAAATTTTTGTTAGCAATGACTTATGGTTCGGGAGTCAACACTCAGTTAAAAATGCCTCGCCCCCCATTTACGTTGATTGCAAAACCTAATATATAAAAAAAGTAAAAGAGTTTACAATGCTTAAAAATAACAGATACTTTTTGGAATTATCTCTCTCTGCATTTGTGCATTTCCAGTTTGGAAGTTCAATTTTTTTTCATATCCAAACTTGAGTTTTCACTCTCGCATTTTTCTCGTAAACAAAAAGATAAGGAAAATAGATCACAACAAAATGAAAATTTTAGAGTTTATATATGCAAAAAATGGAAAACTATAATAAATAAAAGTAAAGAAAATTATTTCACGCACTAAAAATGAACACCAAAGTTTTGTTATTAATGTTTTGGAAATTCCACTAGTACAACACCTAATAGCTTGTTGGAATTTTATAAGAAAGAGATTTCTAATTGATCATAAAATGTGGATAAGCATGCCTGAAACATGTTGAAGATGCAAATGACCTAATGATCCAAACTTTCAAGGAGTAGAAAAAATTAAATTCTCGAGTTACGTGCGGTTGGATATTTACATTTGCCAAACAACACACATTCTGCCTATTTATAAAAGCGGACCTAACAATCATAGATCATCGTAAATGTTGTGCTCGATTAATGATGTGTAACGGCTATAATTTTTGTTAGAAATGACTTATGGTTTGGGAGTCAACACTCAGTTAAAAAAGCAAAACCTAATATATAAAAAACTAAAAGAGTTTATGACTCTTAAAAATTATAGATACTTTTTGGATGTTCAATTTTTTTTCAAATCCAAACATGAGTTTTCACTCTCCCATTTTTGTCGTCAACAAAAAGAAAAGGCAAATAGCTCATCACTAATGAAAATTTTAGAGTTTACGTATGCAAAAAATTCAAAACCATAATAAATTTAAGTGAAGAAAATTATCTTACGCACTAAAAATGAACACCAAAGTTTTATTATCCATGTTCGGGAAATTCAACTAGTACAACCCTAATACCTTGGTGGAATTTCATAAGGAAGTGATTTCTAATTGATCCCAACTTGTTTTAAATAAGTATATGCATGCCTAAAACATGTTGAAGATGCAAAAGACCAAATAATCCAAAATTTTCAAGGAGTAGAAAAAATTAAATTCTCAAGTTAACGTGCGATGGGATATTTAGTAGAGCCAAACAATCTAGTGTTTTTTCCTATTTACAAAAAATGGACCTAACAATCATAGATCATCATAAATGTTTTGATCGATTAATTATGTGTAACGGCTATAATTTTTGTTAGATTTGACTTATGGTTTGGGAGTCAACACTCAATTAAAAATGCCTCGGTTCCCCTTTTCCGATGATTGCAAAACCTAATATATAAAAAACTAAAAGAGTTTACGATCCTTAAAAATCACATATACTTTTTGGAATTATCTCTCTCTGCATTTGTGCATATCCATTTTGGATGTTCAATTTTTTTTCAAATCCAAACTAGAGTTTTCACTCTCCCATTTTTCTCATAAATAAAAAGATAAGGCAAATAGATCACCACAAAATGAAAATTTTAGAGTTCAACTATTATTAAAATAGAACTTTTTAAAAAAAGTAAATGAAAAAATTTATTTCACACACTAAAAATTGATCCTAACATGTTTTAAATATGGATATGCATGACTGAAACATGTTGAAGATGCAAATGACATAATGATCCAAAAATTTTGAGTAGAAAAAATTAAATTTTCAAGTTAATGTGCTGTGGGATATTTACCAGAGCCAAACAATCTATTTTTTACCTGTTTAAAAAAAAGTGGACCCAACAATCATAGATCATCATAAATGTTTTGATCGATTAATGATCTGTAACAGCTACAATTTTTCTTAGAAATGACTTATGGTTTGAGAGTCAATAAACAACTAAAAATGGCTCCCCCCCTCCCCCCCCCCCCCCCCCCCCCCCCCCTTTTCCGGTGATTGCAAAAACAAATATAAAAAAAAACTTAAAGATTTTACAATTCTTAAAAATCACAGATACCTTTATGGAATTATCTCTCTTTGCATTTGTGCATTTCCATTTTGGATGATCAATTTTTTTTCAAATCCAAACTTGAGTTTTCACTCTCCCTTTTTTCTTGCCTACAAAAAGATAAGGCAAATAGATCACCAAAAAATGAAAATTTAAGAGTTTATGTATGAAAAAAATTGAAAACTATAATAAATTTAAATGAATAAAATTTCTTCACGCACTAAAAATGAACACCAAATTTTTGGGAAATTCCACAAGTACAATCCCTAATAGCTTGGTGGAATTTTATAAGAAAGAGATTTCTAATTGATCCTAAATTTTTTTAAATATGGATATGCATGCCTCAAACATGTTGAAGATGCAAATGACTTAATGATCCCAAAATTTCATGGTGAAGAAAAAATTAAATTCTCAAGTTAACGTGCAATGGGATATTTACCAGTGCCAAACAACCCTGTTTTTGCCTATTTGCAAAAAGCGGACCTAACAATCATAGATCATCATAAATGTTTTGATCGGTTAAAGATGTGTAATGGCTATAATTTTTAGTAGTAATGACTTATGCTTTTGGAGTTAGCACTTAGATAAAAAAGCCTCCCCCCTCCCCCCCTTTTCCGATGATTGTAAAACCTAATATATAAAAAACTAAAAGAGTTTACAATCCTGAAAAATCACATATACTTTTTGGGATTATCTCTCTTAGTATTGGTGCAGTTCCATTTTGGATATTCAATTTTTTTTCAAATCCAAACTTGAGTTTTCACTCTCCCATTTTTATCGTAAACAAAAAGATAAGGCAAATAGATCACAACAAAATGAAAATTTTAGAGTTTATGTATGGAACAAACAGAAAACTCTAAAATGTAAGTGAAGAAAATTATTTCACGCACTGAAAAGGAACACCAAAGTTTTGTTATCCATGTTTGGGAAATTCCACTAGTACAACTGCTAAGAGCTTGGTGGAATTTTATAATAAAGAGATTTCTAATTGATCGTAACATGTTTTAAATATGGATATGCATGCCTTAAACATGTTGAAGATGCAAATGACCTAATGATCCAAAAATATCATGGAGTAAAAAAAATTAAATTCCCTAGTTAACGAATGGTGGCATATTTACCAAAGCAAAACAATCCACTTTTTGCCAAGTTTACAAAAAGCAGACCTAACAATCATAGATCATTGTAAATGATTTTATCGGTTAATGATGTGTAATGGCTATAATTTTTGTTGAAAATGACTTATGGTCTAGGAGTCAACACTCATTTAAAAATGCCTCGTCCCCCTTTTTCGATGATTGCAAAACCTAATAAATAAAAAAATAAAACAGTTTTCAATCCTTAAAAATCACTTATACTTTTTGGAATTATCTCTCTCAGCATTGTGCATTTCCATTTTGGTTGTTCAATTTTTTTCATATCCATACATGAGTTTTCACTCTCCTACTTTTCTCGTAAACTAAATGATAACGTAAATAGATCACAACAAAATGAAAATTTTAGAGTATATGTATGCAAAATATTGAAAACTTTAATAAATGTAAGTGAAGAAAATTATATCACGCACTAAAAATGAACAGCAAAGTTTTGTTATCTATGTTTGGGAAATTCAACAACCCCTAATAGCTTTGTGGAATTTTATAAGGAAGAGATTTCTAATTGATCCAAACATGTTTTAAATATGGATATGCATGCTTGAAACAAGCCATTATTTTTCCCCTTTACATAAAGCTGACCCAACAATCATAGATGATTGTAAAGTGATTCATCATGCGTAATGGGCTATAATTTTGTAACAAATGACTTATGGATCTTGAGTCTACACTCAGTTAAAAGTCCCCTGCCTCCCCCTTTTCCCGAAGATTGTTAAACCCAATATATAAAAACTCAAAAAAGTTTACAATCCCTCAAAATTACAGACACTTTTTGGAATTATCTCTCTCTACATTTGAGCATTACCATTTTGGGGTTTAGAGTTTAGGGTTACTTGAGTTTTCACTTTTCCTTCATCTCGTAAAAAATTTTCTTAAAAAGCCAAATACTTCACAACAAAGTGAAAATTCTATAGGTTACGAATGGAAAATATTTAAAACAAAAAAAATTTTAATTAAAGAAAACTTATTCACACGCCACAAATGAACACAAAAATTGTGTTATCCAAGTTAGGAAAATTCCACTAGTTCAACCCAAATTGCTTGGAATTTTTATAAGAAAGAGATTTAAAATCTACACATATTTTAAATATGGATATGCATGCTTGAAACATGTTAAGGATGCAAATGACCTATGGATCCAAACCTTTTGAAGAGAATAACAAATGCACATTAAATTCTAGAGTGAGCGTGCAGTGGGATATTTAACTGAGTCAAACAAGCCATTATTTTCCCATTTACAAAAAGCTTACCCTACAATCATAGATGATTGTAAAGTGATTTATCATGCGTAACGGGCTATATTTTTGTAAGAAATCACTTATGGATTGGGAGTCAACACTCAGTTATAAATCCCCCGCCTCCCACTTTTTTCGACGATTGCGAAATCCAATATATAAAAACTAGAAAGAGTTTAAAATCCCTAAAAATTATAGACACTTTTTGGAATTATCTCTCTCTACATTGTGCAATTCCATTTTAGATGTATATTTTTTTCTTAAATCAAAACTTGAGTTTTCACTTTCCCTTCATCTCGTAAACAATTTTGATAAAAAGGCAAAGATATCACAACGAAGTGAAAATTTTAGAATTTATGAATGGAAAAAATTTAAAACAATAAAAAATGTATGTAAATAAAATTTATTCACTCACCACAAATAAACGCAAAACTCTTGTTATACAAGTTTGGAAAATTCCACTAGTTCAACCCCTATTGCTTGGAATTTTTATAAGAAAGAGATTTAAATCTACACATATTTTAAATATGGATATTCATGCTTGAAACATGTTAAGGATAAAAATGACCTATGAATCCAAACCTTTTGAAGAGAATAACAAATGCTCATTAAATTCTAGAGTGAGCGTGCGGTGGGATATTTACCCGAGTCAAACAAGTCATTATTTTGCCCAATACCAAAAAGTTGACCCAACAATCATAGATGATTGTAAAGTGATTTATCATGCATAACGGGCTATATTTTTGTAAGAAATGACTTTTGGATTGGGAGTCAACACTCAGTTAATAATCCCCCACCTCCCCCTTTTCTCGACGATTGCCAAACCCAATATATGAAAACTAGAAAGACTTTACAATCCCTAAAACTTACAGACATTTTTTGGAATTATCTCTCTCTACATTTGTGCAATTCCATTTTAGATGTATATTTTTTTTCTTAAATCAAAAATTTAGTTTTCACTTTCCCTTCATCTCGTAAACAATTTTGATAAAAAGGCTAATAGCTCACAACGAAGCAAAAATTTTAGAGTTTATGCATGGAAAAAATTTTAAAAAATATCGAATGTAAGTAAAGAAAATTTATTCACACACCACAAATGAACACAAAAGTTTTGTTACCCAAGTTTGGGAAATTCCACTAGTTCTACTCTAATAGCTTGGAATTTTTATAAGAAAGAGATTTAAATATACACATGTTTTAAATATGGATATGCATGCTTGTAACATGTTAAGGATACAAATGGCCTATGTATCCAAACCTTTTGAAGAGAATAACAAATACTCATTAAATTCTAGAGTGAGCGTGCGGTGGAATATTTACCCTAGTCAAACAACTCATTATTTTTCCCATTTAAAAAAAGCTGACCCACCAATCATAGATTATTTTAAAGGGATTTATCATGTGTAATGGGCTATATTTTTGTAAGAAATGATTTATGGATTGGGAGTCAACACTCAGTTAAAAATCCTCCGCCTCCCTCTTTTCCCGATGATTGAAAAACGCAATACATAAAAACTAGAAAAAGTTTACAATCCCTAAAAATTACAGACACTTTTTGGAATTATCTCTCTCTAAATTTGTGCATTTCCATTTTAGATGTATACTTGTTTCTTAAATCAAAACTTGAGTTTTCACTTTCCCTACATCTCGTAACAATTTTGATGAAAAGGCAAATAGATCACAACGAACTGAAAATTTTAGAGTTTATGCATGGAAAAATTTTAAAACAAAAACAAATGTATGTAAATAAAATTTATTCACACACCACCAATGAACACAAAAGATTTTTTATCCATATTTGGGAAATTCCACTATTTCAACCCTAATAGCTTGGAATTTTGAAAGAAAGAGATTGGGAGTCAACACACAGTTAAAAAATCCCCCGCCTCCCGTTTTCCCGACGAACGGGAAGCCCAATATATAAAAACTAGAAAGAGTTTACAATCCCTAAAAATAACAGACACCTTTTGGAATTATCACACTCCATATTTGTGCATTTCCATTATAGATAGATATTTTTTTTCTTTAATCAAAACTTGAGTTTTGACTTTCCCTTCATCTCATAAACAATTTTGATAAAAAGGCAAATAGATCACAACGATGTAATAAATTTTAGAGTTTATGCATGGAAAAAATTTTAAACAAAAAAATGTAACTAAAGAAAATTTATTCACACACCACAAATGAACACAAAAGTTTTGTTATCCAAGTTTGGGAAATTTCACTAGTTCAACCCTAATAGCTTGGAATTTTATAAGAAAGGGATATAAAATCTACACATGTTTTAAATATCGATATGCATGCTTGAAATATGTTAAGGATGCAAATGACCTATGGATCCAAACCTTTTGAAGAGAATAACAAATGCTCATTAAATTCTAGAGTGTGCGTTCGGTGGAATATTTACTCGAGTCAAACAAGCCATTATTTTTCCCTTTTACCAAAACTGACCCAACAATCGTAAATGATTGTAAAGTGATTTATCATGCATAACGGGCTGTATTTTTGTAAGAAATGACTTATGGATTGGGAGTCAAAACTCAGTTAACAATCCCCCGCCTCCCCCTTTTCCCGACGATTGCGAAACACAAAATATAAAATCTAGAAAGAGTTTAAAATCTCTAAAAATTACAGACACTTTTTTTAATTAACTCTCTCTCCATCTGTGCATTTCCATTTTATATGTAAACTTTTTTCTTAAATCAAAACTTGAGTTTTCACTTTCCCTTCACCTCGTCAACAATTTTGATAAAAAGACAGATAGATCACAACGAAGTGAAAATTTTAGAGTTTATGCATGGAAAAAGTTTAAAATAATAACAAATGTAAGTAAAGAAAATTTATTCACACACCACAAATGAACACAAAAGTTTTGTTATCTAAGTTTGGGAAATTCCACTAGTTAAACCCTAATAGCTTGGCATTTTATAAGAAAGAGATTTAAATCATCTCATGTTTTAAATATGGTATGCATGCTTGAAACATGTTAAGGATGAAAACGACCTATGGATCCAATGCTTTTAAAGAGAATAACAAACTCTCATTATATTCTCCAGTGACCATGTGGTGGGGTATTTACTCGCGTCAAACAAGCCATTATTTTTCCCATTTACAAGAAGCTGACCCAACAATCATAGATGATTGTAAAGTGATTTATCATGCGTAACGGGCTATATTTTTGTAAGAAATGACTTGTGGATTGGGAGTCAACACTCAGTTAAAAATCCCCCGTGCCACCCTGTTTTCACGATGATTGCGAAACCCAATATATAAAAACTAAAAAGATCTTACAATACCTAAAAATTACAGACACTTTTGGAATTATCTCTCTCAAAATTTATGCATTTCCATTTTATATGTATATTTTTTTCTTAAAACAAAACTTCAGTTTTCACTTACCCTTCTTCTCGTGAACAATTTTTATAAAAAGGCAAATAGATCACAACGAAGTGAGAATTTTAGAGTTTATGCACGAAAAAATTTAAAACAGTAACAAATGTAAGTAAAGAAAATTTATTCACACACAAAAAATGAAAACAAAAGTTTTGTTATCCAAGTTTGGGAAATTCCACTAGTTCCACCCTAATAGCTTGGAATTTTATAATAAAGAGATTTAAATCTACTATGTTTTAAATATGGATATGCATGCTTGAAACATGTTAAGGATGCAAATGACCTATGGATCCAAACCTTTTGAAGAGAATAACAAATTCTCATTAAATTCAATAGTAAGTGTGAGGTGTCATATTTACCCGAGTCAAACGAGCCATTATTTTTCCCTTTTACAAGAAACTGACCCAACAATCATAGATGATTGTAAAGTAATTTATCATGCATAACGGGCTATATTTTTGCAAGAAATGACATATGGATTGGGAGTCAACACTCAATTAAAAATCCCTCGCCTCCCCCCTCCTCTCGACGATTGCGAAACATAATATATAAAAACTAGAAAGAGTTTACAATCCCAAAAAATTACAGACACATTTTGTAATTCTCTCTCTCTACATTTGTGCATTTCCATTTTAGATGTATACTTTTTTCTTAATCAAAACTTGAGTTTTCACTTTCCCTTCATCTCGTAAACAATTTTGATAAAAAGGCAAATAGATCACAACGAAGTGAAAATTTTAGAGTTAATGCTTGAAATTTTTTTTAAAAATAACAAATGTTAGTAAAGAAAATTTATTCACACACCACAATTGAAAACAAAAGTTTTGTTATCCATGTTTGGGAAATTCCACTAGTTCAACTCTAATAGCTAGGAATTTTTATAAGAAAGAGATTTAAATCTACACATGTTTTAAATATGGATATGCATACTTGTAACATGTTAAGGATGCAAATGGCCTATGTTTCCAACCCTTTTGAAGAGAATAACAAATACTCATTAAATTCTAGAGGGAGCGTACGGTGGAATATTGACCCGAGTCAAACAAGCCATTATTTTGCCCATTTAAAACAAGCTGACCCACCAATCATAGATTATTGTAAAGGGATTTATCATGTGTAACGGGCTATTTTTTTGTAAGAAATGACTTATGGATTGAGAGTCAACACTCAGTTAAAAATCCCCCGCCTCCCTCTTTTCCCGATGATTGCGGAACCCAATATATAACAACTAGAAATAGTTTACAATCCCTAAAAATTACAGACACTTTTTGGAATTATCTCTCTCTAAATTTGTGCATTTCCATTTTAGATGTATACTTTTTTCTTAAATAAAAAATTGAGTTTGACTTTCCCTTCATCTCGTAACAATTTTGATGAAAATGCAAATAGATCACCACGAAGTTAAAATTTTAGAGTTTATGCATGGAAAAATTTTAAAACAAAAAAAAATGCATGTAAAGAAAATTTATTCACACACCACCAATGAACACAAAAGTTTTGTTATCCATGTTTGGGAAATTCCACTAGTTCAACCCTAATAGATTGGAATTTTGAAAGAAAGAGATTTAAAATCTACACATGTTTTAAATATGGATATGCATTCTTGAAACATGTTAAGAATGCAAATCACCCATGGATCCAAACCTTTTGATGAGAGTAAAAAATACTCATTAAATTCTACAGTGTGCTTGCGGTGGGATATTACCCGAGTCAAACAAGCCATTATTTTGCCCATTTACAAAAAGCTGACCCAACAATCATAGATGATTGTAAAGTGATTTATCATGCGTAACGGGATATATTTTTTTAAGAAATGGTTTATGGATTGGAAGTCAACAGTCTGTTAAAAATCCCCCACCTCCCCTTTTTCTTGACGATTGCAAAACCTATTATATAAAAACAAGAAAGAGTTTACAATCGCTAAATATTACACACACTTTTTGGAATTATCTCTCTCTACATTTGTGCATTTCCAATTTCGATGTATACTTTTTTCATAAATCAAAACTTGAGTTTTCACTTTCCCTTTATCTCGTAAACAATTTTCATAAAAAGACAAATAGATCACAACGAACTGAAAATTTTAGAGTTTATACATGGAAAAACTTTAAAATAAAAACAAATGCAAGTAAAAAAAATTTATTCACACACCACAAATGAACACAAAAGTTTTGTTATCCAAGTTTGGGAAATTCCACTAGGTCAAGCCTAATAGCACGGAATATTATAAGAAAGAGATTTAAATCTACACATGTTTTAAATATGGATATGCATGCTTGAAACATGTTAAGGATGCAAATGACCTATGGATCCAAACCTTTTGAAGAGAATAACAAATGCTCTTTAAATTCTAGAGTGAGCATGCGGTGGGATATTTACCCGAGGCAAACAAGCCATTGTTTTGCCCTTTTACTAAAAGCTGGCCCAACAATCATAGATGATTGTAAAGTGATTTAGCATATGTAACAGGCTATATTTTTGTAATAAATGACTTATGGATTAGGAGTCAACAATCTGTTAAAAATCCCCCTCCTCCCCTTTTCTTGGCGAACGTGAAACCCAATATATAAAAACTAGAAAGAGTTTACAATCCCTAAAAATAACAGACACCTTTTGGAATTATCTAACACCACATTTGTGCATTTCCATTTTAGATATATACTTTTTTTCTTAAATAAAAACTTGAGTTTTGACTTTCCCTTCATCTCGTAAACAATTTTGATAAAAAGGCAAATAGATCACAACGAAGTAATAAATTTTAGAGTTTATGCATGGAAAAAATTTAAAACAATAAAAAATGTAACTAAAGAAAATTTATTCACACACCACAAATGAACACAAAAGTTTTGTTATCCAAGTTTTCGAAATTCCACTAGTTCAACCCTAATAGCTTGGAATTTTATAAGAAAGAGATAAAATCAACACATGTTTTAAATATCGATATGCATGTATGAAATATGTTAAGGATGCAAATGACCCATGGATTGAAACCTTTTGAAGAGAATAAAAAATACTCATTAAATTCTAGAGTGTGCGTGCAGTGGGATATTTACCCGAGTCAAACAAGCCATTATTTTGCCCTTTTACAAAAAGCTGACCCAACAATCTTAGATGATTGTAAAGTGATTTATCATGCGTAATAGGCTATATTTTTGTAAGAAATGACTTATGGATTGGGAGTCAACACTTAGTTAAAAATCCCCCGCGTCCCCCTTTTTCCAACGATTAGGAAACCTTCTATATATAAACTAGAAAGTGTTTACAATCACTAAAAATTACAAACACTTTTTGGAATTATCTCCCTCTAAATTTGAGCATTTCCATTTTAGATGTATATTTTTTTCTTAAATCAAAACTTGAGTTTTCACTTTCCTTTTATCTCATAAACAATTTTGATAAAAAAGGCAAATAGATCAAACGAATTGAAAATTTAGAGTTTATGCATGGAAAAGTTTTTTAAAATAAACCAATATAAGTAAAGAATATTAATTCACACACCACAAATGAACACAAAAGTTTTGTTACCCAAGTTTGGGAAATTCCACTAGTTCAACCCAAATAGCTTGGAATTTTTATAACGAAAAGATTTAAATATACACATGTTTTAAATATGGATATGGATGCATGAAACATGTTAACGAGGCAAATGACCCATGGATCCAAACCTTTTGAAGAGAATAACAAATGCTCATTAAATTCTAGAGTGAGCATGCGGTGGAATATTTACTAGAGTCAAACAAGCCATTATTTTGCCCTTTTACAAGAAGCTGACCCTCCCATAAGAGATGATTGTAAAGTGATTTGTCATGTGTAACGGGATATATTATTGTAAGAAATGACTTATGGATTGGGAGTCAACACTCAGTTAAAAATCCACCGCTCCCCCTTTTCCCGACGATTTCAAAACCCAATTTATAAAAACTAGAAACAGTTTACATTCCTTAAAAATTAAAGACAGTTTTTTGAATTTTCTCTCTCTACTTTTGTGCATTTTCATTTTAGATGTATACTTTTTTCTTAAATCAAAACATGAGTTTTCACTTTCCCTTCATCTTGTAAACAATTTTGATAAAAAGGCAAACAGATCACAACGAAGTGACAATTTTAGAATTAATGCACGGAAAAAATTTAAAACAATAACAAATGAAAGTATAGAAAATTTATTCACACACCACCAATGAACACAAAAGTTTTGTTATCCATGTTTGGGAAATTCCACTAGTTCAACCCTAATAGCTCGGAATTTTTATAAGAAAGAGATTTAAATCTACACATATTTTAAATATGGATATGCATGCTTGAAACATGTTAAGGATGCAAATGACCTATGGATCCAAACCTTTTGAAGAGAATAAAAAATGCTCATTAAATTCTATAGTGACCGTGCGGTGGGATATTTACCCGAGTCAAACAAACCTTTATTTTTTCCTTTAACAAAAAGCTGACCCAACAATCATAGATGGTTGAACAATGATTTATCATGCGTAACAGGCTATATTTTTTAAAGAAATGACTTATGAATTGGGAGTCAACAGTTAGCTAAAAATCCCCCGCCTCCCCCTTTTCCCGATGATCGTGAAACCCAATATATAAAAACTAGAAAGATTTTACAATCCCTAAAAATTACAGACACCTTTTGGAATTATCTCTCTCTACATTTGTGCATTTCCATTTTAGATGTATACTTTTTTCTTAAATCAAAACCTGAGTTTTCACTTTCCTTTCAGCTCATAAACAATTTTGATAAAAAGGATAATAGATCAAACTAAGTGAAAATTTTAGAGTTTATGCATGGAAAAGTTTTTAGAAAAATAACCAATATAAGTAAAGAAAATTTATTCACACACCACAAATGAACACAAAAGTTTTGTTACCCAAGTTTGGGAAATTCCACTAGTTCAACCGAAATAGCTTGGAATTTTTATAACAAAAAGATTTAAATCTACACATGTTTTAAATATGTGTATGCATGCTTGAAACATGTTAAGGATGCAAATGACCTATGGATCCAAACCTTTTGAAGAGAATAACAAATGTTCATTAAATTCTAGAGTGAGCGTGCGGTGGTATATTTACCAAAGTCAAACAAGCCATTATTTTGACCATTTACAAGAAGCTGACCCACCAATCATAGATGATTGTAAAGTGATTTATCATGTGTAACGGGCTATATTTTTATAAGAAATGAGTTATGGATTGGGAGTCAACACTCAGTTAAAAATCCACTGCCTCCCCCTTTTCTTGACGATTCCGAAACCCTACATATCGTAAAAAATTTTGATTAAAAAGGAAATAGATCAAAACGAAGTGAAAATTTTAGATTTTATGCATGGAAAAAATTTAAAACAATAACAAATGTATGCAAAGAAAATTTAATCACACACCTCAAATGAACACAAAAGTTTTGTTATCCAAGTTTGGGAAATTCCACAAGTTCAACCCTAATATCTTGGAATTTTATAAGAAAGAGATTTAAAATCTACACATGTTTTAAATATGGATATGCATGCTTGAAATATGTTAAGGATGCAAACGACCTATGGATCCAATGCTTTTAAAGAGAATAAAAAACTCTCATTAAATTCTCCAGTGAACGTCTCATGAGGTATTTACCCGAGTCAAACAAGGCATTATTTTGCCCATTTAGAAGAAGTTGACCCAACAATCATAGATGATTGTAAAGTGATTTATCATGCGTTACGGGCTATGTTTCTGTAAGAAATGACTTATGGATTGGGAGTCAACTCTCACTTAAAAATCCCCCACGCCTTCCCGTTTTCACGACGATTGCGAAACCCAATATATAAAAACAAGAAAGAGTTTATAACACCTAAAAATTAAAAACACTTTTTGTAATTTTCTCTCTCTACATTTGTGCAGTTCCAATTTAGATGTATACTTTTTTCATAAATCAAAACTTGAGTTTTCACTTTCCGTTCTTCTCGTAAACAATTTTCATAAAAAGGCAAATAGATCACAACGAACTGAAAATTTTAGAGTTTATGCATGGAAAAAATTTTAAATAAGAACAAATGGAAGTAAAAAAAATTATTCACACACCACAAATGAACAAAAGGTTTTGTTATCCAAATTTGAGAAATTCCACTAGGTCAACCCGAATAGCACGGAATATTATAAGAAAGATTTAAATCTACACATGTTTTAAATATGGATATGCATGCTTGAAAAATGTTAAGGATGCAAATGACCTATGGATCCAAACCTTTTGAAGAGAATAACAAATGCTCATTAAATTCTAGAGTGAGCATGCGGTGGGATATTTATCCGAGGCAAACAAGCCATTATTTTACTCTTTTACTAAAAGCTGACCCAACAATCATAGATAATTTTAAAGTGATTTATCATGTGTAACAAGCTATATTTTTTAAAGAAATGACTTATGGATTGGGAGTCAACACTCAGTTAAAAATCCCCTGCCTCCCCTTTTCCCGACGAACTCGAAACCCAATATATAAAAACTAGAAAGTGTTTACACTCACTAAAAATTATAGACACTTTATGGAATTATCTCTCTCTAAATTTGTGCACTTCCATTTTAGATGTATACATTTTTCTTAAATCAAAACTTGAGTCTTCACTTTCGTTTCATCTCATAAACAATTTTGATAAAAGTCCAATAGATCAAACGAATTGAAAATTTTAGAGTTTATGAATGGAAATTTTTTCAAAAATAAACCAATATATGTAAAGAAAATATATTCACACACCAAAAATGAACACAAAAGTTTTGTTACCCAAGTTTGGGAAATGCCACTAGTTCAACCGAAATAGCTTGGAATTTTTATAACGAAAAGATTTAAATCTACACATATTTTATATATGGGTATGCATGCTTGAAACATGTTAAGGATGTAAATGACCTGTAGATCCAAACCTTTATAAGATAATAACAAATGCTCATTAAATTCTAGAGTGAGCGCACGGTGGGATATTTACCAGAGTCAAACAAGCCATTATTTTGCCCATTTACAAGAAGCTGACCCACCAATCATAGATGATTGTAAAGTGATTTATCATGTGTAACGGGCTATATTTTTGTAATAAATGAGTTATGGATTGGGAGTCAACACTCAGTTAAAAATCCACTTACTCGACGATTGGAAAACCCAATTTAAAAAGCTAGAAAGAGTTTAAAATCCCTAAAAACTACAGTCTGTTTTCTGAGTTATCTCTCTCTACATTTGTGCATTTCCATTTTAGATTTATCCTTTTTTTCTTAAATCAAAACATGAGTTTTCACTTTCCCATCATCTCGTAAAGTTTTTTGATAAAATGGCAAATAGATCACAACGAAGTGAAATTTTAGAATTAATGCACGAAAAAAATTTAAAACAATAACAAATGAAATTAAATAAAATTTAATCACACACCACAAATGAACACAAAAGTTTTGTTATCGAAGTTTGGGAAATTCTACTAGTTCAACCCTAATAGCTTGGAATTTTATAAGAAAGAGATTTAAATCTACTCATGTTTTAAATATGGATATGCATGCTTGAAAAATGATAAGGATGCAAATGACGTATGGATCCAAAGCTTTTAAAAATAATAACGAACTCACAATAAATTATCTAGTGAACGTGAGGTAGGATATTTACCCGAGTCAAACAAGCCATTATTTTTTCCATTTACAAGAAGCAGACCCAAAAATCATAGATGATTGTAAAGTGATTATCATGCAAAATGGGCAATGTTTTTGTAAGAAATGACTTATGGATTAGGAGTCAACACTCAGTTAAAAATCCCCCGCCTCCCCATTTTCCCGACGATTTTGAAACCTAATATATAAAAACTAGAAAGAGTTTACAATCCCTAAAAATTATAGAAACTTTTAGGAATTATCTCTCTCTACATTTGTGCATTTCCATTTTAGATGTATACTTTTTTTGTTAAATCAAAATATGAGTTTTCACTTTCCCTTCATCTCGTAAACAATTTTGATAAAATGGCAAATAGATCACAACAAAGTGAAAATTTTAGAATTAATGCACGGAAAAAATTTAAAACAATAACAAATGAAAGTAAAGAAAATTTATTCACACACCACCAATGAACACAAAAGTTTTGTTATCCATGTTTGGGAAATTCCACTAGTTCAACCCTAATAGCTTGGAATTTTATAAGAAACAGATTTAAATCTAAACATTTAAATATGGATATGCATGCTTGAAACATGTTAAGGATGCAAATGACCTATGGATCCAAATTTTTTGAAGAGAATAACAAATGCTCATTAAATTCTAGTGTGAGCGTGCGCTAGGATATTTACCTGAGTCAAACAAGCCATTATTTTGCCAATTCAAAAAGCTGACGCAACAATCATAGATGATTGTAAAATGATTTATCATGCATAACAGGCTATATTTTTTAAAGAAATGACTTATGGATTGGGACTCACCACTCAGTTAAAAATCTCCCGCATCCCCCTTTTCCCGACGATTGCAAAACCCAATATATAAAATTTAGAAAGAGTCAACAATCCCTAAAAATTACAGACACTTTTTGGAATTATCTCTCTCTACACTTGAGCATTTCCATTTTAGATGTATACTTTTTTCTTAAATCAAAACATGAGTTCACTTTCCCTTCATCTCGTAAACAATTTTGATAAAAAGGCAAGTAGATCACAACGAAGTGAAAATTTTAGAGTTTATGCTTGGAAAAAATTTAAAACAATAACAAATGGTAGTAAAGAAAATTTATTCACACACACAGCAAATGAACATAAAAGTTTTGTTATCCAAGTTTGGGAAATTCCACTAATTCAACCCTAATAGCTTGGAATTTTATAAGAAAGAGATTGAAATCTACATATGATATAAATATGGATATGCATGCTTGAAACATGTTAAGGATGCAAATGACCTATGGATCCAAACCTTTTGAAGAGAATAACAAATGTTCATTAAATTCTAGAGTGAGCGTATTGTGGGATATTTACCCGAGTCAAACGAGCCATTATTTTGCCCATTTATAAGAAGATTACCAAACAATCATAGATGATTATAAAGTGATTTATCATGCGTAACGGGCTATCTTTTGGTAAGAAATGACTTATGGATTGGGAGTCAACACTTAGTTAAAAATCCCCCGCCTCCCCCTTTTCCCGACGATTGCCTAACCCAATATATAAAAACTAGAAAGAGTTTACAATCCCTAAAAGTTACAGACACGTTTTGGAATTATCTCTCTCTACATTTTTGCATTTCCATTTGAGATGTATACTTTTTTCTTAAATCAAAACTTGAGTTTTCACTTTCCCTTCATCTCGTAACCAATTTTGATCAAAAGGCAAATATATCACAACGAAGTGAAAATTTTAGAGTTTATGCATAGAAAAAATTTAAAACAATAACAAATGTAAGTAAAGAAAATTTAATCACTCACCTCAAATGAACACAAAAGTTTTCCAATCCAAGTTTGGGAAATTCCACTAGTTCAACCCTAATATCATGGAATTTATAAGAATGAGATTTAAAATCTACACATGTTTTAAATATGGATATGCATGCTTGGAACATGTTAATGAAGCAAATGACCTTTGGATCCAAACCTTTTGAAGAAAATAACAAAAGCTCATTAAATTCTTGAGTGTGCGTGCGGTGAGATATTTACCCGAGTCAAACATGCCTTTATTTTTCCCTTTTACCAAAAGCTGACCCAACAATCATAGATGATTGTAAAGTGATTTATCATGTGTAACGGGCTATATTTTTGTAAGAAATGACTTATGGATTGGGAGTCAATACACAGTTAAAAATCCCCCGCATCCCCCTTTTCTCGACGATTAAGAAACCCAATATACAAAAACTAGAAAGAGTTTACAATCCCTAAAAATTTCAACACTTTTTTCAATTATCTCTCTCTACATCTGTGCATTTCCATTTTAGATGGACACTTATTTCTTAAATCAAAACTTGAGTTTTTTCGGTTTCACTTCATCTCATAAACAATTTTGATAAAAAGGCAAATAGATCACAACGAAGCAAAAATTTAAGAGTTTATGCATGGAAAAAATTTAAAACAATAAAAAATGGAAGTAAAAAAAATTATTCACACACCACAAATGAACACAAAAGTTTTGTTATCCAAGTTTTGGAAATTCCACTTGGTCAACCCTAATAGCTTGGCATTTTATAAGAAAGAGATTTAAATCTACTCATGTTTTAAATATGGATATGCATGCTTGAAACATGTTAAGGATGCAAATGACCTATGGATCCAAATCTTTTGAAGATAATAACAAATGCTCATTAAATTCTATAGTGAGCGTGCGGTGGCATATTTACCTGAGTGAAACGAGCCATTATTTTTCCCATTTACAAGAAACTAACCTAACAATCATTGATGATTGTAAAGTAATTTATCATGCGTAACGGGCTATATTTTTGTAAGAAGTGACTTATGGATTGGGAGTCAAAACTCAGTTAAAAATCCCTCGCCTCCCCCCTCTTCCCAACGATTGCAAAACATAATATATAAAAACTAGAAAGAGTTTACAATGCTGAAAAATTACAAACATGTTTTGTAATTCTCTCTCTCTACATCCGTGCATTTCCATTTTAGATGTATACTTTTTTCTAAAATCAAAACTTGAGTTTTCACTTTCCCTTCATCTCGTAAACAATTTTCATAAAAAGGCAAATAGATCACAACGAAGTGAAAATTTTAGAGTTTATGCTTGGAAAAAATTTTAAACAATAACAAATGTTAGTAAAGAAAATTTATTCACACACCACAAATGAACACAAAAGTTTTCTTTTCCATGTTTGGGAAATTCCACTAGTTCAACTCTAATAGCTTGGAATTTTTATAAGAAAGAGATTTAAATCTACACATGTTTTAAATATGGATATGCATGCTTGTAACATGTTAAGGATGCAAATGGCTATGTATCCAAACCTTTTGAAGAAAATAACAAATACTCATTAAATTCTAGAGTGAGCGTGTAGTGGATTATTTACCCGAGTCAAGCAAGCCATTATTTTGCCCATTTAAAAAATGTTGACCCAACAATCATAGATTTTTTTAAAGGGATTTATCATGTGTAACGAGCTATAATTTTTTTGTAAGAAATGGCTTATGGATTGGGAGTCAACACTCAGTTAAAAATCCCCACCTCCCTCTTTTCTCGATGATTGCGAAACCTAATATATAAAAACTAGAAAGAGTTTACAATCCCTAAAAATTACAGACACTTTTTGGAATTATCTCTCTCTAAATTTGTGCATTTCCATTTTAGATGTATACTTTTTTCTTAAAACAAAACTTGATTTTTCACTTTCCCTTAATCTCGTAAACAATTTTGATTAAAAAGGCAAATAGATGACAACGAATTGAAATTTTTAGAGTTTATGAATGGAAAAAATTTAAAACAATAACAAATGTGAGTAAATAAAATTTAATCACACACCACAAATGAAGACAAAAGTTTTGTTATTCAAGTTTGGGAAATTCCACTAGTTCAAACCTAATAGCTTGAAATTTTTATAAGAACAAGATTTAAAATCTACACATTTTTTAAATATGGATATGCATGTTTGAAACATGTTAAGGAAGAAAATGACCTATGGATCAAAACCTTTTGATGAGAATAAATAATGCTCATTAAATTCTAGAGTGAGCATTATTTTACCCGAGTCAAACAAGCCATTATTTTTCCCATTACCAAAAATCTGACCCAACAATCATAGATAATTTTTAAGTAATTTATCATGCATAACGGGCTGTATTTTATTAAGAAATGACTTATGGATCTGGAGTGAACACTCAGTTAAAAATCCCCCGCCTCCCCCTTTTCTAGACAATTGCGAAACCCAATATATAAAAACTAGAAATAGTTTACAATCTCTAAAAATTACACACACTTTTTGGAATTATCTCTCTCTACATTTGTGCATTTCCATTTTAGATGTACACTTTTTGCTTAAATCAAAACTGGAGTTTTCACTTTCCCTTCATCTCGTCAACAATTTTGACAAAAAGGCAAATAGAACACAACGAAGTGAAAATTTTAGTGTTTATGCAAGGAAAAAATTTTAAAAAATAACAAATGTAATTAAATAAAATATATTCACACACCAAAAATGAACACAAAAGTTTTGTTATCCAACTTTTGGGAAATTTTGCTAGTTTAACCCTAATAGTTTGGAATATTTATAAGAAAGAGATTTAAATCTACACATGTTTTAAATATGGATATGCATGCTTGAAACATCTTATGGAAATGACCTATGGATCCAAACCTCTTGAAGAGAATAACAAATGCTCATTAAATTCTAGAGTGAGTGTGCAGTTGGATATTTACCCAAGTCAAACAAGCTATTATTTTTTCCATGTACAAAAAGCTGACCCAACAATCATAGATGATTATAAAGTGATTTATCATGCGTAACAGGCTATATTCTTGAAAGAAATGACTTATGGATTGGGAGTCAGCACTTAGTTAAAAATCCACCGCCTCCCCCTTTTCCCGACGATTGCGAAACCCAATATATAAAAACTATAAAGAATTTACAATCCCTAAAAATAACAGACAATTTTTGGAATTTTCTCTCTCTACATTTGTGCAGTTCCATTTTAGATGTATACTTTTTTCATAAATCAAAACTTGAGTTTTCACTTTCCGTTCATCTCGTAAACAATTTTCATAAAAAGGCAAATGGATCACAACGAACTGAAAATTTTAGAGTTTATGCATGGAAAAAATTTTAAAAAAGAACAAATACAAGTAAAAAAATTTATTCACACACCACAAATGAACACCAAATTTTTGTTATCCAAGTTTGGGAAATTCCACTAAGTCAACCCGAATAGCACGGAATATTATAGGAAAGAGATTTAAATCTACACATGTTTTAAATATGGATATGAATGCTTGAAACAAGTTAAGGATGCAAATGACCTATGGATCCAAACCTTTTGAAGAGAATAACAAATGCTCATTAAATTCTAGAGTGAGCATGCGGTGGGATATTTACCTGAGGTAAACAAGCCATTATTTTGCCCTTTCACTAAAATTTGACCCAACAATCATAGATAATTGTAAAGTGATTTATCATGTGTAACAACCTATATTTTTGAAAGAAATGACTTATGGATTGGGAGTCAACACTCAGTTAAAAATCCCCCACCTCCCCTTTTCCCTACGAACACGAAACCCAATATATAAAAACTAGAAAGTGTTTACAATCACTAAAAATTACAGACACATTATGGAATTATCTCTCTCTACATTAGTGCATTTCCATTTTAGATGTATATATTTTTATTAAATCAAAACTTGAGTTTTCACTTTCTTTTCATCTCATAAACAATTTTGATAAAAAGTCTAATAGATAAAACGAATTGAAATTTTAGAGTTTATAAATGGAAAAGTTTTCAAAAATAAACCAATATAAGTAAAGAAAATATATTCACACACCACAAATGAACACAAAAGTTTTGTTACCCAAGTTTGGGAAATTCCACTAGTTCAACCGAAATAGCTTGGAATTTTTATATCAAAAAGATTTAAATCTACACATGTTTTAAATATGGGTATGAATGCTTGAAACATGTTAAGGATGCAAATGACCTATGGATCCAAACCTTTTGAAGAGAATAACAAATGCTCATTAAATTCTAGAGTGAGCGTGCGGTGGGATATTTACCAGAGTCAAACAAGCGATTATTTTGCCCATTTACAAGAAGCTGACCCACCAATCATAGATGATTGTAAAGTGATTTATCATGTGTAACGGGCTATATTTTTATAAGAAATGAGTTATGGATTGGGAATCAACACTCAGTTAAAAATCCACTACCTCCCCTTTTTCCTGACAATTAGAAAACCCAATTTAAAAGAACTAGAAAGAGTTTAAAATCCCTAAAAACTACAGACTGTGTTTGGAATTATCTCTCTCTACATTTGTGCATTTCCATTTTAGATGTATCCTTTTTTTTCTTAAATCAAAACATGAGTTTTCACTATCCCTTCATCTCGTAAATTTTTGTATAAAAAGGCAAATAGATCACAACGAAGTGAAATTTAAGAATTAATGCACGAAAAAAATTTAAAACAATAACAAATGAAAGTAAAGAAAATTTAATCACACACCACAAATGAACACAAATGTATTGTTGTCGAAGTTTGGGAAATTCCACTAGATCAACCCTAATAGCTTGGAATTTATAAGAAAGAGAATTAAATCTACTCATGTTTTAAATATGGATATGCAAGCTTGAAAAATGATAAGGATGCAAATGACCTATGGATCCAAAGCTTTTAAAGAGAATAACAAACTCTCATTAAATTATCTAGTGAACGTGGGGTAGGATATTTACCCGAGTCAAACAAGCCATTATTTTTTCCATTTACAAGAAGCAGACCCAAAAATCATAGATGATTGAAAAGTCATTTATCATGCAAAACAGGAAATGTTTTTGTAAGAAATGACTTATGGATTAGGAGTCAACACTCAGTTAAAAATCCCCCGCCTCCCCGTTTTCCCGACAATTGTGAAACCTAATATATAAAAACTAGAAAGAGTTTACAATCCCTAAAAATTATAGAAACTTTTAGGAATTATCTCTCTCTACATTTGTGCATTTCCATTTTAGATGTATACTTTTTTTCTTAAAACAAAACATGAGTTTTCACTTTCCCTTCATCTCGTAACAATTTTCATAAAAAGGCAAATAGATCACAACGAAGTGAAAATTTTAGAATTAATGCACGGAAAAAATTTAAAACAATAACAAATGAAAGTAAAGAAAATTTATTCACACACCACCAATGAACACAAAAGTTTTGTTATCCATGTTTGGGAAATTCCACTAGTTCAACCCTAATAGCTCGGAATTTTTAGAAGAAACAGATTTAAATCTACACATGTTTTAAATATGGATACGCATGCTTGAAACATGTTAAGGATGCAAATGACCTATGGATCCAAACCTTTTGCAGAGAATAACAAATGCTCATTAAATTCTATAGTGAGATTGCGGTGGGATATTTATCCGAGTCAAACGAGCCATTATTTTTCCCATTTACAAGAAACTGACCCAACAATCGTAGATGATTGTAAAGTGATATATCATGCATAACGGGCTATATTTTTGTAAGAAATGACTTATGGATTGGGAGTCAACACTCAGTTAAAAATTCCCCGCCTCCCCCTTTTCACGACGATTGCGAAACCAAATTTATAAAAACTAGAAAGAGTTTACAATCCCTAAAAATTACAGACACTTTTTTGAATTATCTCTCTCTACATTTGTGCGTTTATTTTTTAGATGTGTACTTTGTTCTTAAATCAAAACTTGAGTTTTCACTATCCCTTCATTTCGTAAACAATTTTCATAAAAAGGCAAATAGATCACAACGAAGTGAAAATTTTAGAGTTTATGCATGGAAAAAATTTAAAACAATAACAAATGTATGCAAAGAAAATTTAATCACACACCTCAAATGAACACAAAAGTTTTGTTATCCAAGTTTGGGAAATTCCACAAGTTCAACCCTAATATCTTGGAATTTAATAAGAAAGAGATTTAAAATCTACACATGATTTAAATATGGATATGCATGCTTGAAATATGTTAAGGATGCAAACGACCTATGGATCCAATGCTTTTAAAGACAATAACAAACTCTCATTAAATTCTCCAGTGAACGTGCCGTGAGGTATTTACCCGAGTCAAACAAGCCATTATTTTTCCCATTTGGAAGAAGCTGACCCAACAATCATAGATGATTGTAAAGTGATTTATCATGTGTTACGGGCAATGTTTCTGTAAGAAATGATTTATGGATTGAGAGTCAACACACAGTTAAAAATCCCCCACGCCTTCCCGTTTTCATGACGATTGCAAAACCCAATATATAAAAACTAGAAAGAGTTTACAACACCTAAAAATTACAGACACTTTTTAGAATTATCTCTCTCAGCATTTTTGCATTTCCATTTTAGATGTATATTTTTTTCTTAAATCAAAACTTGAGTTTTCACTTTCCCTTCTTCACGTAAATTTTTTTTATAAAAAGGCAAATAGATCACAACGAAGGAAAATTTTAGAGTTTATGCACGGAAAAAATTTAAAACAATAAAAATTTAATTAAAAAAATTATTCACCTACCAAAAATGAACACAAAAGTTTTGTTATCCAAGTTTAGGAAATTCCACTAGTTGCACCCTAATAGCTTGGAATTTTATAATACACAGAATTAAATCTACACATGTTCTTAATATGGATATGCATGCTTGAAAAATGTAAATGATGCAAATGACCTATGGATCCAAACCTTTTGAAGAGAATAAAAAATTCTCATTAAATTCTATAGTGAGCGTGCGGTGGCATATTTACCCGAGTCAAACGAGCCATTATTTTTCCCATTTACAAGAAGCTAACCCAACAATCATAGATGATTGTAAATAAATTATCATGAGTAACGGGCTATATTTTTGTAAGAAATGAATTATGGATTGGGAGTCAACACTCAGTTAAAAATCCCCCACCTCCCCCCTTTTCCTGACGATTGCGAAACATAATTTACAAAAACTAGAAATGGTTTACAATCACGAAAAATTACAGACACTTTTTGGAACTATCTCTCTCCACATTTCTGCATTTCCATTTTAGATGTATACTTTTTTCTTAAATCAAAACTTGAGTTTTCAATTTCCCTTCATCTCATAAACAATTTTCATAAAAAGGCAAATAGATCACAACCAAGTGAAAATTTTAGAGTTTATGCTTGGAAAAAATTAAAAACAATAACAAATGTTAGTAAAGAAATTTTATTCACATACCACAAATCGACACAAAAGTTTTGTTACCCATGTTAGGGAAATTCCACTAGTTCAACCCTAATAGCTTGGAATTTTTATAAGAAAGAGATTAAAATCTACACATGTTTTAAATATGGATATGCATGCTTGAAACATGTTAAGGATGCAAATGACCTATGGATCCAAACCTTTTGAGGAGGACAAAACATACTCATTAAATTATGGAGTGATCGTGCGGTGGGATATTTGCCTGAGTCAAACAAGCCATTATTTTGCGCATTTAGAAAAAGCTGAACCAACAATCAATGATGACTGTAAAGTGATTTATCATGCGGAATGGGGTATATTTTTGTAAGAAATGACTTATGGATTAGGAGTCAACACTCAGTTAAAAATCCCCCCCGCCTCCCCCTTTTCCCGACTATTCCGAAACCCAATATATAGAAACTAGAAAGAGTTTACCATCCCTAAAACTTACAAACACTTTTTTGAATTATCTCCTTCTACATTTGTGCATTTCCATTTTAGATGTATAGTTTTTTCTTAAATCAAAACTTGAGTTGTCACTTTCCCTTCATCTCATAAACAATTTTGATAAAAAGGCAAATAGATCACAACGAAGTGAAACTTTTAGAGTTTATGGATGGAAAAAATTTAAAACAATAAAAAATATAAGTATTAAAAATTTATTCAGTGACCACAAATAAAGACAAAAGTTTTGTTATCCAAGTTTGGGAAATTCCACTAGTTTAACCCTAATAGCTTGGAATTTTATAAGTAAGGGATTTAAATCTACACAAGTTATAAATATGGATATGCATGCTTGAAACATGTTAAGGATGCAAATGACCTATGGATCCAAACCTTTTGAAGAGAATAACAAATGCTCAATAAATTCTAGTGTGAGCGTGCGGTGGGATATTTACCCGAGTCAAACAAGCCATTATTTTGCCCTTTTACTAAAAGCTGACCCAACAATCATAGATGATTGTAAAGTGATTTATCATGTGTAACAGGCAATACTTTTGTAAGAAATGACTTATATATTCGAAGCCAACACTCAGTTAAAAATCCCCCACCACCCCCTTTTCCCAACGAACGCGAAACCCAATAAATAAAAACTAGAAAGAGTTTACAATCCCTAAAAATAACAGACACCTTTTGGAATTATCTCTCTCCAAATTTGTGCATTTCCATTTTAGATGTATACTTTTTTCTTAAATCAAAACTTGAGTTTTCACTTTCCTTTCATCTCGTAAATAATTTTCATAAAAAGGCAAATAGATCACAACAAAGTAAAAAAATTTGAGTTTGTGCATAGAAAAAATTTTAAAAAATAAAAAATGTAACTAAATAAAATTTATTCACACACCACAAATGAACACAAAAGTTTTGTTATCCAAGTTTTGGAAATTCCACTAGTTCAACCCTAATAGCTTGAAATTTTATAAGAAAGAGATCACATGTTTTAAATATGGATATGCATGCTTGAAACATGTTAACGATGCAAAGGACCTATGGATCCAAACCTTTTGAAGAGAATAACAAATGTTTATTAACTTCTAGAGTGAGCGTGCGGTGGGATATTTACTCGAGTCAAACAAGAAATTATTTTGCCCATTTATAAGAAGATGACCCAACAATCATAGATGATTGTAAAGTGATTTATTATGCGTAACGGGCTATATTTTTTTAAGAAATGAGTTATGGATTGGGAGTCAACACTTAGTTAAAAATCCCCTGCCTCCCCCATATTCCCAACGATTGCGAAACAAAATTTATAAAAACTAGAAAGAGTGTACAATCCCTAAAAATTATAGATACTTTTTGGAATTATCTCTCTCTACATTTGTGCATTTCCATTTGAGATGTATTCTTTTTTCTTAAATCAAAACTTGGTTTTTCACGTTCCCTTCATCTCGTTAACATTTTTAATAAAAAGGGAAAGAGATCAGAACAAAGTGAAAATTTTAGAGTTTATGTATGGAAAAAATTTAAAACAATAACAAATGTACGTAACGAAAATTTATGCTCACACACCACAAATGAACACAAAAGTTTTGTTATCCAAGTTTGGGAAATTCCACAAGTTCAACCCTAATAACTTGGAATTTTATTAGAAAGAGATTTAAATCTACACATGTTTTAAATAGGGACATGCATGTTTGAAACATGTTAAGGATGCAAATGACCTTTGGATCCAAACCTTTTGAAGAGAATAACAAATGCTCACTAAATTCTAGAGTGAGCGTGCAGTGGGATATTTACCCGAGTCAAACAAGTCATTATTTTGCCCATTTACAAGAAGCTGACCCAACAATAACAGATGATTATAAAGTGTTTTATCAAGTGTAACGGGCTATATTTTTGTATGAAATGACTTATGGGTGTCAATACTCAGTTAAAGATTCCTCGCCTCCCCCTTTTCCCGATGATTGCGAAACCCAATATATAAAAACTAGAAGGAGTTTAGAATCCTTAAAAAATACAGACACTTTTTGGAATTATCTCCCTCTCCATTTGTGCATTTCCTTTTTAGATGTATACTTTTTTCTTAAATCAAAACTTGAGTTTTCACTTTCACTTCATCTCGTAAACAATTTTGATAAAAAGGCAAATAGATCAAAACGAAGTGAAAATTATAGAGTTGATGCAAGGAAAAAATTTTAAAAAATAACAAATGTAAGTAAAGAAATTTATTCACACACCACAAATGAACACAAAAGTTTAGTTATCCATGTTTTGGAAATTCCATTAGTTCAACCCTAATTGCTTGGAATTTTATAAGAAAGAGATTTAAATCTACACATGTTTTAAAAATGGATATGCATGCTTGAAACATGTTAAGGATGCAAATGACCTATGGATCCAAACCTTTTGAAGAGAATAACAAATGCTCATTAAATTCTAGTGTGAGCGTGCGGTAGGATATTTACCCGAATCAAACAAGCCATTATTTTGCCCATTTACAAAAAGCTGACGCAACAATCATAGATGATTGTAAATTGATTTATCATGAATAACTGGCTATATTTTTTAAAGAAATGACTTATGGATTGGGACTCACCACTCAGTTAAAAACCTCCAGCATCCCCCTTTTCCCGATGATTGCGAAACCCAATATATAAAATTTAGAAAGAGTTAACAATCCTTAAAAATTACAGACACTTTTTGGAATTATCTCTCTCTACACTTGTGCATTTCCATTTTAGATGTATACTTTTTCCTTAAATTAAAACATGAGTTTTCACTTTCCCTTCATCTCGTAAACAATTTTGATAAAAAGGCAAGTAGATCACAACGAAGTGAAAATTTTAGAGTTTATGCTTGGAAAAAAATTAAAACAATAACAAATGGTAGTAAAGAAAATTTATTCACACACACCGCAAATGAACATAAAAGTTTTGTTATCCAAGTGTGGGAAATTCCACTAGTTCAACCCTAATAGCTTGGAATTTTATAAGAAAGAGATTGAAATCTACATATGTTTTAAATATGGATATGCATACTTGAAACATGTTAAGAATGCAAATGACCTATAGATCCAAACCTTTTTAAGAGAATAAAAAATGCTCATTAAATTCTAGAGTGAGCGTGTTGTGGGATATTTACCCGAGTCAAACGAGCCATTATTTTGCCCATTTACAAGAAGATTACCAAACAATCATAGATGATTATAAAGTGATTTATCATGCGTAACGGGCTATCTTTTGATATGAAATGACTAATGGATTGGGAGTCAACACTTAGTTAAAAATCCCCTGCCTCCCCCTTTTCCCGACGATTGCCTAACCCAATATATAAAAACTAGAAAGATTTTACAATCCCTAAAAGTTACAGACACGTTTTGGAATTATCTCTCTCTACATTTTTGCATTTCCTTTTGAGATGTATACTTTTTTCTTAAATCAAAACTTGAGTTTTCACTTTCCTTTCATCTCGTAACCAATTTTGATCAAAAGGCAAATAGATCACAACGAAGTGAAAATTTTAGAGTTTATGCATGGAAAAAATTTAAAACAATAACAAATGTAAGTAAAGAAAATTTATTCACACACACCGCAAATGAACACAAAAGTTTTGTTATCCAAGTTTGCGAAATTTAACTAGTTCAACCCTAATTGCTTGGAATTTTATAAGAAAGAGATTGAAATCTACACATGTTTTAAATATGGATCTGCATGCTTTAAACATGTTAAGGATGCAAATGACCTTTGGATCCAAACCTTTTCAAGAGAATTACAAATGCTCATTAAATTCTAGAGTGAGCATGTGGTGGGATAATTACCCGAGTCAAACAAACCATTATTTTTCCCATTTACAAAAACCTGACCCAACAATCATAGATGATTGCAAAGTGATTTATAATGAGTAACGGGCTATATTTTTGTAAGAAATGACTTATGGATTGGGTGTAAACACTCAGTTAAAAATCACTTGCCTCCCCCTTTTCCCGACTATTGCGAAACCCAATATATAAAAACTAGAAAGATTTTACAATCCCTAAAAATTATAGACAGTTTTTTTAATTATCTCTCTCTACATTTGTGTATTTTTATTTTAGATATATACATTTTTCTTAAATCAAAACTTGAGTTTTCACTTTCCCTTCATCTCGTAAACAATTTTGACAAAAAGGCAAGTAGATCACAACGAAGTAAAAATTTAAGAGTTTATGCATGAAAAAAATTTAAAAAAATAAAAAATGTAAGTTAAGAAAATTTATTCACACACCTCAAATGAACACAAAAGTTTTGTTATCCAATTTTTGGAAATTCCATTAGTTCAACCCTAATACCTTGGAATTTTATAAGAAAGAGATTTAAATCTACACATGTTTTAAATATGGATATGCATGCTTGAAATATGTTAAGGATGGAAATGACCTATGGATCCAAACCTTTTAAAGAAAATAACAAATGCTCATTAAATTCTAGAGGGACCGTGCGGTGGGATATTTAACCGAGTCAAACAAGCCATTATTTTTCCCATTTACAAGAAGCTAACGCAACAATCATAGATGATTGTAAAGTTATTTATTATGCGTAATAGGCTATATTTTTTAAAAAAATTACTTATGGATTGGGAGTTAACACTCAGTTAAAAATCCCCCGCATCCCCTTTTTGCTGACGATTGCGAACCCAATATATAAAAACTAGAAAGAGTTTACAATCCCTAAAAATTACAGACACATTTTTGAATTATCTCTCTCTACATTTGTGCATTTCCAATTTAGATATATACTTTTTTCTTAAATCAAAACTTGAGTTTTCACTTTCCCTTCATCTCGTAAACAATTTTGATAAAAAGGCAAATAGATCACAACGAAATGAAAATGTTAGAGTTTATGCATTGAAAAAATTTAAAACAATAACAAATGGTACTAAAGATAATTTATTCACACACCACAAATGAACGCAAAAGTTTTGTTATCCAAGTTTGGAAAATTATGTTTAGTTCAATCCTAATAGCTTGGATTTTATAAGAAAAAGATTTAAATCTACACATGTTTTAAATTTGGATATGCATGCTTGAAACATGTTAAGGATGCAAATGACCTATGGATCCAAACCTTTTGAAAAGAATAACAAATGCTCATTAATTTCTAGAGTGAGCGTGCGGTGGGATATTTAGCCGAGTCAAACAAGTCGTTATTTTGCCTATTTACAAGAAGATGACCCAACAATCATAGATGATTGTAAAGTGATTTATCATGTGTATTGAACTATATATTTTGTAAGAAATGACTTATGGATTGGGAGTCAACTGTTATGGACTCAATAACACTGAGTCATCTACTTTACTTTTATTATTTATGTTGCTTTTAATTTTGAATTTTATTGATTTGTAATAAGACTTAAAGGTAGGGGTAGAATTGGGTTTTATAACCCTAACCTATGTTGATGTTAAGGGGTAAGGATGGAGAAATAAAGCAAGTTCGGAATTTGCATAAACTAGAGTAAATTAGGTTAATCTAGGTTCTCCTCGAGCTCCCTCTTCTAAGGATTTTGGCATGAACCTTCACTGCTATCATGGTGTTTTCGTGAGTGTCTTGAGGGCTGAGAAAGAAGGAGAAAAGGAGAATTAAACCCTAATCTACGTGGTGAAGGGAAGGACTGGTTTTCTTCACAGAAATCAGGGATAAAAGAGTGGAGAAGAAGGGTGGTGTGGAACCTTTTCCTCAGCCAAGAAGAACGGAAAGAGGCTGCTGTATTGGAGGTCCTTCAAGAGGAAAGGGGCAGATGAGGAGTTCCAAATTCTGGGTAGAGGAGGAGTTCCGAATCTGGGCTGAGGAGAAGTTCCGAATTCTGGGCAGAGGAGTTCCGAATTCTGGGCAGAGGAGGAGTTCCGAATTCTGGGCAGAGAAGGAGTTCCGAATCTGGGGTGATGAGGAGTTTCGAATTCTGGGCTGAGAAGGAGTTCCGAATCTGGGCTGAGGAGGAGTTCCGAATTATGGGCAGAGGAGTTCCAAATTCTGGGCTGAGGAGGAGTTCCGAATTCATTCAAAGAGGTAACTTGAGACTCTATTTTCCTAAGTACAGCAGGTTAGGATTCTGTTTTAATTTACCTGCGTGAATAGTGGTTAAATCCATACGTTAGACAAAAGGGATTCTATTTTCAACTTACCTGCGTGAACAGTGGTTGAAGACGAAATTCTTGGTTCTTTACAGTGTTTAAAAACCTTGTAACGTGCTGGATTCATCAGTATCTCGCCAAGTTACTAGAACCATGGCTAGGGACCATAACAACTTGGTATCAGAGCAGGGTAACCCTACAGAGAGAAGCACCAATGAATACTTTGAATTGATTGAAAAAAAATTTGATACTGTCCTAGAGAGCTTCTCAAAAATTGATATCGATGTGGAGACCTTGAAGGGAAGGATGGATACCATGGAGAATGGTCTAACTACTGGCAAGAAATTTGCTACATTGGAGGATAAGTTCACTCTCAGTTTGGAAACTTTGAAAGGAAGGATGGATAGCATGGAGACTGGTCTGAGCACTGGCAAGAACCCAATTTCGGGAGACCATTCGCAGATCAGAGGGGGAGATGAGTTTACTAGACACATGAGTTTCTCGGGTCAGCAAGGACCCTTCATTTCGAGGGGACACCTCAACCGGGGGGAGGCATTGTACCTCTCATTCCAGATCAGAGAGGAGGGGACCATTCATATAACAGAGGGGGAGATGAATTTATGAGGCGCACGAGTTTCTCGGGACAGCAAGGACCCTTCATTCCAGGGGGACACTTCTACCAGGGGGGAGGCACTGTTTCGAGGTGTACTAAAATGGAATTCCCTACTTATAATGGGTCAGAAGACCCTTTGATATGGTTTTATCGATGCGAAAAAAATTTTAGCCATCAGCGAGTCCCAACCTATGACCAAGTCAACGTAGTTGTTTTCCACTTACTAGGGGAAGCACAACTTTGGTACCAGCTAGTTGAGGTTGATAGCGAGGTGGTAGATTGGGATGAATTTAAGGGACTGTGCTCTCTCCATTTTGGTCCTCCGGCTTACAGTAACTCTTTGGGAGATTTGATTTTATTACACCAAACTGGAGCCGTGGAGCAATATAAAAAATTGTTCCAAGAAAAATTAGCACGAGCCAGCAATATGGTACAAGTGGATCAGCAAGTTGCGCTGTTTACAGCAGGACTGGCTGAGGCGTTAAAGCTTGAGGTGGAGCTCTATGCACCTGTTGACTTATCCAGCGCTATGAATATAGCTCGTGCTTTAGAACTATGACAGCAGGCCCAACACAGATGACCTCCATGGTCAGGGGAGCGCATCCTCCGAGAAACAACCCGGGTATTACTTTGACAAGGGATCCGAGATCTAGTCATCCTACACCTCCTTATATAAAAAAATTGACAAGTGCTGAGATGGCGGAAAGGCGGGCTAAGAATCTGGGTTACAACAGTGATGAACCATATCGGGTTGGGCATCAGTGCAAAAGATTATTTTTGATCGATAAGGTTGAAGATGAGGATATCGAGGTGACAGAGGATATGATTGAGGAAGAACCACCAGACATCTTCGTGCATGCCATTACTGGACAGCAATCGGCCACAACTACGCAGAATGGGAGCAACTTCCACCAGGTCTACTCAGCTTCTGAGCTTGAGGACAAGCTCGATCTCCAAGGGGGGGCAGATGTTATGGTCTCAATAACACTGAGTCATCTACTTTACTTTTATTATTTATGTTGCTTTTAATTTCGAATTTTATTGATTTGTAATAAGACTTAAAGGCAAGGGTAGAATTGGGTTTTATAACCCTAACCTATGTTGATGTTAATTACCCTATTTAAGGGGTAAGGATGGAGAAATAAAGCAAGTTCGGAATTAGCATAAACTAGAGTAAATTAAGTTAATCTAGGTTCTCCTCAAGCTCCCTCTTCTAAGGATTTTGGCGTGAACCTTCACTGCTATCTTGGTGTTTTTGTGAGTGTCTTGAGGGCTGAGAAAGGAGGAGAAAAGGAGAATTAAACCCTAACCTACGTGGTGAAGGGAATGACTGGTTTTCTTCACGGAAATCAGGGAGAAAAGGGAGGAGAAGAAGGGTGGTGTGGAACCTTTTTCTCAGCCAAGAAGAATGGAAAGAGGCTGCTGTATTAGAGGTCCTTCAAGAGGAAAGGGGCAGAGGAGGAGTTCCAAATTCTGGGTAGAGGAGTTCCGAATCTGGGCTGAGGAGAAGTTCCGAATTCTGGGCAGAGGAATTCCGAATTCTGGGTAGAGGAGGAGTTCCGAATCTGGGCTGAGGAGGAGTTCTGAATTCTGGGCAGAGGAGTTCCGAATTTTGGGCTGAGAAGGAGTTCCGAATCTGGGCTGAGGAGGAGTTCCGAATTCATTCAAAGAGGTAACTTGAGACTCTATTTTCCTAAGTACAGCAGGTTAGAATTCTGTTTTAATTTACCTGCATGAATGGTGGTTAAATCCATACATTAGACAAAAGGGATTCTATTTTCAACTTACTTGTGTGAACAGTGGTTGAAGACGAGATTCTTGGTTCTTTACAGTGTTTAAAAACCTTGTAATGTGCTGGATTCATCAGTATCTCGCCGAGTTAGTAGATCCATGGCTAGGGACCATAACATCAACCCTCAGTTAAAAATCCCTTGCCTTCCCCTCTTACGGACAATTGCAAAACCCAATATATAAAAACTAGAAAGAGTTAACAATCCCTAAAAATTACAGACACTTTTTGGAATTATATCTCTCTAAATTTGTGCATTTCCATTTTAGAGGTATACTTTTTTCTTAAATCAAAACTTGAGTTTTCTTTTTCCCTTCATCTCGTAAACAATTTTGATAAAAAGGCAAATAGATCACAATGAAGGGAAAGTTTTAGAGTTTATGCTTGGAAAAAATTTAAAAAATTAACAACCGTAAGTAAAGAAAATTTATTCACACACCAGAAATGAACACAAAAGTTTTGTTATCCAAGTTTGGGAAATTCAACTAGTTCAACCCTTATAGCTTGGAATTTTAAAAGAAAGAGATTTAAATCTACACATGTTTTAAATATGGATATGCATGCTAGAAACATGTTAAGGATGCAAATGACCTCTTGATCCAAACCTTTTGAAGAGAATAATGAATGTTCATTAAATTCTACAGTGTGCGAGCGGTGGGATATTTACCCGAGTTAAACAAGCCATTATTTTGCCATTTACAAGAAGATGACCAAACAATCATAGATGATTGTAAAGGGATTTATCATGCGTAACGGGCTATATTTTTGTAAGAAATGACTTATGGATTGGGAGTCAACACTTAGTTAAAAATCCCCCGCCTCCACCTTTTCCCGCTGATTGCGAAACAATAAATATAAAATTAGAAAGACTTAAAATCCCTAAAAATTACAGACACTTTTTGGAATTATCTCTCTCTTCATTTGTGCATTTCCATTTGAGATGTATAATTTTTTTTTAAATCAAAACATGAGTTTTCACTTTCCCTTCATTTCGTAAACATTTTTGATAAAAAGGCAAATAGATCACAACGAAGTAAAAATTTTAGAGTTTATGCATGGAAAAAATTGAAAACAATAACAAATGTAAGTAAAGAAAATTTATTCACACACACCGCAAATGAACACAAAAGTTTTGTTATCCAAGTTTGGGAAATTCCACTAGTTCAACCCTAATAGCTTGGAATTTTATAAGAAAGATTGAAATCTACACATATTTTAAATATGGATATGCATGCTTGAAACATGTTAAGGATGCAAATGACCTATGGATCCAAACCTTTTGAAGAGAATAACAAATGTACATTAAACTCTAGAGTGACCGTGCGGTGGGATATTTACTCGAGTCAAACAAGCCAGTATTTTGCCCATTTACAAAAAGCTTACCCAACAATCATAGATGATTGCAAAGTGATTTAACATGCGTAACGGGCTATATTTTTGTAAGAAATGACTTATGGATTGGGTGCCATCACTCAGTTAAAAATCCCTCGCCTCCCCCTATTCCCGGCTATTGCGAAACCCAAAAAATAAAAAATAAAAAGAGTTTACAATCCCTAAAAATTATAGACACTTTTTGGAATTATCTCTCTCTACATTTGTGTATTTCCATTTTAGATATATTCATTTTTCTTAAATCAAAACTTGAGTTTTCACTTTCCTTTCATCTCATAAACAATTTTGATAAAAAGGCAAATAGATCACAACGAAGTGAAAATTTTAGAGTTTATGCATGAAAAAAATTTAAAACAATAAAAATTGTAAGTAAATAAAATTTATTCACACACCAAAAATGAACACCAAAGTTTTGTTATCCAAGTTTAGGAAATTCCATTAGTTCAACCCAAATAGCATGGAATTTTATAAGAAAGAGATTTAAATCTACACATGTTTTAAATATGGATATGCATGCTTGAAATATGTTAAGGATGCAAATGACCTATGGATCCAAACCTTTTAAAGAGAATAACAAATGCTCATTAAATTCTAGAGTGAGTGTGCGGTGGGATATTTACCCGAGTGAAACAAGCCATTATTTTTCCCATTTACTAGAAGCTAACCAACAATCAGAGATGATTGTAAAGTGATTTATCATGCGTAACGGGCTATATTTTTGTAAGAAATGACTTATGGATTGGGTGTTAACACTCAGTTAAAAATCCCCCGCATCCCCCTTTTCCCGACGATTGCGAAACCCAATATATAAAAAATAAAAAGATTTTACAATCCCTAAAAATTACAGACACTTTTTGGAATTATCTCTTTCTACATTTGTCCATTTCTAATTTAGATGTGTACTTTTTCCTTAAATCAAAACTTGAGTTTTCACTTTCCCTTCATCTCGTAAACAATTTTGCTAAAAAGGCAAATTGATCAAAATGAAGTGAAAATTTTAGAGTTTATGCATGGGAAAAATTTAAAACAATAAATAATGTAAGTAAAGAAAATTTATTCACACCCACAAATGAACACGAAAGTTTTGTTATCTAAGTTTGGAAAATTCCACTAGTTCAACCCTTAGAGCATGGAATTTTATAAGAAAGAGATTTAAATGTTCACATGTTTTAAATATGGATATGCAAGCTTGAACCATGTTAAAGATTCAAATGATCGATGGATCCAAGCATTTTGAAGAGAATAACAAATAAATTCTCGTGAGAGTGTGTGGTGGGATATTTACCCGAGCAAAACAAGGAATTATTTTGCCTATTTACAAGAAGCTGACCAGACAATCATAGATGATTGTAAAGTGATTTATCATGTGTAACGGGTTATATTTTTATAATACATGACTTATGGATTGGGAGTCAACACTCAGTTAAAAATCCCCCGTCTCCCCCTTTTCCCAACGATTGCGAAACCCAATATATAAAAACTAGAAAAAGTTTGCAATCCCTAAAAATTACAGACATTTTTTTGGAATTATCTCTCTCAACATTTGTGCATTTCCAATTTAGATGTATATTTTTTTCTTAAATCAAAACATGAGTTTTCACTTTCCCTTCATCTCGTAAACAATTTTGACAAAAAGGCAAATAGATCACAACGTAGTGAAAATTTTAGAGTTTATGCATGGAAAAAATTTAAAACAGTAACAAATGTAAGTAAAGAAATTTTATTCACACCTCACAAATGAACACATAAGTTTTGTATCCAAGTTTGGAAAATTCCACTAGTTCAACCCAATAGCTTGGAATTTTATAAGAAAGAAATTTAAATCTACACATGTTTTAAATATGGAAATGCATGCTTGAAACAAGTTAAGGATGCCAATGGCCTATGTATCAAAACCTTTTGAAGAGAATAACAAATGCTCATTAAATTCTAGAGTGAGCGTGCAGTGGGATATTTACACGAGTGAAACAAGCCAATATTTTTTCCATTTACTAGAAGTTGACCCAACAGTCACAGATGATTGTAAAGTGATTTATCATGCGTAACGGGCTATATTTTTGTATGAAATGACTTATGGATTGGTGTTAACACTCAATTAAAAATCCCCTGCATCCTCCTTTTCCCGACGATTGCGAAACTCAATACAAAAACTAGAAAGAGTTTACAATCCCTAAAAATTACAAACACTTTTTGGAATTATCTCTCTCTACATTTGTGCATTTCAATTTTAGATGTATTCTTTTTTCTTAAATCAAAACTTGATTTTTCACTTTCCCTTCATCTCGTAAACAATTTTTAAAAAGGCAAACAGATCACAACGAAGTGAAAATTTTAGAGTTTATGCATGGAAAAAATTTAAAACAATAACAAATGTAAGTAAAGAAATTTTATTCACACACCACAAATGAACACAAAAGTTTTGTTATCCAAGTTTGGGAAATTCCATTAGTTCAACCCTAATAGCTTGGAATTTTATAAGAAAGAGATTTTAATCTACACATGTTTTAAATATGGATATGCATGCTTGAACCAAGTTAAGGATGCAAATGACCTATGGATCCAAATCTTTTGAAGAGAATAACAAATGCTCATTAAATTGTAGAGTGATCGTGCAATGGGTTATTAACCCGAGTGAAACAAGCCATTATTTTTTCCATTTACAAGAAGCAGACCCAACATTCATAGATAATTGTAAAGTGATTTATCATGCAAATCGGGCTATATTTTTGTAAGAAATGACTTATGGATTAGGAGTCAACACTCAGTTAAGAATCCCCTGCCTCCCCATTTCCCAACGATTGCGAAACCTAATATATAAAAACTAGAAAGAGTTTACAATCCCTAAAAAGTAACGACACTTATAGGAATTACCTCTCTCAACATTTGTGCATTTCCATTTTAGATGTGTATTTTTTTCTTAAATCAAAAGTTGAGTTTTCACTTTCCCTTCATCTCATAAACAATTTTGATAAAAAGGCAAATAGATCACAACGAAGTGAAAATTTTAGAGTTTATGCACAGAAAAAATATAAAACAATAACAAATGTAAATAAAGAAAATTTATTCACACACAAAAAATGAACACAAAAGTTTGGTTATCCAAGTTTGGGACATTCCACTAGTTCAACCCTGATAGCTTGGAATTTTATACGGAAGAGATTTAAATCTACACATGTTTTAAATAAGGATATCATGCTTGAAACATGTTAAGGATGCAAATGACCTATGGATCCAAACCTTTTGAAGAGAATAACAAATGCTCATTAAATTCTATAGTGAGCGTGCGGTGGGATATTTACCCGAGTCAAACGAGCCATTATTTTTCCCATTTACAAGAATCTGACCCTATAATCATAGATGAATGTAAAGTGATATATCATAGATAACGGGCTATATTTTTGTAAGAAATTACTTATGGATTGGGAGTCAACACTCAGTTAAAAATTCCTGGCCTCCCTCTTTTCCCAACGATTGCGAAACCAAATATATAAAAACTAGAAAGAGTTTACAATCCCTAAAAATTACAGACACTTTTTGGAATTATCTCTCTCTTCATTTGTGCATTTCTATTTTAGATGTGTACTTTGTTCTTAAATCAAAACTTGAGTTTTCACTATCCCTTCATCTCGTAAACAATTTTCATAAAAAGGCAAATAGATCACAACGAAGTGAAAATTTTAGAGTTTATGATTGGAAAAAATTTAAAACAATAACAAATATAAGCAAAGAAAATTTATTCAAATACCACATATGAACAAATTATTTTTTATTCAAGTTTTGGAAATTCCACTAGTTCAACCCTAATAGCTTGGAATTTTTATAAGCAATAGATTTAAAATCTACACATGTTTAAATATGGATATGCTTGCTTGAAACAAGTTAAGGATGCAAATGACCTATGGATCCAAACCATTTGAAGAGAATAACAAATGCTCATTAAATTCTAGAGTGACCGTGCGGTGGGATATATACCCGAGTCAAACAAGCCTTTATTTTTTCCATTTTCAAAAAGGTGATCCAACAATCATATTTGATTGAACAGTGATTTATCATGCGTAACAGGCTATATTCTTGTATGAAATGACTTCTGAATTGGGAGTCAACACACAGTTAAAAATTCCCTGCCTAGCCCTTTTCCCGACGATCGCGAAACCCAATATATAAAAACTAGAAAGAGTTCACAATCCCTAAAAATAACAGACACTTTTTGGAATTATCTCTCTCTACATTTGTGCATTTCAATTTTAGATGTATACTTTTTTCATAAATCAAAACTTGAGTTTTCACTTTCCCTTCATCTCGAAAACAATTTTTATAAAAAGGCAAATGGATCACAACGAAGTGAAAATTTTAGATTTTATGCATGGAAAAAATTTAAAATAATAACAAATATAAGTAAAAAAAATTTATTCACACACCACATATGAACACTAAAGTTTTCATATCCAAGTTTGGGAAATTCCACTAGTTCAACCCTAATCGCAAGGAATTTTTATAAGAAAGAGATTTAAATCTACACATGTTTTAAATATGGATATGCATGTTTGAAACATGTTAAGGATGCAAATGACATATGGATCAAAACCTTTTGAAGACAATAAAAAATGGTCATTAAATTCTAGAGTGAGCGTGCGGTCGAATATTTACCCGAGTCAAACAAGCCATTATTTTACCCTTTTACTAAAAGCTGACCCAACAATAATAGATGATTGTAAAGTGATTTATCTTGTGTAACATGCTATATTTTTGTAAGAAATAACTTATGGATTCGGAGTCAACACTCAGTTAAAAATCCCCCACCTCCCACTTTTCTCGAAGAATGTGAAACCCAATAAATAAAAACAAGAAAGAGTTTACAATCCCTAAAAATAACAGACACCTTTTGGAATTATCTCTCTCCACATTTGTGCATTTCCATTTTAGATGTATACTTTTTCTTAAATCAAAACTTGAGTTTTCACTTTCCCTTCATCCCGTAAACAACTTTGATAAAAAGGTAATTAGATCACAACAAAGTGAAAATTTTTGAGTTTATGCATGGGAAAAATTTTAAACAATAACAAATGTAACTAAAGAAAATTTATTCACACACCACAAATGAACACAAACGTTTTGGTATCCAAGTTTTGGAAATTTCACTAGTTCAACCCTAATAGCTTGGAATTTTATAAGAAAGTGATATAAAATTTACACATGTTTTAAATATCGATATGCATGCTTGAAATGTTAAGGATGCAACTAACCTATGGATCCAAACCTTTTGCAGACAATAATAAATGCACATTAAATTCTAGAGCGTGCGTGCGGTGGGATATTTACCCGAGTCAAGCAAGCCATTATTTTGCCTTTTTACAAAAAGCTGACCCAACAATCTTAGATGATTGTAAATTGATTTATCAAGCCTAACGAGCTATATTTTGTAAGAAATGACTTATGGATTGGGAGTCAACACTCAGTTAAAAATCCCCGGCCTTCCCCTTTTCTCGACGATTGCAAAACCCAATATATAAAAACTAGAAAGAGTTTACAATCCCTAAAAATTACAGACATTTTTTGAAATTATCTCTCTCTATATTTGTACATTTCCATTTTAGATGTATACTTTTTTCTTAAATCAAAACCTAAGTTTTCACTTTCTTTTCATCTCATAAACAATTTTTGTAAAAAGGCTAATTGATCAAACGAAGTGAAAATTTTAGAGTTTATGCATGGAAAAGTTTTTACAAAAATAACCAATATAAGTAAAGAAAATTTATTCACACATCAAAAATGAGCACAAAAGTTTTGTTACCCAATTTTTTAAAATTCCACTAGTTCAACCCAAACATCTTGGACTTTTTATAACGAAAAGATTTAAATCTACACATGTTCTAAATATGGATATGCATGCTTGAAACATGTTAAAGATGCAAATGACCTATGTATCCTAACCTTTTGAAGAGAACAACAAATGCACATTAAATTCTAGAGTGAGCGTGTGGTGGGATATTTACTAGAGTCAAACAAGCCATTATTTTGCCTATTTACAAGAAGATGACCGACCAATCATAGATGATTCTAAAGTGATTTATCATGCATAACGGGCTATATTTTTTTAAGAAATGACTTATGGATTGGGAGTCAACACTCAGTTAAAAATCCCCCGCCTCCCCCTTTTCCCGACGATTGCGAAACCCTTCATCTCGTAAACAATTTTGATAAAAAGGCAAATAGATCACAACGAAGTGAAAATTTTATAGTTTATGCATGGAAAAAAAATTTTAAAATAAAAAATGTATGCAAAGAAAATTTAATCACACACCTCAAATGAACACAAAAGTTTTGTAATCCAAGTTTGGGAAATTCCACTAGTTCAACCCTAATTTCTTGGAATTTTATAAGAAATAGATTTAAAATCTACACATGTTTTAAATATGGATATGCATGCTTGAAATATTTTAAGGATGCAAACGACCTATGGATCCAATGCTTTTAAAGAGAATAACAAAACTCTCATTAAATTCTCTAGTGAACGTGCCGTAAGGTAATTACCCGAGTCAAACAAGCGATTATTTTTCCCATTTACAAGAAGCTGACCCAACAATCATAGATGATTGTAATGTGATTTATCATGCGTTACGGGTTATGTTTCTATAAGAAATGACTTATGGATTGGGAGACAACACTCAACTAAAAATCCCCCATGCCTTCTCGTTTTCACGACGATTGCGAAACCCAATATATAAAAAGTAGAAAGAGTCTACAATACCTAAAAATTATAGAAACTTTTTGGAATTATCTCTCTCAACATTTTTGCATTTCCATTTTAGATGTATATTTTTTTATTAAATCAAAACTTGAGTTTTCACTTTCCCTTCTTCTCGTAAAAGTTTTTGATAAAAAGGCAAATTGATCACAACGAAGTGAAAATTTTAGAGTTTATGCACAGAAAAACTTTAAAACAATAACAAATGTAAGTAAAGAAAATTTATACACACACAAAAATTGAACACGAAAGTTTTGTTATCCAACTTTGGGAAATACCACTAGTTCCACCCTTATAGCTTGGAATTTTATAATAAACATATTTAAATCTAGACATGTTTTAAATATGGATATGCATGCTTGAAAAATGTTAAGGATACAAATGACCTATGGTTCCAAACCTTTTGAAGAGAATAACAAATGCTCATTAAATTCTATAGTGAGCGTGCGGTGGCATATTTACCTGAGTCAAATGAGCCCTTATTTTTCCCATTTACAAGAAGCTGACCCAACAATCATAGATAATTGTAAAGTAATTTATCATGCGTAACGGGCTATATTTTGGTAAGAAATGACTTATGGATTGGGAGTCAACACTCAGTTAAAAATCCCCCACTTCCCCCCTCTTCCCGACGATTGTGAAATATAATTTATAAAAACTAGAAAGAGTTTACAATCACGAAAAATTACATACACTTGTTGGAATTATCTCTCTCTACATTTGTGCATTTCCATTTTAGATGTATACTTTTTTCTTAAATCAAAACTTGAGTTTTCACTTTCCCTTCATCTCGTAAACAATTTTGATAAAAAGGCAAATAGATCACAACAAAGTGAAAATTTTAGAGTTTATGCTTGGATAAAATTTAAAACAATAACAAATGCTAATAAAGAAAATTTATCCACACACCACAAATGAACACAAAAGTTTTGTTACCCATGTTTGGGAAATTCCACAAGTTCAACCCTAATAGCTTGGAATTTTTATAAGAAAGAGATTAAAATCTAAACATGTTTTAAATATGGATATGCATGCTTGAAACATGTAAGGATGCAAATGACCTAAGGATCCAAACCTTTTGAAGAGAACAAAACATACTCATTAAATTCTAGAGTGACCGTGCAGTATGATATTTGCCCGAGTCAAACAAGCCATTATTTTGCGCATTTAGTAAAAGCTGACCCAACAATCAGTGATGATTGTAAAGTGATTTATCATGCGGAACGGGGTATATTTTTGCAAGAAATGACTTGTGGATTAGGAGTCAACACTCAGTTAAAAATCCCCCCCGCCTCCCCCTTTTCCCAACGAATCCAAAACCCAATATATAAAAACTAGAAAGAGTTTACCGTCCCTAAAACTTACAGACACTTTTTTGAATTATCTCCCTCTACATTTGAGCATTTCCATTTTAAATGTATAGTTTTTTCTTAAATCAAAACTTGAGTTTTTGCTTTCCCTTCATCTCATAAACAATTTTGATAAAAAGGCAAATAGATCACAACGAAGTGAAACTTTTAGAATTTATGGATGAAAAAATTTTAAAAAATAACAAATATAAGTATAGAAAATTTATTCACTAACTACAAATGAAGACAAAAGTTTTGTTATCCAAGTTTGGGAAATTCCACTAGTTCAACCCTAATAGCTTGGAATTTTATAAGAAAGGGATTTAAATCTACGCATGTTTTAAATATGGATGTCCATGCTTGAAACATGTTAAGGATGCAAATGACCTATGGATCCAAACCTTGTTAAGAGAATTAAAAATTCTCATTAAATTCTAGATTGAGTGTGCAATAGGATATTTAGCCGAGTCAAACAAGCCATTATTTTGCCCATTTACAAGAAACTGACCCAACAATCATAGGTGATTGTAAAGTGATTTATCATGTGTAATGAACCATGTTTTTGTAAGAAATGACTTATGGATTGGGAGTCAACACTCAGTTAAAAATCCCTTGCCTCCCCCTTTTACTGAAAATTGTGAAACCCGATATATAAAGACTAGAAAGAGTTTACAATCGCTTAAAATTACATACACTTTTTGGAATTATCTCTCTCTACATTTGTGCATTTCCATTTTAGATGTATTCTTTTTTCTTCAATCAAAACTTGTGTTTTCACTTTCCCTTCATCTTCTATACAATTTTGATAAAAAGGCAAACAGATCACAACGAAGTGAAAATTTTAGAGTATATGCATGGAAAAAATTTAAAACAATAACAAATGTAAGTAAAAAAAATTTATTCACACACCACAAATGAACACAAAAGTTTTGTTATCCAAGTTTTGGAAATTCCACTAGTTCAACCCTTACAACTTGGAATTTTATAAGAAAGAGATTTAAATGTTCACATGTTTTAAATATGGATATTCAAGCTTGAACCATGCTAAATATTCAAATAGACTATGGATCCAAACCTTTTGAAGAGAATAACAAATAAATTCTAGAGTGAGTGTGTGGTGGGATATTTACCCGAGTCAAACAAGCCATTATTTTGACCATTTACAAGAAGCTGACCCAACAATCATAGATGATTGTAAAGTGATTTATCATGCGTAACGGGCTAAATTTTAATAAGAAATGACTTATGGATTGGGAGTCGACACTCAGTTAAAAATTCCCCGCCACCCCTTTTTCCCAACTATTGAGAAACCCAATATATAAAAACTAGAAAGAGTTTACAAACCCTGAAAATTACAGACACTTTTTAGAATTATCTCACCCTACATTTTTGCATTTCTATTTTAGACGTATACTTTTTTCTTAAATCAAAACTTGATTTTTCACTTTCCCTTCATCTCGTAAACATTTTTAATAAAAAGGGAAAGAGATCAGAACAAAGTGAAAATTTTAGAGTTTATATATGGAAAAAAATTAAAACGATAAAAAATGTATGTAATGAAAATTTATGCACACACACCACAAGTGAACTCAAAAGTTTTGTTATCCAAGTTTAGGAAATTCCACAAGTTCAACCCAATAACTTGGAATTTTATTAGAAAGAGGTTTAAATCTACACATGTTTTAAATATGGACATACATGCTTGAAACATGTTAAGGATGCAAATGACCTTATGATCCAAACCTTTTGAAGAGAATAAAAAATGCTCACTAAATTCTAGAGTGAGCGTGCAGTGGGATATTTACCCGAGTCAAACAAGCCAATATTTTGCCCATTTACAAGAAGTTGACCCAACAATCACAGATGATTGTAAAGTGATTTATCGTGTGTAACGGGCTATATTTTTGTAAGAAATGACTTATGGATTGGGTGTCAACTCTCAGATAAAGATTCCTCGCCTCCCCCTGTTCCTGATGATTGCGAAACCCAATATATAAAAACTAGAAAGAGTTTAGAATCCTTAAAAATTACAGCCACTTTTTGGAATTATCTCCCTCTCCATTTGTGCATTTCCATTTTAGATGTATACTTTTTTCTTAAATCAAAACTTGAGATTTCACTTTCACATCATCTCGTAAATAATTTTGATAAAAAAGGCAAATAGATCACAACGAAGTGAAAATTTTAGAGTTGATGCATGGAAAAAATTAAAAACAATAACAAATGTAAGTAAATAAAATTTATTCACACACCACAAATAAACACAAAAGTTAGTTATCCATGTTTGGGAAATTCCATTAGTTCAACCATAATAGCTTGGAATTTAAAAAAAAAAGAAATTTAAATCTACACATGTTTTAAATATGAATATGCATGCTTGAAACATGTTAAGGATGCAAATGACCTATGGATCCAAACCTTTTGAAGAGAATAAAAAATGCTCATTAAATTCTAGTGTGAGCATGTGGTAGGATATTTACACGAGTCAAACAAGCCATTATTTTGCCCATTTACAAAAAGCTAACGCAACAATCATAGATGATTGTAAAGGGATTTATCATGCGTAACAGGCTATATTTTTTAAAGAAACGACTTACGGATTGGGACTCAACACTCAGTTAAAAATATCCCGCATCCCCCTTTTCCCGACGATCGCGAAACCCAATATATAAAATTTAGAAAGAGTTTACAATCCCTAAAAATTACATACACTTTTTGGAATTATCTCTCTCTACATTTCTGCATTTCCAATTTAGATGTATACTTTTTTCTTAAATCAAAACTTGATTTTTCACTTTCCCTTCATCTCGTGAACAATTTTGATCAAAAGGCAAATTGATCAAAACGAAGTGAAAATTTTAGAGTTCATGCATTGAAAAAATTTAAAACAATAACAAATGGTACTAAAGAAAATTTATTCACACACTACAAATGAACGCAAAAGTTTTGTTATCCAAGTTTGGAAAATTCCGTTTAGTTCAATCCTAGTAGCTTGGAATTTTATAAGAAAAAGATTTAAATATGCACATGTTTTAAATATAGATATGCATGCTTGAAACATGTTAAGGATGCAAATGACCTATGGATCCAAACCTTTTGAAGAGAATAACAAATACATTCTAGACTGAGCGTGTGGTGGGATATTTACCCGCATAAAACAAGCCATTATTATGCCCATTTACAAGAAGCTGACCAAACAATCATAGATGATTGTAAAGTAATTTATCATGCGTAATGGGCTATATTTTGGTAAGAAATGACTTATGGATTGGGAGTCAACACTCAGTTAAAAATCCCCCACCTCCCCCCTCTTCCCGACGATTGTGAAATATAATTTATAAAAACTAGAAAGAGTTTACAATCACGAAAAATTACATACACTTGTTTGAATTATCTCTCTCTACATTTGTGCATTTCCATTTTAGATGTATACTTTTTTCTTAAATCAAAACTTGAGTTTTCACTTTCCCTTCATCTCGTAATCAATTTTGATAAAAAGGCAAATAGATCACAACGAAGTGAAAATTTTAGTTTTTTTGCATGGAAAAAATTTAAAAAGTAACAAATGTAAGTAAAGAAAATTTATTCACACACCACAAATGAACATAAAAGTTTTGTTATCCAAGATTGGGAAATTCCACTAGTTCAACCCTAATAGCTTGGAATTTTAATAGAAAGAGATTTAAATCTGCACATGTTTTAAATATGGTTATGCATGTTTGAAACATGTTAAGGATGCAAATGACCTATGGATCCAAACCTTTTGAAGAGAATAACAAATACTCATTAAATTCTAGACTTTACGTATTGTGGAATATATACCCAAGTCAAACAAGGCATTATTTCTCCCAATTACAAGAAGTTTTCCCAACAATTATAGATGATTGTAATGTGTTTTATCATGCGTAACGAGCTATATTTGAGAAACAAAAGACTTATGGAGTGGAAGTCAACACTAAGTTAAAAATCCCCCGCCTCCCCCTTTTCTCGATGATTGCGAAACACAATATATAAAAACTAGAAAGAGTTAACAATCCCTAAAAATTACTGACACTTTTTGGAATTATCTCTCTCTACATTTGTGTATTTCCATTTTAGATGTATACTTTTTTCTTAAATTAAAACATGAGTTTTCACTTTCCCTTCATCTCGTAAAAAATTTGGATAAAAAGGCATGTAGATCACAACAAAGTGAAAATTTTAGAGTTTATGCTTGGAAAAAATTTTAAATAATAAAAAATGTAAGTAAAGAAATTTATTCACACACACCGCAAATGAACATAAAAGTTTTGTTATCCAAGTTTGGGAAATTCCACTAGTACAATCCAAATTGCTTATAATTTTATAAGAAAGAGATTGAAATCTACACATGTTTTAAATATGGATATGCATGCTTGAAACATGTTAAGGATGCAAATGACCTATGGATCCAAACATTTTTAAGAGAATAACAAATGCACATTAAATTCTAGAGTGAGCGTGCGGTGGGATATTTACCCGAGTCAAACGAGCCATTATTTTTCCCATTTACAAGAAGATTACCAAACAATCATAGATGATTATAAAGTGATTTATCATGCGTAACGGGCTATAGTTTGGTGAGAAATGACTTATGGATTGGGAGTCAACACTTAGTTAAAAATCCCCCGCCTCCCCCTTTTTCCGACGATTACGTAACCGAATATATAAAAACTAGAAAGAGTTTACAATCCCTAAAAGTTATAGACACTTTTTGGAATTATCTCTCTCTACATTTTTGCATTTCCATTTGAGATGTATACTTTTTTCTTAAATCAAAACAAGATTTTTCACTTTCCCTTCATCTCGTAAACATTTTTTATCAAAAATTAAAATAGATTACAACGAAGTGAAAATTTTAGAGTTTATGCATGAAAAAAATTAAAACAATAACAAATGTAAGTAAAGAAAATTTATTCATACACGCCGCAAATAGTTTTGTTATCCAAGTTTTGGAAATTTCACTAGTTCAACCCTAATTGCTTAGAATTTTATAAGAAAGAGATTGAAATCTACACATGTTTTAAATATGGATATGCATGCTTGCAACATGTTATGGATGAAAATGACCTTTGGATCCAAACCTTTTCAAAAGAATTACAAATGCTCATTAAATTCTAGAGTGCGCATGCGGTGGGATATTTACCCGAGTTAAACAAACCATTATTTTGCCCATTTATAAAAACCTGACCCAACAATCACAGATGATTGCAAAGTGATTTATCATGCGTAACGGGCTATATTTTTGTACGAAATGACTTATGGATTGCGTCTAAACACTTAGTTAAAAATCCCTCGCCTCCCCCTTTTCCCGACTATTGCGAAACCCAATACATAAAAGCTAGAAAGAGTTTACAATCCCTAAAAATTACAGACACTTTTTGGAATTATCTCTCTCTACATTTGTGTATTTCCATTTTAGATATATACATTTTTCTTAAATCAAAACATGGGTTTTCACTTTCCCTTCATCTCGTAAACAATTTTGATAAAAAGGCAAATAGATCACAACAAAGTGAAAATTTAAGAGTTTATGCATGAAAAAAATTTTAAACAATAAAAAATGTAAGTAAAGAAAATTTATTCACACACCTAAAATGAACAAAAAAGTTTTGTTATCCAAGTTTTGGAAAATCCATTAGTTCAACCCTAATACCTTGGAATTTTATAAAAAAGAGATTTAAATCTACACATGTTTTAAATATGGATATGCATGCTTGAAATATGTTAAGGATGCAAATGACCTATGGATCCAACCCTTTTAAAGAAAACAACAAATGATCATTAAATTCTAGAGTGACCGTGCGGTGGGATATTTACCCGAGTCAAACAAGCCATTATTTTTCCCATTTACAAGAAGTTGACGCAACAATCATAGATGACTGTAAAGTTAAGAAGTTGCAATGAAAGCTACTCAAAGAAGGTTCTTTGTGAAGCAAGATTGAAACTTGTTGAGATAAGTTTGTTTTTCAATTTTGTTATTATGACTTCTTGCTCTTAGTTTTCTTAACTCTAAAAGATGGTTCAGATATTATTTTCTTACTCTCTATCATTATATGAAAGTATGGAGATTTATGCATCTCGAATCGGAAGAAGTTTGTCAAGGTTGTTTTTGTCGGTTTGCATATTCTTGGTTGAAAATTAGTATATGTTGAGATCTTTTTCATGAGGAGTTAATATTTAGTGGGAACAAGATTTTATGATGAAGAAAAATTTTCTTGAGATTATTATGTGTTTTTTTATCCATTGTATTTCAAAAATCTTATTACTTAGCTTCTATTATAAGCTTCTCCCTTATCCAAGTTGTTTGAAGAGTTGGAACTCTACACGGTTTTGTTAGTGTATCAATGCCCACCTCTCTCAAGTTACCGTTAATGTAATGTATTCATTGGCCCCCAAGTATGAGGAGCGCCAATGTCGATAGTGAGTTATTAGTTAGCGGTTCCAGCTTAGACGCAGATGAGGTCAAATTGTGACCGCAATGGTTACTTGTGAAGAAACTGTAAAACGGATAGTAGGGTTCGGGGCATCAGCCCCGACGGGGGTCTAAGGGGGCAGACCCCACGGTATGCACGTGTCACGATTGCATCACCAAGTGCCAACGTGGAGGACAGCTAGATGGCTTGCTCTACAAGCTTCCTAGATGGTGTGCTCTACAAGCTTCCTAGATGGCTTGCTCTACAAGCTTCCTAGATGGTGTGCTCTACAAGCTTCCTAGATGAAAAACACTTATAAATAGAGGTGTTCTTCAGTAGCATTAGGATCCAAAAAATGAGAGCTATTCCTTCTTCATTACTCTGTTTTATTGTTAGTTTCTTCTTGTAATTTCTGTTCAGTCCAGAAACCATTGAAGCTCTTCTAGAGAGTGTGGTGGGACAAAGTTTCTTATCGTATTTGTAATAGATCAGTGTTGGCTTTCTTCTTGATTGTTGTTTAGATGTTCCTGGGCTGAGCTTACTCTGTTTTACATGGTATCAGAGCTCTAGGGGACTCTTAACAACAATCATCTGTCATAAAGCACAACATCATGACTGATCTTAAGCCTAGTAGCTCTTCTGCTAGTTCTGGTTCTGTATCAGCAATACGTATCCGTCCCCCAGCTTTCACAGAAGGCAAACTTGATGGCACGAACTATCTCCTATGGAAGTTCAAAATCACTACAATTCTGGACTCCTATATAACTTCTTGATATAGTTCTGGGAGTTGATGCTGAGCCTGTTGCTATCACCAATGGTGGAAAGATCACTCCTCCTAATCCTCAGCTCGCCAAAGATTGGAGAAGGAAGAATGCTGATGCACTTTGTGCAATTATCACAAGTATTCAAGATTCTATCCTCACCCTGATTCAACATATTTCGAAGGCGAATGAAGCATGGAACATACTGAATAATCAGTATGAAACGAGGAACCAGACACATATCCAAAATCTTGAAAATCAACTTGTTGCTGAAAGATTAAGTGAAGATGAGGCAGCAAAGTCTTTTATTACTAGGATGAAAAACCTACGTGATAAAATGACTTTTGTTGGTATAGCCAAGTCAACATAGGAACTTGCTCGAAGATGTATTCGAGTGCTGCCGCAAAAATTTGATGGCCTTGTGACAGCACTCAATACACAAATTCGTGATCCTCCATTGACCTTTGAAGATTTCTCTGCCTTATTGATGGAGGAGGAGATGAGGCTAAAAGGTAGAGACAATCAGTCTGACTCTGCCTTCACAGCAAAAGCAAAGGTTAGCAATGAAACAAAGAAGAAACCAAAGAGTAAGAAGTTCTTTGGATCGTGTTATTACTGTAACAAGAAGGGCCATGCTGTCAAAGATTGTAGACAACGAATCCATGATGAGAAGAATGGCACGGTGAAACAAAACTGGAAGAATAGAGAATCTACAAATTCTGCAGAAATAGAACTTCCTCTATTCACTGTCACAGAGGAATCATGCTCTAGTGCTCATGTACAACAAAAGAGTACATGGGTGTTAGATTCTGGAGCTTCCCGACACATGACCAGCAAGAAAGAATTATACGATTCTTTAAATCCTCTACAACAACCAATGAACGTGGTGGTCGGGAATAATGCGAGATGTCTCGTTGAAGGGATAGGCACCATATCCATTCAGTCTGATGATGGAGAAAGTAAGAAGATAGCGGATGTTCTACTTGTTCCCTAAATCTCAAGAAACTTGTTGTCCATAGCTGCAATCACAGACAAAGATTTGGAGGTACGGTTCAAGAAAAATGAATCTCTTATTCTTGATAAAAATGAGAACATAGTTGCAAGAGGTATCCGCAGGGATAACCTTTATGAAATCAACTCACTTTCTGCTATTTTTGATGCCAAAAATAGTCAACTTTGGCATGAAAGATTCGGACACATTTCCTTTCATGTGTTGAAGGAAATGCAGAAGAAAAATATGGTGACAGATTTGCCTTCAATTGATGTAATTGAAGAACCTTGTGAAGCTTGTATGCTGGCAAGCAACAAAGAAAGTCATTTCCCAAAGGGAGTCAAAACAAATCAAAGGCTCCTCTAGAGTTGGTACATGCTGATCTCTGTGGGAAAATGACTACGATGGCGTTAGGAGGATCTTTCTACTTTATGATGTTAGTCGACGATTACAGTAGAAAGATGTGGGTGTACTTCCTTCGGGACAAGGCTGATGCTCTTGCAAAATTCAAGGTGTGGCATAAGAAAGTGACAAATGAGAATGCAGCAACTGTGAAGAAGTTTCATACATATAGTGGGGGAGAATTCTGTTCTGCTGAATTCTCTAGCTACTGTAATTCAGTTGGCATCAAACGCCAACTTACTGCTCCACATACACCAGAACAAAATGGTGTAGTTGAACGTCGAAATCGAACGGTGATGGAAATGGCTCGGTGCATGATAAAAGGTGTTGGGCTACCAGATATGTTCTGGGGAGAAGCAGTAAATACAGCAGTATATGTCCTAAATCGATGCTCCACAAAAGCATTTAATGACAAGACTCCAAATGAGGCTTACTCATGTATGAAACCTTCTGTGTCTCATTTAAGAAAATTTGGGTGTGAGTGTTTTGTACACATTCCCAAAGAAAAAAGAAATAAATTAGATGACAAGAACAAGAAATGTATCTTCTTGGGTTATAGTGAAGAGTCTAAGCATATAGACTCTATGATGTAGAGGCGAAGAAGTTAGTCATAAGCCGAGACGTGGTGTTTAATGAGCGACCACTCTCAATGGAGGATAATGATCCTGCCATTTTGTCACCAACCGATGAAGTAACTCACCAAGTGCCTGCTGAACAGCCAGTAAGTGATGTAGAATATGTTTCTATTAAAAAAGAAACAACAAGCCAACCTAGTGCATCCCCATGGAAGCCACAACCAAAATGGGTGCACCAGCTCTTTGATGACAGAACTCCAGAAGTTGAAGATAAAAGCCCTTGTCCTGATGGGCTTAGACGATCAAAGAGAATAGAGGAGCAAAACAAAGCTGGACAACAACTTTTGAACATGGCTTTGATGACTCAAATCATCGAGATGGTAAAAGAACCAGTAAGTGTGGAGGAAACCATGTCAGATCCAAAATGGAGAGCTGAAATGCAAACAGAGTATTATAGTATCATAAAGAATGATACTTGGGAGATTGTTGACAAACCTCCTAACCGAAAGATCATTGGCCGCAAATGGATTTAGAAAACAAAGTACAAGGCTGACGGTACTCTTGAAAAATACAAAGCACGCCTTGTTGCTCAGGGATTCTCACAAATTGAAGGTTTTGATGTTGATGAGACCTTCGCTCCAACAGCAAAGATGACAACAATTCGGGTAGTTCTTGTAGCTTTTGCTCATTATGGGTGGACGGTACATCAAATGGATGTAAAATCTGCCTTTCTGAATGGGAAACTTGAGGAAGAAGTCTACGTGGCACAACCACAAGGCTTTGAACTAACAAATGCAGAGGAGAAGGTATGTAAATTAAAAAAGGCCTTGTATGGTCTAAAGCAGGCACCACGAGCCTGGTACAAATGTATCGACTCTTTCTTCTTGGAGCGCGGGTTCTGTAGAAGTAAATCTGAAGCAAACTTATATGTTCTTTGTGAACATGAGAAAAGAGTCATTATAGTACTCTATGTAGATGACCTGGTAATCACTGGTGACCATGAAGACAACATTGTGAAGACTCGGGAATGGTTGAGCCAAGAGTTCGACATGACAGACTTGGGCCTTCTTCATTACTGCTTGGGAATTGAGGTATGGCAAAAATCTTATCATATCTTTATTTCTCAGGAACGTTATGCTCGAGAACTGTTATCTACTTTTGGCATGACCGAAAGTAATCCGGTAGTCACCCCAATGGAAGTGAATACCAAGTTGTCAATCAATGACTCCTCTAAAAAGGTTGACTGCAAGCTCTACAAAAAATTAGTTGGAAGTTTAATCTTCCTTTGTAACACAAGACTTGACATTAGCTATGGTGTGGGAGTGCTCAGTCATTTTTCTAATAATCCAAGAAAAACGCACTGGCAAGCTGGAATGTGAATCCTCAAATATCTCAAAGGTACTATAACTTTTGGAGTATCTTACAGAAGAGGAGATATTTTATCTGGGTATTGCGACTCAGATTGGGCTGGAGATATTGACACGAGGAAATCCGTTATTGGCTACGGATTCTTGTTTGGAAGTGGTATCATCTCATGGGTTAGTAAGAAGCAACAAACAGTTGCACTGTCATCAACCGAAGCAGAATATAAAGCTGCTTGTGTAGCAGCTTGTGAAGCTGTGTGGCTACGACGCATCTTAACTGATATAGGTATTCCTTTGACTGAGTCAACTACCTTAAATTGTGACAGTCAAAGTTGCATAGCTATGGCGAAGAACCCAGTGTTCCATGCTAGAACTAAACACATAGAGATTCAGTATCACTATGTAAGAGAACTGATTGAAGAGGAGACCATATACATGGAGTACTGCCCTACATAAGACAACCATGCAGACATTTTTACCAAAGCACTAGGGAGTGCTCAGATGAACAAGCATCTTCGTGGCTTGGGCGTTGGCCCAAGAACATAGTCCAACAGAGGTGAACATTGAGGGGGGGGTGTTAGTGTATCAATGCCTACCTCTCTCAAGTTATCGTTAAAGTAATGTATTCACTTGCCCCCAAGTAAGAGGAGCGCCAATGTCGATAGTGAATAATTAGTTAACGGTTCCAGATTAGACGTTGATGAGGTCAAATTGTGACCGCAATGGTTACTTATGAAGAAACTGTAAAACGGATAGTAGGGTTCGGGCCGCCAGCCCCGACGGGCAAGCCATCTAGATGGCTTGCTCTACAAGCTTCCTAGATGGTGTGCTCTACAAGCTTCCTAGATGGCTTGCTCTACAAGCTTCCTAGATAAAAAACATTATAAATAGAGGTGTTCTTCAGCAGCATTGGGATCCAGAAAATGAGAGCTATTCCTTCTTCATTACTCTGCTTTATTGTTTAGTTTCTTCTTGTAATTTCTGTTCAGTCCAGAAACCATTGAAGCTCTTCTAGAGCGTGTGGTGGGATGAAGTTTCTTATCGTATTTGTAATAGATCAGTGTTGGCTTTCTTCTTGATTGTTGTTTAGATGTTCCTGGGCTAAGCTTACTCTGTTTTACAGGTTTTGTGACCTTTTTTTGGAGAATTCGTTTGAGGTCTCGGCCATCATGTGAGCATTAAAAATATATTCTCATCTCTCATGCAAAGGTTCATCAATTTTGAATAAAAAAAAAGGAAAGGGAAAACTGAAAGAAGAAGGTTGTTTTTTGCGCAAAGTGTCGTGCAGAGTTTTTTTTTAAAAACAGGGAGGCCAGACCTTGTTTGATTCAAAACCACGAGTTGGTTGCTTTTTATTGCCTCAATATTCACCATAAATCAAGAATATAAGATTGTGTTTTAGCTAAAAGGAAGCAAGCACAAAAGAATTGTTGGAAGATGGGTCACAGCCCACACGACCAAGAAAGGTCCACATATCTAAGTGTATTGGAAGATGGGCCCAAGCCCATAAGACCAGGGAAGGTCCACATATCCAAGAGTGTAGGAAGATGGGCCTAAACCCATAAGATATGGGATCCACCATGATTACGTGAGGTGGCATAGGAAGACTTACACAATAAGAAGTCTAATAGAGCCACAATTATTATGGAAGCAGCTCTCATAGAGGAGTTTCAGTTTAAAGGTGTTTCAGTCATGTTAACCTTCTATTTATATTGTATTATTTAATTATGTTAGGGCTTATCTTTAAGTGTTCAAGTTTGGGTGTAATTGGGAAAAAGGTATTTTAATTTTAATTGGACTCTACTTCCTTCCTCTATTATAAATAGAGGTTCATGTACTCTGATTAAATAAGTCAATGAAGTATTTCTCTTTTCTATAAATTCAACATGGTATCAGAGCAGGTTCTATGAGTTGACTCTGTAGAAGTTAGGACCCCATGAGAATGACTCTAGGTTAACGTGGAAGAAGAAGGATCAAGGAGAAGGATGTTAGAGAAGAGAGTTTGGACTCAGAGAAGGAGAGAATGTGTCAAGGGAGAAGAGAGGGTGGTTGGACGTTTTCAAAGAGAGGAAAAGGCTTGAATGCCTTACCTCTTAGCCAATGCCCTTATTTATAGTGTTACAAAACCCATAAGGTTACAACTCAATAGATTAAAAGACATACTAAGACAATGTATTTACATCTTCATGCCAACCTTATGTAACATACCATAAATAACCACTTTGCCACTCATTTGACTTGTCGGCTTCCAGCCTTGAGCATGTGGGTTGGAGCCCATCTTCCAACACTCCCCCTCAAGCTGGAGGACAAAATACATCATAAATACCCAGCATGCCAACTATATAAGATAGAATTTTGGAAATTATAGGTTTGGTGAGGACATCAGGTAATTGCTCTTGAGATGAGACATACTTAAGAGAAATTATTCCTGTTTGAAACTTTTCCCGTATAAAATGGCAATCCACTTCAATATGTTTAGTTCTTTCATGAAAAACTAGTTTCGACATAATGTGAATAGCTGCTTGATTATCACAATGTAGGCCCATAGAGCCTCCTTTATAAAATCCCAATTTGGTAAGAAGAGTCCTTGTGCATAAAAGTTCACTTACAGTATGGGCCATAGCTCGGTATTCTGATTCAACACTAGATCTTGCAACCACGTTTTGCTTTTTTCTTTATCATGTGACCAAGTTCCCCCCAACAAGGGTACAATACCCAGACATAGATTTTCTATCATCGGGTGATCCATCCCAATCTGCATATGAGAAGCCTTCTATATTGAAGTGACCGTATTGTTTATATAGCAATCTTCTTCCTAGAGCACCTTTAAGTATCATAGTATGCTCTCCAACACTTGCCAGTGAGTAATTTGTGGTTTGTGTATGAATTGGCTTACCACACTCACAGCATATGATATATCTAGCCTGGTTACCATGTGATAGATCAATTGTCCCACAAGTCTTTGATGTTTGCCGGTGTCAACATCTTCTCCAATTGTGGCACACAATTTTTCATTTGCATCCATAGGTGTATCAACTGGTCTACAGCTCTTCATTCCTGTTTCTTCAAGAAGATCCAAGACATATTTTCTTTGAGACAATACTATTCCATGATTTAATTGAAGGACTTCAATACCTAGAAAATATTTGAGCTTACCCAAATCTTTAGTCTTGGACTCTTTACATATTATATTCTTCATTTCTTGTATACTATGGGCATCATTTCCAATCAAGATAATATCATCAACATACATGACCAATAATATCTTCCCTTTGATAGTATCTTTAACATATACTGAGTGATCAACCAAGCACCTATGAAACCCAACTCATAGAAGTGCTTGACTGAATTTATCAAACAAGGCCCGAGGGGACCGTTTAACCCATATAAAGATTTCTTTAACCGGCATACGGACTCCCCCTCAACCACATATCTTGGTGGTTGGACCATATAAATTTCTTCGCGTATATCATCATTTAAAAATGTATTTTTTACATCGAGCTAATATAGTGGCCAAGATGAGTTAGCAGCGATAGAAAGGATGATACGTACCGAGTTCAGCTTTGCAACTAGAGTAAAAGTCTGTTCATAATCTATCCCATAACACTGAGTATAACCTTTTTGCAACAAGGCGTGCTTTAAGCCGACCAATCGACCCATCTGGGTTGTGTTTCACCGAAAAAACCCATCTGCAACCAACCGATCTTTTCCCTTTTGGGAGTGATGCCAATGTCCATATTTAATTTTCATATAATGCATGCATTTCTTCATCCATAGCCGGCTTCCATCCTGGATGCTTTAGCCCCCTGATAGGATTGTCGTATGGAAACAGATGAAAGAGAAGCACGAAACTAAACACACTCAGAAGATAAGTGATGAGAAGACATAAAATTAGCAATTGTATGAGATGTAGTACAAGAACGGGCTTCCATTCGTAATGCAATAGGCTGAGTATCAAATTCAGGCCCAAACATAGGAAGAGGAGAAAGACTTACCTCAGGTGGATCAGACAACTCCACAGGTAAGGGGACGGCCGGTGCTTCAGGGGGTTGAGTAATATCATCATTCAACATTACAAGCGAGCATGGAGTGGTAGGAGGAAATATAAACCTTGGAGGAGCCTCATGTGAAGAGTAGAAGGAAGTGTCTTAAAAGAAAGTCACAACCCGAGATACCATCAACCTCCTAAGTGTATGATTATTACAAATATATCCTTTCTAAGTTTGAAAATGCCCCAAAAAAATACACCTTAGAGACCGAGGATCAAGTTTACTTTTATGTGGTGATGTATCATGAACAAAACATGTGCAACCAAATACTGTAAGAGGAACAGAAAATGGATCTTCACCATGAAAAAAATAGAATACGGAGTTTGATTTCTAAGTACTGATGAAGGTAACCTATGGATGAGAAATCATGCTCTAAGAATAGCATGAGGCCAATAAAAGTAGGGTACCTTCATGGAGTAGAGGAGGCCCCAACAACTTCAAGGAGGTGATGATTCTTTCTTTCAGCAACACCATTTTGTTGAGGGGTATAGGCACATGATGTTTGATGAAGAAGCCCATTACCCTCACAAAACAATTTAAACTCATTAGAAAAATTTCCTAAGTATTTTCGGATCTAAGGATTTTAATTTTTGTTTTTCAAATTGCGTTAGAAGTATTGCATGAATTTTTTTTAAAATAGAAAGAATTTATGATCGTTCTTTAAACTAGAACAACCAAGTCACTCGGGTAAAATCGTTCACAGAAGTAACAAAATATTGAACCTGAGAAATGTTAAAGTCCTTTAAAGGGCCCCATATATCAGAATGTATTAATGCAAATGGAGCAATACTAGTAGTTGTAAGATGAGGAGAACATGTACTCCTAACATGCTTACTTAATTGACATGCCTCACAATTAAAATTAGACAAAGATTTAAGAGATAGAACTAAATAACAAAGTGACGAGGTCGACGGATGACCAAGTCGGTTGTGCCACTGTTGAGCCTCGAATGTAGTGGATGAAATATCAACTACTGGTGGAAGAGTAAAATAGTATAAACCCCCTTTTTCATGGCTACCACCAATCACCTATTTCGTAGTACAATCCTGAAATATACACGAAGATGGTGAGATGGTAACAGAACAATTCAATATTGTGGTTAATTGACTAACAGAGAGCAAATTTAACGAAAATTGAGGAACAAATAACACATCTTGGAGAGGAATAGACGTGGTGAGAGAAGAGGAACCCTTGCCAAGCACCTTGGTTTGGGAACAATTATAAATAGTGACCAATTTATGAGGAAGACATGGAGACAATGAATAAAGCATGTGTGTGTTACCTGACAAGTGTTCGGAAGCCCCGGTGTCAATGATCCAAGAGGAAGGGGTTGAAGTGGAAGAAAGCATACCTGGGGCAATGGTAGTCATAGCAGTAGGGCCTGGTAGAGTAGAGGATTGATCCAATATGGATTTCAGCTTTTGAATTACAACATAGTCTTCCGTAGAAATAGTCACATTCCCGGAATCAGAATTAGTCTTATCCCCCTTTTTCTCAACATTAATTGAGGCTAGATTGGTTGTCGCCCAATCAGGTGGTTTTGACCACAACATGAAGTGCACAATCGAGGCTCAGTGTGGCATGGGTCGGACCCGTTCGACCACCTCTATTGCAGCCTCCTCTTTTATTTCTGCCGCATCCTCGAAATGGGGATGATATACCCCGATTACTAGAGAACATAACTGATGGAGCATCAATCGGAGAAGGATGAGATGGATCAGGAATCCTTAAAAACATAGCATTGATGTCATCAAAAGAGGGAAGGGTAGAGGAACTAAGAAGCTGAGTCTTAGCCACCTTTAGATACAGCTTAATATTGGTAAGGCAAATAGCCGCTGCCAGGGCCTTGCGTTGTTTTTCTTGGACAGCAATGTCGGTAGAGTATGGTTGAGCAATTTTCCATTCTTGGAGAAGGCCACGAAACTGGGCTAGAAACTCATGAATATTATCTCTTTGTTTGGTAGCCAGGATACTTTGGAAATCATATACTCTTTGCAAAGAGGCGGTACTAGAATAGAGCTTAGCATATGTGTCCCAAATTGTTAGGTTCTTGCCTTGCCATGGATCGAGTCACCCTTCTTTCCTCTCTTCCCTCCATGGATGATCTTGACGTTGGAAGAGAATTCTTGTTTCTTGAACGAGTAATGGTGGAACTCAATTAGAACGAAGGAGCTTTGGAGGAAGCTCAACCTTGGACCTCAAAGGGAGAATCTGACCTTGACCTCTGAGGGAGAATCAGACCTGTAAAATGTAATTTTCTCAATACTTGCCTCTCTTTTCCTTCACGTCCCCCTAAATAGGGTTGAGGACGAAAATACAAAGATGACCCATAGGTCAAGTGGTTCACTCCACATTACACTGAACCAACCCAAAGTAAACCAAACCGAATTGAAATTACATGAAAAGTAAATTGACATAATTTAATTCCTATGCCTATGGATAACTCATGATGCTATGGAGTCCATAACATCACCCCCCCCCCCCCTTGGAGAAAGAGCTTGTCCTCAAGCTCAAAGTATGGGTAGAGGGTGCGAAACGCCGCTAATGGCTCCCATGTTGTGTCATTGGGGTCAGCATCTGCCCATTGCACTAATATCTCCCAATCACCCTGAATACGGTGAGTTTGTAATACCTGTGCCGGGGTAGAAAGTACACGTCCCTCATGGCGTGGGGGCAGCGGGGTGTGAAGCAAAGGCGAATCACCTTGGAAGGCCTTTAATTGTGAGACATGAAAGACGTTGTGAATTCTGGCCTCTGGCGGAAGCTGCAATCTGTAGGCCACTGTCCCAATGCGGTCCATCACCTGAAAGGGACCATAATATTTTGGAGAGAGCTTGTGACGTTTGGAGGCTATCAACGACAGCTGCCTATAGTGTTGGAAATGCAAACAAACATTATCTCCAGGAGAAAAGAAGACTTCCTGGTGCTTCTTGTCATAATATTTTTTCATAAAATGTTGTACCTGTTGTAGATGAGTGCGCACCTCAATGATGAATGTGTCTCTTTCAACTAATGCTTGGTCCAAAGTGGCGACTTTAGAGGCCCCTGGTTCATAGGCTAAAAGACGGGGAGGTTCTCTACCATATACCACCTTGAATGGGGTTGTGCCGAGTGCGCTGTGGTAGGAAGTGTTGTAACTGAACTCAACCCAAGCGAGCCACTTAACCCACCTCTTAGGTGAGTCCCCCACGAAACAGCGGAGATACATTTCAATGGTTCTGTTGATGACCTCTGTCTGACCATCTGTCTGCGGATGGTAGGCTGAAGAAAAGGCTAACGTTGTGCTCTGTAACTTGAAGAGTTCTTTCCAGAAGGTACTTGTAAAGATTGCATCCCTATCACTGGTAATTGAATTAGGCATCCCATGTAAGCGGACAATGTTATCCATAAAAAGTTGAGCGACCTGTGTTGCAGTGTAAGGATGCGCCAGAGGAATGAAATGCCCATATTTAGAGAAACGATCCACCACTACAAAGATAACAGATTTACCCGACGAAGAGGGAAGTCCATCTATGAAGTCCATAGAAATATCAGACCAGACCTGTGACTGAAGCTGAAGTGGTTGGACCAACCCCGTTGGACTTAATGTTTCCGCTTTATTCCATTGACAAGTCTGACAAGCCGCCACATAATCAGCAATACTGCGCTTCATGCCCCTCCAATAAAATTTCTTACTGATCCAGAAATATGTTTTCTGTCGGCCCTCATGTGTACTGTCATGGAAGGAGGCTAAAATGTTGTTAATTAGAGGCGATGTGTGGTGTAGAAAAATTCTGTTTTTGTAGAGGACGAGATTGTCCTGAACCCTTCAATGTGGTACCGTCGTCCCCTGCTGGATATCCTGGCATAAGGAGATAATATCCGGGTACTGTTGTGCCTCTTCCCGTATAGAATCCAACAAGAGAGCTCTGGGCTGACTGATGGCATTTAATTGCGGGTCTGGAACATCCCGGCGAGATAAGGCATCAGCCCCTACATTCAAACTTCCCGGTTTATACTCTACAGAAAAGTCAAACCCCATAAGCTTACTTAACCAATGCTGTTGTGGTGAAGTAGTGAGACGCTGCTCAAGAAGATACTTGAGGCTGCAATGATCAGTGTGTATCAAAAAAGAACGTCCCCATAGATAAGGGTGCCAATGCTGTATAACTTTCGCCAATCCGATCAATTCCCTCTCACATGCTACCAACTTGTGGTGGTGTTGGCCCAGTTGACGGCTAAAATAAGCAATCGGGTGGCCCTGTTGGTGCAACACTGTGCCAATACTGCCCCCCGAAGCATCACATTCCACTACAAAGGACTCCTCAAAGTCGGGTAGCTGCAAAACTGGGGCTGATGATAAGGCATCTTTCAATTGCTGAAAGGAATGAGCTGCTGTCTCTGACCAGGTAAAAGCATTTTTCTTGAGGAGATTGTTGAGCGAAGCTGCAAGCTGGCCATAGCTACGAATAAATTTTCTATAATATCCAGCTAGGCCCAAAAATCCTCTTAAGGCTGTAATAGATGTAGGAATAGGCCAATCTGTGACCGCCTGTATCTTACTCTGGTCTACCTTCACCCCCGATGCTGAAATAACGTGGCCCAAATATGCCACTTCTGATGTGCCCATAGAACATTTTGACCGATTTAAAACCAAATGATGTGAACGTATAAGAGAAAATACCTGGTGAAGGTGCTGAAGATGTTCTTCCCAGCTGTTGCTATAGACCAAAATATCGTCGAAAAATACCAATACATATTTTCTCAAGAGAGAAGAAAATACCTCATTCATGAGGGCCTGGAAGGTGGAAGGCACATTTGACAGACCAAATGGCATTACGAGGAATTCAAAATGGCCGTGATGCGTGCGGAACGCTGTTTTCTCCACATCTGAGGGTTGAACTCGGATTTGATGATAGCCAGATTTTAAATCGAGTTTAGTAATAATAGTAGCTTCATGTAGCTCGTCTAACAGCTCGTCCACCACTGGAATAGGAAATTTATCTTTAATCGTATAGGCATTGAGTTGTCGGTAATCCACACAGAACCTCCATGACTTATCATGCTTGTGGACTAGTAATACCGATGACGAAAAAGGAGACCTGCTGGGCTGAATAATACCCTGTGCTAACATCTGTCGGCACTGCCTTTCAATCTCATCCTTCTGTAAATGAGAGTAATGATATGGACGCACCACTACCGGCTCGGTACCCGTTTTCAAACGGATACGGTGATCACAGTGCCTAAGTGGCGGTGAGGCAGTAGAGTCCTGAAAGATATCTTCAAATTCTGTAAGTAAGTGAGATAACTTACATGTGTTGGTGGACTGGACCTAGGCAACCTGTAGTGCGCAAGTGACTGGTGTTTGTGTGCCATGCAATATAATCTGATGTTGGTCCTCTATAAAAGACATGGTTAGAGCTTGGAAATCCCATAGTATTGGTGCCAACAATTGTAGCCATTTAATTCCAAGCACCAAATCGAATCCTGATAGTGGAATCGCCAGAAAATCTGCAACAAATGCATATCCCTCAATATCAAAGTGTGTGGCTGGTGATATGCCTACACTAGTAATTTTAGCCCCATTGGCTACTGATACAGAAAGACCAGTTTGTTGCTGTACTACTAACCCAAGTTGTTTTGCCGCCTGCTGACTGATGAAATTATGTGTACTACCCCAGTCAACTAAAGCCAGTAACTGTAAATGATGTAATTGGGCTTTAACTTGCATTGTGCTTGCACTGCGTAGACCAGTCATAGCATGAAGGGAAATCTCTGGATCTTCTTGGTCAGTTTCCACAATTTCCTCCTCTAGTGGTATTTCTTCTCCATCCTCCCACAGACACATACTGAATAATTGTTTGCAGTGGTGTCCAATGACATATTGTTCATCACAGTTAAAATAGAGGCCCTTGGCCTTTCTCTGGTCCATTTCCTGTCTAGTCAGTTTTTTGAAGTAAGGAGCAGGTGGAGCCGAATTAGAGATGTCTGGGCGTGGGGCTGCACTGTCTCTAAATCTTGGAGGGCCAGAGGAAGGGTTTGGCGCTGAGGCATTGTGCCTCCCTGGCCAAGCTGGTTTTTTGACCAGTGACTCCTTTAGAACACGCTGCCTGTGCTCAATTGCCCTGGCTAAATTCATAGCGTGGTCTAAATCTGTAGGAGCATGTAATTCAACTTCTAAACGCAAAGCTTCTGTCAAACCAGCAGTAAAAATATGAACATACTGTGTGTGGCTAACAAACTGGTTTGCTTGGGCTAACCTTTCCTGGAAGGTCTTTTGGTACACCTCTAGTGTTCTAGTTTGTTTGTAATTGATTAATTCTCCCAAAGGATTGCTACTAGCTGGAGGACCAAATCTCATCATACAAGACTGTCTAAAAGTTGCCCAATCCTGAACCACTTGGTCATTTCAGAATTGGTGGTACCATAGAAGCGCTTCATCGAGCATGTGGTAGGTGGCCAAATACACTTTCTCATCCGTAGATGTTTTTTGATGATAAAAGAACTGATCACACTTGGCTAACCAAATCAAAGGGTCCTTAGACCCATCATACATAGTAAAGTCAAGTTTTAAATACCTGGGCACAGTGTTTGGTCCTTGAACGGCAGGCCCCAGATGGGGATGGTGTTGACGCATTGGTGGTTGTGGGGGAGGTGGTGGGTGGAATGGATGGTGGTCGGCCGGTGGAGAGTAGGCAACTGAAGGTTGGGCTCGTGTATCATGGTCCTCTTGTCGCCGGAGGAGAGCTTGGATTGCAGCAACCATTGATTTGATTGCCTCACGCAAATCAAAGGTTGTTTGACGCACCTCTTCCAAGTCATGAGCCTGGTTATCTGTCCTCTGCCTAGTATCTTCCACTAACTATCTCAAATCGTCAGGGGAAGAGGAATCCCCAAGGGTGGACTTGTCTGATACCAAGATGTTAGGTTCTTCCCTTGCCATGGATCGAGTCACCCTTCTTTCCTCTCTTCCCTCCATGGATGATCTTGACGTTGGAAGAGAATTCTTGTTTCTTGAACGAGTAATGGTGGAACTCAATTCGAACGAAGGAGCTTTGGAGGAAGCTCAACCTTGGACCTCAAAGGGAGAATCCGACCTTGACCTCTGAGGGAGAATCAGACCTGTAAAATATAATTTTCTCAATACTTGCCTCTCTTTTCCTTCATGTCCCCCTAAATAGGGTTGAGGACGAAAATACAAAGATGACCCATAGGTCAAGTGGTTCACGCCACATTACACTGAACCAACCCAAAGTAAACCAAACCAAATAAAGTAAACCAAACCGAATTGAAATTACATGAAAAGTAAATTGACATAATTTAATTCCTATGCCTATGGATAACTCGTGATGCTGTGGAGTCCACAACACAAATATCCTTGAAAGTTTCCGAGTGGACCACGTTGTTAGCAACATGCTCTTCCATGCTATTAACAAGCCAACTGATAACCATGTTATTATTTTTTACCCATTTACGGTAGACTTCATCTTTTTCATCAATCGAATGAGGCATTTTGATAACATGACTGAGAAGGTCACGAGTAATGAGAACCCTCCGTACCGATTGTGACCAGCTGAGGTAATTGGAAAGACCTCATAGTGGAATTTTAGTAATTCGGAGTATGTCACTATATTACTCATATGTCCACTCTCCATGTTTACGCAAATCAACTAGTAAGGTCAATTATCAAAGGGGCTCAAATAACAATTACACAACATAATTTGAATCACCCGTAGACCAAATTAGCCACCAAAACTAAGTAGAGAATATTTTTACAAGAATAAGCACCAAATCATGGAAAAATTGGTGCTTTTGTCAAATGATAACTAGAATCAGCCACTACTCAACTTCTCTTATATTAATCAAAAAAATATAGAGAATAGAATAGATGCAACTCTTATCCTTAATCCAAACTCAACCACAAACCAAGAGCAACTTTAGACTAGACCTTTCTTGGCAAACCGAGAGAAATTTGTTGTGTACCTAGCCAATACTACCCAAAAGACCGGCCTATCAGGAGCGGAAGACATAGGTACTTAACCCCAGGATCAAAGTCGCTTAGGGTGGGACCAGGTTTTCCCATAACAGTACTCCCCCGTTGGGGTGAGTCGACATCCACGACAACCCAACTCTAGCGACAGCCCACTCTAGAGCCACTGGTTCAACCCATATCTTGTGGACCTACCAGTAATTTTAATCTAGCCTCTAGGTCACCCCCTCCGCTAGTGCAAGGTGTCTCCGCCGGGATTCGAACTCGCCTCCTAGCCAATTCTACCCAAAAGACCGACTTGTTAGGTAGTGGAAAGCCAAGTACTTAACCCAGGACCACAACATCACATCCCCCTTGGGGAGAGAGCTTGTCCTTAAGCTCTTATGAGCCCAAGCCCAAGCCAAGCTCCCTTGTTGCGAGCCGACGTCCCACGGGCCAGCCCCGGTGACCACTAGAGTGATGGCCCACTCTAGCGATACTGGCCCGACACACCTTTGTGACCCTGCCAGTAATTTTAATCCAGCCTCTAGGTCGCCCCCTCCGCAAGGTTTGCTCACGCCGGGATTCGAACTCGCAACATAAGGATTGGCTCTGATAACAAATGTTAACCACCTAGCCAATACTACCCAAAAGACAGACTTATTAGGTAGCGGAAAGCCAAGTACATAACCCCGAACCACAACACAATTTCTTGGCAAAATAAATTCTAACTTATGGTAATACTTCAACACAAAAAAAGATTCAATTGTTGAAGTTCAAACACAAAAAATAATAGGGATAGGTGAGTGTTGGCATTTCATCAAACATATAACGGGCATCCAACAACATAACACATTCTCATGAGTAATATTAGATTGTAGAATTGATAGAAACATATGCTAGAATCCCATATTAATAATGTTTGATTCCCGTTACATAAAGGTAACTGAATCCAAATAAAAACTGACAAAAAATAAAAAAAAACATTGATCAATCATGTAATTTTGCTACAAGATGATCAAGACTACAATATTCTTTTAGTCATATAAGATAGATCTTCACAATGTTTATGAGGATTATCTTGTCTTGACATGAATCAAGAATTCAAGAAAAGGGAAAAAAATTTAAACCGTAAAGAGAGAATATGCAAAAAAAAGAAACCAAATTTTGCCTATCTCTTCATGGCAGAACTCCTTCTATGCACAACTTCTTGAATGGATGACATAACTACTTGAATAGGGATCCTAACCTCCAAGCTCTAATACCGTGTAGAAGTTAGGACCCCATGAGAATGACTCTAGGTTAACATGGAAGAAGGACAGAAGAGTGAGAAGATGGAGAAAAGAGAAGGATGTAAGAGAAGATATTTTGGATTAAGGGAAGGAGAGAATGTGTCAAAGGAGAAGAGAGGGTGGCTGGATAATTTCTTGAAGAGAGGAAAAGGTTTGAATGCCTTACCTTTTAGCCAATACTCTTATTTATAGAGTTACAAAGCCCTTAGGGTTACAACTCAATAGATTATCAAACATACTAAGACAATGTATTTACATCTTCATGTCATCCTTATGGGCCAATACTCATTTGACTTGTGGGCTTCTAGCCTTGAGTTTGTGGGTTGGAACCCATCTTCCAACAGACTCGGTCAGCCCATAGAAATAATGTGATCCTTTTAATATTGCATATAATATATTGACGAAAAGATATTCGAGTCTACTTTCCAAGGAAAAATGATTTTTTGAAATCGGAGTTATCTACAAAGAGAAATCGAAATAGCAAAGGTTAGATTTCAAAAGAGGTTCATGCAGCAGCAAAAAGCTTCAACTTTTGAGCTATTTTACTCTTTCAAGAATGAGACTTTATATGTAGAATTATATATCAAAAGAATATATGTAAGTTTATTTTTTTACCTATTCAACCAATTCTTGGTCCGAGTTTTTTTATATGGAAATATTGATCTTGGAAGAGTCAATGGTCATGCTGGAAAAAGGGGAAAGAGTATTTAGTTTGGCAGAGACCAAAATCTATCAGATTATATATCTTAATAGAAGTATATTTTATGAAGAGAATTTATACTTGGATGAAAGGTATTTAAGTCTAGTTTCAAAAGGATAAAATTTCTTATCAATCTGATCTATATTTAAGGATATATTAGCATTGGAAGAATCAAACATCATACTGGTATCCAGTTGCATTGAAAAATCTGAATTTAAGCTGATTGTTTTGTGTCACTTTTTGAGTTTTTGTTATTGATCAACTATATCATGAAAATATCTCACTTACCCCTTTTTCAGTTACTACATCTATGTTATTTGGTTCAAGCTGGGAACACTGCCATTACCTCCCAGCTTGAGTGGAAGAAGTACAAGTACAAGATAGAGGTATTTTATTCCATGTGTTGTGGTAATTTTTATGTGACCAAAATATTCAAGAAAGGGGGAGCACAAAAGATGAAGATTTTGTATCTAAGAAGAAATTTTTTTCAGCAAATAAAATTAAAGATCAAGAATCCTAACTCGTAGTAATATTTGTGGTAATTATTGGTGATACCTGACTCGGCTCGACTCAATTTTATTTCTCTGGCTGGATTATTATTTTGACTTATTCGCGACATTCTCCTTGGTCAACATATTATATGGTGCAGATACTCGCATTAGATTATTTGATGGGTCCTTTTACAAGGATTTTATTATTTTGGTTTGTGTTATATGGGCCTAGACCCATTTCAGTTGCAATTCTTGTGTTACCTTGGATGAGACATTATTACTGAAGAAGTGGTGGCCTCAACATCTTATCTTCCTCTTTACCCATTACCTATTTTTTATTTGACAACCTTACTCCTACCATCCATTATTTGCTTCTCACATACTTCTTTGGGCCAACCACTTGCGCGTTGCTTCAATTTAGAGTTTAAGTCCATCATGGTTGGGTGTTTTAAGTCCATTGAGACTTATATATATATATATATACACATGGGTCTTTTATCGCCATCTTTTGAATGACATGCATTGCTCACTTATCGCATCCTTTATTGTTGTCTTGTGAATGACATGCATTTATCACGTATCACGTCTTTCTTTTATCGTCGTCTTGTGAATGATAGGCATTTATCACCCATTTCTACTTGTGATAGTCGGTGCTCGGGTTGGGACACCATGATGGAGGAGCTTATTACTACATATATGTTAACCCCCCCCCCCCCCCCCCCCCCCCCCCCCCCCCCCCCCCCCCCCTTAATTATCATTTATTACTCCTACACTTGAGAGTCGTTGTCCTGTGGAGGGACACTGTGTGGAGAAGTTTTTACTACACTACTGAGCACTACGTATAGACCCACTACCTGTGAAAGATAGGAGTGCCACTACCTAAGAATGATAGGAATGTGCCCTAAATCCAGCATGGGTTATGACTGGAGTATGGAGCAATGTCATATGGCTTGGAGTGATTTTATTTTCACTTATCTTATGCTAGTTGGGTCTCATGGAAGAGAGCACCGGCGTGAGGGGGAGTGTTGGAAGATATGGAGGACCGCCATTTTATATTGCATGTCTAAGAAAAATAAACTAGTTGCTTAACAAGTCTTCTGTTACTGTAATATATTGCCGTAAAGAATATATAAGAGCTGTTGTAATAGATGTCTAATAAATGCAATATATGCTACTGAATACAAAGCATTAAAGCCACAAAAATTTCATACGGTTGCTGCTAGGATAGATGTCTGAAGGATTAATTTCCAGGACCAAAAAACCTATTGCAGAACACGTGAACAGTAACATAGTAGGCCCAAAATTTTGTCCTCCAACAAATAGTAATAGCAGTAATAAAACAAGTATAGAAGGCCTGGTAATTGTGATTTTAATCACAAGATTTTTTTCCTAATTGATCAGTCCATGTGAGGAAAGTTTCTAATCCAAATCCCAATTGTGATTTTAATCACAAGATTTTTTTCCTAATTGAGGAGTCCATATGAGGAAAGTTTCTAATCCAAATCCAAATGAAATCCTGGTTGGAATCCTTTCCAAATTCTACAAAAACCAACCAAGAAACTTTACAAAAACATACATTCCTAGATTAGCAGCACTTTTCCAAAGTAGAACTTAATAAGTTTGACCAAGTATAACTTTATTTTGAGGTGATCCCAATTTTTTGGAGTTGATTAGGTAAAAGATAAATAACCAAGTAACAAAAATGCAAAACATGAAAACAACATCGAAGCAAGATATCACATACCTTGAATGAACACATCAAGGAGTGATTAGGTCTAACTAAAATCCTTAATTAGAAGATAAATTTGTCTAAAAAACATAGATTCTAAGAGAAAATAAAAATCAATTCACAACAATATGGAGAGATATTAAAAGAGAAAATGGGAAAAGAAGAGATTTTCAGCAAAACTAACCTTTGATATCTTCCAAAATATAGCTTATAATCATAAACAGTTTGTTGATAAAGAAACTAGACTCAAATAGCTTTAATTTTATACCTAATTGACATAAAAAGCTTCGTTCTTGAATCTATTTTGACTGCTTAATTTTCATCATTCTATAGCTTGACTCTTGCTGACTCTAATACAGATCAAATTGACATAAAATTTGCTTCTTATGAAAATAGACTTTGATACTTTTTAATTTAAGTATAATAGTCTTTAAAAATATATTTATTTTAAGACAAAGAATCTAATAGACTGCAGACACTCTAATCTGGCCTAATTGAATACTCTTTCTTCTTTAGCCAGCATGACCATCAAGTCTTCCAATATTCACATCTCCCTCTAGAAAACTCAGATTTAGAATTGGTTTGATAGTTAAGAAAATAAACTTAGAGATATTTCTTTTAAAACATAATTCTCCGTATAAATTCTAGTTCTTGATGACACAAAATTGTTGTTGCTCGAACCTCTCTCACAGTCTGACATTTGTTAGTTTAAATATCGATTTATCTTTGTTGAAAAATCTGATTGCTAAAACTCTTTTTGAATTGGAAAGTAGATTCAATGATATTTCCATCAATATATAATATGAAATATGAAAAGTTCAGCATGAAAGTGCAAACACTAAGGAAATGACGTGTACTAATACTGGAAAGAAAGATAAGGGGTAGAATACGAACCTAAAGTACTAGAGATGATAAATCAGAAAATGATCATATTATCTCTGTGGGTTGATCGAGTCAACTCATAGAACTTGCTTTGAAATTATGTTGAATTTCTAGAAAAACGAAATGCTTCACAGTCTTATTTTAATCTAAATATAATGAACCTCTATTTATATCAGTGGAAACAAGTAGATTTCAATTACAATTAAACTACACTTGTCTGAGTTATACCCAAAATTCAACACTAAAAGATATGTCTTAGAACAATTGAACAACCGAATATAGATAGAAGACTAACATACCTAAAATACCTTTAAGTGAGAGTCTTCTATGAGACATTCTCCTGTGAGACTCCTATAAGACTCCCATAAGATTCCACCATAATAATTCTGATTCTATGAGACTTCTTGCTATGAGTGTCATGTAAGATTCTTTCATCCCTGCTCTTCAACATATGTGAAATCTAAGACCAATGTTTTTTCTCAAGATCCTTCAAAAGAGGGTTCGACATCGATTGATTATTGTATTTAAAAGCTACTATGAATATTTGAATGAACTAAAATATGGGGGAGTGTCCAAGAAGTGAAGAGTAAATGTAAAGGGAGCTTATTTTTAGGGGGAGCACACTTATAGTCCTCATCAAATAGTTGTTTTTTTATGACAAGAAAAGGGGGAGAAACATTTGAGTGGACTACATACAAAAATTCTCAGATGGAACCAATTCAAGGGGCAAATAAACAAACAAAAAATGGGTAACAAACTCAAGGGGAGTTTGTCAAAATTCCACTTGTACATATTGTTAGATTTTGGGGTTTAATCCACTATAGTGCTTAGTTGTAAGAAGAGAAGAGAGGAAGACAAGAATAGATGCAATTGAGTGAAGAAAGAGGAGATGTAGGAGGAGGAAGAATGAGAGGAACTCGAGTGCACAAAGAGTTTCCCCATAAGGATCAAATTGGGTTACTTCAAATATATATTATACAATCTTGATAAAATTACAAGAGTGCCCTACTAGCCACTTAATGTGAAAATAAAAAACATAAACTTAAGAACTTAATTACATCATATTCTTTTAATACTCCCCATGAAACTGGTGGTGGAAAAATATTAAACGCATCAAGCTCGAAACATGAATGTTTAAGTGGACCTGAACATGAATGCTAAAGTGGACTTTCTGCAATTGCTTTGGTGAGAATGTCTACAAGCTGATTCTTCGAGGGAATGTAATGTATACTAATAATTCCAGCCTTAATTTTTTTGTGAATAAAATGACAATCAATCTCAATGTATTTTGTCCTTTCATGAAACTCTAGATTTGCAGCAATATGATTAGCTACTTGATTATCACAATGTAGTTGTACACGTCATTCTTGGAAGACCAAGCTTTGTAAGTCAAGACTGAAGCCATAACATCTCATTCATTGCTTGTGTCATAGCCCTATATTCTGCCTCTGTACTAGATAGTGCCACAAAACTTTGTTTCTTACTATGCCAAGTCACTAGGTTGCTACTAAACATTGTACAAAAACCTAAAGTGATTTTCTATCATCAAGAAACCTGCCTAGTTTACATCTCTAAGTCCTTCAAACTTAAAATGCCCATGATTATTATACAGTAATTCTTGCACTAAATTCCTTTTCAAATTGGTTAATATTCTTTCAAGAGCTAGCCAATGAGAGAGTAGCAGTTTCTGCATGAATTGATTGATGGCACTCACTGTAAAAGAAATATACTGTATAGTAATTGTCAAATAAATCAGCTTACCAACCAACCTTTGGAACTTGCCACCATCAACCTCATTTTCGGATTCTACACACAATTTGACATTTGGATCCATAGGAGCATCAAGTGGCTTACAACCAAGCATTCATGTTTCTTCAAGTAAGTCCAACTCATACTTTCTTTGAGATAAAACAATACCATATTGAGATTGTAACACCTTAATTCCAAGAAAATATTTAAAGAATCCAAGATTGTTAGTTGAAATTTTTTTGGACAAGCCTTCCTTTACCTGGCGAATACCCCTTTGATAACTCCTAGTGAAAATAATATCATGCATATAAATAGCCAAAAGAATAAAACTATTGTTAGTATGTCTAACGAACACAATGATCCATTTCATACATTTTAAAACCAAAGGCCCACACGTTCTCTCCCTCAACCACTAAACTAGGTGATAGACGCAAGTAGATTTTTTCATGGAGATCACCATTAAGAAAGACAATTTTCACATCTTGTTGATCAAGAGACCAATTAGAATTTGTAGCAAGAGAGATTGTACCGGAGAAAATGTTTTTATAGAATCAATGTCATATGTTTCAATGAACCCTTTAGCAACCAGCCTTGCTTTTAACTGAGCAACAAATCCGATCTACAACCCACAAGTTTCTTTCCAAGTGGTAATGAAGTCAAGTACCATGTTTGATTAGCATACATGACAACCCTTTCTTCCTCCATAACAATTCTCCATCCTATATGTTTTAGAGCCTCAATATGATCCCTAAGAACAAACACAAAAGACACGAGAACAAGGTTATTTATGTCTAACGATATGACAAGTATCAAAAGGAGTCCGAGATATAGTAGGGGAAGAAGGAGATGTACTAAGGTCAGAATCAACAAATTGAGTGAGTGATTGGTCGGTCAGTAGAGAGGAAGAGAGGAAGGAACTTAGCTGGTCCAATTGTGCAACAGGTCTGGCATACCTATAGAAACCTCAAAATTTGGTGGACAAAAGCACCCTTCCCCATCCTCCTACCAATGAGGGGGGCAAGTTTTTTTCTCCACTCTGTCCCTGACCCACAATGTGAAATTCGGCTCTTTGGTGTCGTCGTAACACATTGGCTCCGACGCCGACGACCTTTCCGACAGGTTTGCCGGCGAACTATTTTTTTGCACGCAGCTGGAGGTTGAAGACGGCCTCCCGCATAGAAAAATGAAAATTAAACTTATAAGGTTAGTTTGTAAATATGGGTTGAGTCAACTCGCCGATCCAACTCGGAAATAGAGTTGCAAGCTGGGTGACTCGGTGTAAATAAATAAATAAATAAGGTTCGTGTTGACTCGGACGATTTGAGTTGGCTCACCGTTCCAACGCGCTGATGTGATTTGCCTGAGCAAGGACTGAGTTGACTGGGTTTCCAAACTCAATTTTTGAGCCAGTGGGATTCGAACCCGTGTGCAAACACTGAATTCGGCGCTAGTGACCGAATGTCTTATTTCTAGACATTTAGATATATATTTTCAGTAATATTTTTATGCATTTTTGACATATAGTTAAATGCATGGAATTAAAGTTTTGCATAATATTATAGTTTTCAAATTATGCATATATTATGAGAATATTTTTGCATCATGCTTACTTGTTAGTGTTGGTTATATTTATGCAATTTATATATTCTCATGGAAAATTTTGCCTTATGCAATTTAATGTCTAGTGATCCATATAATTTTTTATTAATTAGAGAGTAGCCACAACATTTTTAATTGCATAAAAAATTATATATTATTATTGGGATCACATAAAGTATATTTTAGACATTAATTGTAACTAATATGACTTAATATAATAAATTTTATCCCACAAGAATTTTTATTATATTTGAGTTTATTAGTTAGGATAAAATATCAAATTATTCATAATTTACCCACGCGAATTATGACTTCATAAATAATTTGATAGTTTTATCATAAAGTTTAATCATAAAAAATAATTGAATCTGCTTAAATTAAAATTTTTAGCCCACATGCATTTTTTTATGTCAAAAGATTCAATTTTTAAGCATGGTTTACATTGGTAAAACATGATATTGAATCAAGCCTTAGTTTTAATAAGCATGTCATTTGTAATTTTATGCAATTCTATAACCTTTCAATTTCTCTGATATTTGTTGTGAAATCCCTGATATTAAGGGCAATAACTATAAGGTATGTTGGGAGAGAATTCTTCTTCATTTAGGGTGGATGGATATTGGCTATACTCTTAGGAAAGACGAACCACCAGCAATAACTAATACCAGCACTACAGCTGAAATCGCGCTTTATGAACGATGGGAGCGATCTAATCACCTCAGCATGATGTTCATTCATACGAGAATTTCTACTGGTATTCGTGGTTTCGTTGACTAACATGAAAAAGTCAAAGACTTGCTAAAAGCCATTGATGAACAATTTGTCACTTCAGACAAGGCTCTAGCAAGCACCCTAATTATGAAAATCTCCTCCCTCCGGCTCACCGGTATACGAGGTGTGCGCGAGCACATCATGCAAAAGAGGGATATTGCGACACAATTGAAGAAACTCGAGGTTGATATGTCAGAATCTTTCCTAGTTCACTACATCCTTAATTCCCTTATGCACCAATATGGACCCTTCAAAATATCTTACAACACACATAAGGATAACTGACCAATTAATGAACTTTTGACCATGTGTGTTCAAGAGGAAGAGAGTCTGGTGATGGAATAAGGAGAAAGTACAATGCTGGCAACACATGGAAAGGACAAAGATAATCCAACCTCTTTTGTTTGTTATGAATCTAATATGGTTAATGTCAATATTAACACATGGTGGATTGATTCTGGATCAACAATCCACATTCAAATTCCTTGCAAGGTTTGTAAAACCTAAGGAAGCCAGTGGGAAGTGAGCAAAGCATCTTCTCAAGAGACAAGATGAGCTCACATGTGGAAGCTATATGAACTTGCTATTTAATTTTAAGTAGTGGCTTTTGTTTTTAAATTAGACAAGACCTTTTATGTTCCATGTTTTTCCAGAAACTTGATTTCAGTTTCAAGGCTTGTACCTTTGAATATTCCTTTATTTTTTCAGACTCATCTTTAAGTTTATATTATAAGTCTGATTGTGTTGGGAATGGTACATAATCTGATGGTCTTTATAGCATTAATTTACAAACAATGCCACTTATGATTCAATGCATGTTCTCACTGGTAATAAAAGATATGTCATTAATGAGGATTCCTCTACATTGTGGCATCAGAGATTAGGTCATATCTCCATAGATAGAATTAAAAGATTAGTGAATGAAGGGGTATTTAATACTCTAGATTTTATTGATTTTGAGACTTGTGTAGACTGCAATATGGGAAACCAGACTAACAAGTCAAAGAAAGGTGCCAATAGGAGTTCAGCCATATTAGAGATCATACATACTGATATATGTAGTCTAGACATGGACTCACATGGTCAGAAATACTTCATCTCTTTTATAGATGATTATTCACGATACATGTGTCTCTTCATGCTTTATAACAAGAATGAAGCATTAGATGCCTTTAAGATCTTTAAGGCCGAAGTAGAGACACAATGTGGTAAGAAAATTTAGATCGTGAGATCAGACAAGCACCTAGGCCATTTGCAAAATTTCTTCAAGAACATGGGATTGTTGCCAAATATACCATGCCTGGTTCTCTATACCAAAATGGTGTAGCAGAAAGAAGAAACCGAACATTATTAGGCATAGTGTGGAGTATGCTTAGCAACTCCAATCTTCCAAGATCCTTGTGGCCTGAAACACTTAAGATGGCAGAGTAAATATTAAACCGAGTTCCAACCAAGACTATTCCTAAAATGCCATTTGAATTATGGAAAGGTTGGAAACTGAGTTTGCGACATATGTGCATTTGGGGATGCCCGTCTGAAGCGAGGATTTATAATCCACAAGAGAAGAAGCTGGACCTAAGGACCATTGATAGGTATTTCATTGGATATGCTGAAAGGTCCAAATGTTACAAATTTTATTGTCCATCTCACTGCACTAGGATTGTGGAATCAAGAAATAAAAAATTTCTTGAAAATGACTTGATTAGTGGGAGCAATCCAACTCGGAACATAGTTCTGAGAAGGATCATTCAGAATTTCAGCCTTCTACCTCATGTGAAATATTGGTTATAGTTTACAACACCCCTCCAGTTCAAACTAGAATTGAACAACCACTCATTGAAGTTCCACAAATTGTTGACGGCATTCCAGTGGATCAGGTAGTTCAAGAGTTGCCAAACACTTTCGAACAACTATTTGAACCACATACTTCTCAGTAATATGATGGTTCAACATTAAGAAGATCTAGTGTAATTTGAATCCCGTCGTTAATCTGAATTTAAGTCATAAATACATGAATCATGGCGATAGGTGCTCTGATAACGAGTATTACCTTCCATGTATTACAATGTGTTTATTTCATATACTTGATGAATAAACCCTATGTTTATTCTTGGTCCAACACAGATGATTTTCTCAAAATTAAAGTGCACATAAATATGAGAAAAACATCACAATAATTAAGAATTTCACTAAAATAACATTGTTCATATAATGAAAAATTACATAATGGAACCAAGTCCCATATTCACAACATGATCCTTGAATTTAAACGGTGGCATGCCCTTAGTCAAAGGATCAGCTATCATTAATTTAGTGCTTATGTGTTCAATGACCACTTTCTTTTCTTGAATACGTTCTCTTATGACCAAATACTTTATGTCGATGTGTTTACTTCGACTTCCACTATTGTTGTTCTTGGCCATAAAAACAACAGCTGAATTGTCACAATACATTCTCAATGGCCTAGAGATAGAATCCATAATTCTAAGCCCAGAAATGAAACTCTTAAGCCATACACCATGTGAAGTAGCCTCAAAACAGGAAACTAACTCAGCTTCCATAGTTGACGTGGCAGTCAAACCCTGTTTGGCACTCCTCCATGATATTGTTCCACTGGCCATCAAGAAAATTGATCCTGATGTTGATTTACGGGAATTAATACAACCAGCAAAATCAGAATCCGAGTAACCAATGACTTCTAGATTGTCTGTCCGTCTATACATCAGCATGTAGTTTTTGGTTCCTTGAAGGTACCTCATTACTTTCTTTACAGCTCTCTAGTGATCTAACCAGGGATTACTCTAATATCGCCCCAATATTTCAACAACAAATGCAATATCAGTTCTTGTGTAGACTTGAACATACATAAGACTTTCGACAGCAAAAACATATGGAATGTCTTTCATTTGTTCCCTTTCAATGTCGTTCTTCGGGCATTGGTTAAAATCGAACCTATCACCCTTCACAATGGGAACTACACTTGGTGAACAATCTTTCATCCAAAATCTCTCTAACACTTTATTAATATAGGTTTCCTGAGACAAACTTAAGATACCTCGAAATCTGTCTCTATGAATCATAATGCCAATGACACAAGATGCCTCACCCATATCCTTTATATTGCAATTGTTAGAGAGAAATTGTTTCACCTCATGTAGAAAACCTTTATAACTGGTTGCTAGCAAAATGTCATCTACATAAAAAATAAGAAAACAAATTTTACTCTCACTGACCTTTTGGTATATACATTGATCCATAATGTTTTCTACAAAACCGAATGAAGAAATTACATTATGGAATTTCAAATACCATTGGTGAGATGTTTGTTTTAATCCATATATTGACTTGTTTACCCATCACTAGCGGAAAATCCTTCAGGTTGTTTCATGTAAACTTCATCCTCTAGATCTCCATTGAGAAATGCCATTTTCACATCCATTTGTTACAACTCTAAGTCAAAATGGGCTACTAATGCCAAAATAATGCGCACGGAGTCTTTCTTAGATACAGGAGAAAAAGTTTCTTTGTAATCGATTCCTTCTTTCTGAGTGAATCCCTTAGCAATGAGTCTTGCCTTGTATCGTTCAATGTTGCCTAATAAGTCTTTCTTTGTTTTAAAGAGCCATTTACATCCAATGGATTTAAATCCACTAGGCAACTCAACAAGATCCCAAACTCCGTTACTCTTCATAGAATTCATTTCTTACTTCATGGCTTGTACCATAATTCTGATTCTTTGCAACTCATGGCTTCTGAAAAAATACTTGGGGATCATTTGCGGCTCCAAAGTCAGATTCTTGCAGATACACAATATAATCATCAAGAATTGCTGATCTCTTGAGTCTAGTAGATCTTCTTAATGTTGAACCATCATTTTCCTGAGAAGTATGTGGTTCGACTAGTTGTTCAAAAGTGTTTGGCAACTCTTTAACTACCTGATCCATTGGAATGTCATCAGCATTTTGTGGAATTTCAATGAGTGATTGTTCAATACCAGCTTGTACTGGAGGGGTGTTGTGAACTATAACCAATCTTTCACTTGAGGTAGAAGGCTGAAAGTCTGAAAGATCCTTCTCAGAAACTATGTTCCGAGTTGGATTGCTCCCACTAATCATGTCATTTTCAAGAAACTTTGCCTTTCTTGATTCCACAATCCTAGTGCTATGAAATGGAATATAAAATTTGTAACCTTTGGACCTTTCAACATATCTAATGAAATACCCACTAATGGTCCTTGGGTCTAGCTTCTTCTCTTGTGGATTATAAATTCTCACTTCAGACGGGCATCTCCAAACTCGCATATGTCACAAACTCGGTTTCCAATCTTTCCATAATTCAAATGGTATTTTAGGAACAACTTTGGTTGGAACTCAGTTTAATATATACACTACCGTCTTAAGTGCTTCAGCCCACAAGGATTTAGGAAGATTGGAACTGCTAAGCATACTCCACGCCATGTCTAATAATGTTCGGTTTCTTCTTTCTGCTACACTATTTTGGTTTGGAGAACCATGCATGGTATATTGGGCAATAATCCCATGTTCTTGAAGAAACTTTACAAATGGCCCAGGTGCTTGTCCATTCTCTGTGTATCTACCATAGTATTCTCCACTTCTATCTGATCTCACGATCTTAATTATTTTTACCATATTTTGTCTCTACTTCAACCTTAAAGATCTTAAAGGCATCTAATGTTTCATGCTTGTTAGAAAGCATGTAGAGATACATATATTGTAAGTAATCATCTATAAAAGATATGAAGTATTTATGATCATGTGAGTCCATGTCTAAACTACATATATCAATATGTATGATCTCTAATATGGCTGAACTCCTATGGGCACCTTTCTTTGACTTGTTAGTCTGCTTTCCCTTAATGCAGTCTACACAAGTCTCAAAATCAGTAAAATCCAGAGTATTAAGTACCCCTTCAATTACTAATCTCTTAATCCTTTCCATGGAGATATAACCTAATCTCCGGTGCCACAATGTGGAGGAATCCTCATTAATATCACCTCTTTTAGTACCTATATGAACATACATTGAATCATAAGTGGCATTGTTTTGTAAATTTACGCGATAAAGACCATCACACAAAATACCATTCCCAACACAATTAGACTTATAAAATAAACTGAATATGAGTCTGAAAAAGAAAAGGAATAACCATAAGGTACAAGTCTTGAAATAGAAATCAAGTTCCTAGAAAAACTTGGAACATAAAAGGTCTTATCTAATTTTAAAACAAACCCACTACTTAAATTTAAAAAGCAAGTTCCTATGGCTTCCACATGTGAGCTAATCTTGTCTCCTGAGAAGATGTTATGCTCACTTCCCACTGGTTTCCTTAGGTTTTGTAAACCTTGTATGGAATTTGAGATGTGTATTGTTGATCCAGAATCAATCCACCAAGTGTTAATATTAGCATTAACCATATTAGATTCATAACAAACAAATGAGGTTGGTTTACCTTTGTCAGAAAGCCATTTCTAAAACTTGGCACATTCCTTCTTGATGTGTCCCTTCTTTTTATAGAAGAGACACTTGGAATCCTTCTTAATTCCAGCTTGAGGGGGGTGGGTATTTTTCCCTTCCCTTTCATTTTGTCTTGTTGTTTTCCCTTTCCATGCGTTGCCAGCATGACACTTTCTCCTTGTTCCATCACCAGTTTCCCTTCTTCTTGAACACACATGGTCAAAAGTTCATTAATGGACCATTTATCCTTATTTACGTTGTAGGATATTTTGAAGGGTCCATATTGGTGCGAAAGGGTATTAAGGATGTAGTGTACTAGGAAAGATTCCGACATATCAACCTCGAGTTTCTTCAATTGTGGTGCAATATCCCTCATTTGCATGATGTGCTTGCGCACACCTCGTATACTGGTGAGCCGAAGGGATGAGAGTTTCATAATTAGGGTGCTTGCTAGAGCCTTGTCCGAAGTGACAAATTGCTCATCAATGGCTTTTAGCAAGTCTTTGAATTTTTCATGCTGGTCGACGGAACCACGAATACCATAAAAAATTCTCGTCTTAATGAACATCATGTTGAGGCGATTAGATCCCTCTTATCGTTCATAAAGTGCAATTTCAGTTGTAGTGTTGGTATTAGTTATTGCTGGTGGTTCGTCTTTCCTAATAGCATAGTCAATATCCATCCATCCTAAATGAAGAAGAATTATCTCCCTCCATACCTTATAGTAATCTCCCTTAAGATCAGGGATTTTACAACGAATATCAGAGAAATTGACAGGTTGTAGAACCGCATAAAATTACAAATGTCACACTTATGTTAAAACTGAGGTTTGAATCAATATCATGCTTTACCAATGTAAATCATGCTTAAAAATTGAATCTATTGACATAAAAAGAATGCATGTGGGCTAAAGTTTTTAATTCAAACAGATTCAATTATTCTTTATGATTAAAATTTATGATAAAATATCAAATTATTTATGAAGTCATAATTCCTGTGGGTAAATTATGAATAATTTGATATTTTATCCTAACTAATAAACTCAAATATAATAAAAATTCATGTGGGATAAAATTTCTTATATTAAGTCAAATTAGTTACAATTAATGTCTAATATACTTTATGTGAACCTAATCATAATATATAATTTTTTATGAAATTAAAGATGTTGCGGCTACTCTCTAATTAATAAAAAATTATATGGATCACTAGACACTAAATCGTATAATGCGAAATTTTTCATGAGAATATATAAATCAACATCAGGATACATTTTCTTAATGGCCAGTGGAGCGCCAAACAGACTTTGACTGCCACGTCGACTATGGAAACCAAGTTAGTTTGCTGTTTTGAGGCTACTTCACATGGTGTATGGCTTAAGAGTTTCATTTCTGGGCTTAGAATTATGGATTCTATCTCAAGGCCATTGAGAATGTATTGTGATAATTCAGCTACTATTTTTATGGCCAAGAACAACAATAGTGGAAGTCGAAGTAAGCACATCGACATAAAGTATTTGGCCATAAGAGAACGTATTATAGAAAAGAAACTGATCATTGAGCACGTAAGCACTGAATTAATGATAGTTGATCCTTTAACTAAGGGCATGCCTCCATTTAAATTCAAGGATCATGTCGTGAATATGGGACTTGGTTCCATTATGTAATTTTTCATTGTATGAACAATGTTATTTTAGTGAAATTCTTAATTATTGTGATGTTTTTCTCATATTTATGTGCACTTTAATTTTGAAAAAATCATCTGTGTTTGACCAAGAATAAACATAGGGTTTATTTATAATGTATAACAAATAAATACATTGTAATACATGGAAGATAATACTCGTTATCAGAGGACCTATTGCCATGATTCATGTATTTATGACTTAAATTCAGATTAACGATGGGATTAGATTACACTAGAAGTGTGGACCAAGTGGGAGAATGTTAACTACAGATGTTGGTCCAACTTCATTTCAGTTTCGGAAGCAATGGGCCAACGTCTTTCATGGAGAACGTGTGCCATTTCGGAAGACCATGTTCCCACGTCCATGGAGGTTTATGACCCTCGTCGTCCATCGGCAATTACAGAAGCCAATAAGCTTGATGGGAGTTTGGCTTATAAATAGAGGTTTGGTCCCCAATCTCGGTCACTCGTACAAACCTTCAGTTTACACCATCACAGAGAGTGATCACAGAGCAGAAGAGCCAGACGTAGAGAATTCCTGAGAAGTTTACAGAATTTGATCGAATGGATAGAGGTATGATTTTTGGACTTTCATTTAATTCTCATTCAATGAATTTCATACTATTATTTAGAAATTCATGATAGGCTAACACAAACAACTAAGCCACCTCCAACAAGATTTCTCCTATTGTTGCTACTTCTATAACAGGTATGGTCTCAACTATTTTTCCATCCTGAATCATTGACTTTGAGGCCTCTTAGCACTTGACAGGTAGTGGTACCCTCCTGAATTCTATATCTCCTTTTTTACCTGCCAAGTTTGTTTATATAGCAGATGGATCCCAAACCAAGGTACGTGGGTTGGGGTCCACATTTGCTATACCTACTCTTCATTTAAAAGATGTCTTGTTTGTTCATGAGTTTCCATTAAATATTTTATTCATTAATCAATAACTATTCTATCACTTTTACTCTCACTTCTTGTACTTTTTAGGATCTAAAGACAAAGCAAGTTATTGGTGGAGGCAGTGAAAGAGGGGGGCTCTATTATCTTGATTCACCAGCACTAACAACCATCACTAGTGCTCAGCATACAACTCTTCAATGGCACAATAGGTTAGGACATCCTTCCCTTCAGTCACTCAAAAATATTATTCCTACATTATAGTCTATTTCAAGTCTCAATTGCGAAGATTGCCAAGTGACTAGACACTAGCGGAGTATTTATTACTCCTCGCGGTGAAACCAAAAGTGTTACCCCTTTTTCTTTAGTTCATATTGATATATGGGGCTTTATGAATATCTCCAATGTTTCCTGATCTAAGAATTTTGTTACCTTTGTGGATGACTTCTCCCGAGCAACATGGTTGTTTCTCTTAAAAGAGAGATCAGAAGTCTTACCTCTTTCTAAGTTCTTTTGTGCCATGGTGTCCGCTCAGTTCAATACTACTTTTAAATTTCTTTGCTCCAACAATGCCAAGGAATATCTATCAACCGATTTCCAATTTTTTTGCAAGCAAATGGGCATAATTCACCAAACCTCTTGTGTCTACATTCTACAACAAAATGGTGTTGTTGAAAGAAAAAATAAACACCTTCTTGAGGTTGTCGGTGCTCTACTCCTTCAAATGCATGTGCCTCATTTTTATTGGCCCCATGCCATCCTCACAACTTGTTATCTTATTAAAGGTTACCTTCTTCTATGCTTGGTAACCAGACACCATATTCTTACCTTTCTTGGTGATAGGTTATTCTCTCTTCCTAAGCTAGTTTTTGGGTGTACCTATTTCGTCCATAATGCTTCTCCACATACTACTAAATTGGATCCCGGGGCAATTAAATGTATTTTTTTGGGGTACTTTTATACTAAAAAAGGATATGTCTGTTACAATTTACCGCTTTGAAAATGTTTATTTCAAATTAAATTTAGGAAAAATACATTTAACTATTTAAAATAGTTAAATAAAATTATTTAAAAAATATTTGAATTCTAACATAGTTAAATAAGAATCAAAAAAATTAAAATAATTTATTTTTGTTTCAAATAATTATATTTTATTAAATGTAATAAATTTTTTATTACGAAAGATAATTTTGTACAATAATTATATTGTATTATTTTAAAAAATATAATCTATCAACTATATTATAAAATATAATTTAAAATATTTTGTACGTAAAAACATTTTTATAATTAATTGGAAATTGGGATGAATACACCTTGAGATGTCATTTGGGTCAATATTTATTATTAAAGTAATTAAATTAATTAGTTTTTTAATTATAAAAATGAATTAGTAGATTCCCTTTCTTGAGGAAACATAAATAAATATGAAAAAATAATAAAATGGACATTAATTGGTATTTAAAAAATGATATAAATTTGTTGTAAATCCAAAAAATTCTTGGACCTAAGTCCACTGGTGGGGTACAAGTACATCAACCCAATTTTTATCTAACTACCGAATAAGAAACAATATTTATTAAAATTCATAATTATATAATTATTAAAAATGTAATATGATAACTAAAACATATTGACAACTATAATTTTTTTATCCTTACATAAAATACAAATTATTAAATTCGTGCTAAAAACATTGAAACAAATTAAAGTTTTGAAAAATAAATTGTTCTGAGAGGGAAATTGATTATTTTTTGTATAATTATTTAAAATACTAAAAATATATACTTATTAAATTTTCATTATTTTAATTATAAAATAATTTAAAAATAATTATGGAAATTAATAAATTATTTGGTTTAAATTTCATAAAAATATTTTCTTGGTTTAATTATTTAAATTAATTTAATGTAAAATTATAATGATGTATATACCTTTTGGCTTTAACAATGAAACATGTCTACACAAGTCATTTAAAATAATTACCTAATTATTAACTAATTAATTAAGGATTTACTTGACTAAGAAAAAAGTAATTTTATAAAATAATGGATCAGATACACAATTACTTATTTACATTAAGTATTAAAAATTAAATAATTACATTTTTGGTGAAATATTTTGCATTGAAAAACATTAAAAACAAGCCCTTTTTATTATAAAATTATTGTTACAAAATTCATACACCACCAATAATAATGTTCCCGGGTGATTGTAGGGAAAATGTTAGTGCCCAAAAATATTTTTAATGAAAGAATATTCTGAAGAAAGAAATTTTGATAAAAAATTCTACTATAGAAAGTGTTTCCTAGGTAATGGTAGGAAAATTATAGCGGGCGAAATTTTTTTCCACTATAAAATGTGGTTCACGGGAAAGGAATTATCAACAAAATTCCTTTTCCATCAATCAATGTAATACCTTTATCAACAAAGTTATTTTTCGCCAACAAATGTGGGTAAAAATATTTTTCCTATGATAGGAATCGTCGCTAAAAGCCCATTTTCTTAATACTAAAAATGGGATGTAGTGTGGTGGTCACATCATTGCTTGATGACCATGGGAGGCGCTAGTGAGTGTTCCTCCCCTTTGTTTTTCATGTAATATGCAAGAAACAACTAAAACAATAAGGAGCATAACAAAGTACAATAACATATTGGAGGTTAGTGGTTTCGTTACGTGTAAGAAACATGCAGATAAATTCCAAACTAAAAGAGGCAAAGAGGCAACTAATGAAATAGGGATACAAAAAGAGACATAAAGATGGAAAAGTCAATAATTCTATTGACTCCTATAAAATAGATATGGTACCATTACTATATAAGATGTAAGAAGTTAATGTGTAGTAAAATACTATGTTGTGATCTTATCTAGTACTATGCTACATGTACATTTTAGTTCAAAAATGTCTAATACTATGATACAATTATTCCTAATTTTGATCTAAAATTGTTGCATTACACATTTTTTGTTTCAACAAATAGTACTTATGACTGCAAATTATGGTTTAAATGCTAACCAATTTGATTCCTTCTCTATAAAAATAATATACTAATATGTTAGTTACATTTAAGGAATTAACTTAAACAATCATAATGTAATTAACTAAGTTGGTAACATGTTATTACTAACATTAAACACCACAACTTTTCCAATATTGTGTTGAATCCCCCCTTCCCAATATCCAACACCACAAGCTACCTTACCCACCACAACTTTTCCAATATCGTGTTGAATCCCTCCTTCCCAATATCCAACACCATGAGCTGCCTTACCCACAATCATAGTCAAGTTACTATTGACATGAAGACTAGCTTTAGAATTTACAAATAGAAAACCCAAGATATATTTAACAGTAAAAGTTGTTGTTCTTCCCTAGTGCATGGATGACATTATACTAAAAGCCTCCTAGGCCCCTACACCTGGACAATGAATTGGCAATATCCTAACAATATTATCCATAGTGATATTTAGTGATTTGACAAGGTCCTATCACCAAGGGCAGGATGGCTAGGTAAAAAAATTACCACGATTGAAATAATGATTCATAACCTCACATACATAATCTTTGAAACTCTTTCCCTCTATTAAGAAGAACATGCAATAAAGACATGGATCTTGTTGACCTAGATTGACCCTCATCCCTATTTTTTTAAAAAAGAATCTGCAAATTTAATACAAGACATCGAGCTGTATAATGTATCAAGTCGTATTGAAGAAGCGCCTATGAGAAAGATTTGAAGACTCGAGTCAAGTCATTTACAAATATCTCAAGAACTCTAGCCATGTATAAGGTCAATCACTAATCTTCAATTCTCAGATACACAAGAGCATTGGAGCTTTGGGGCATAAAGTTTTGAAACACCATGTTTAAATGATGCATAAAATCAATTTACATTTGCTAAAACCTTTAGTCTTGTTTTCATCATACTTAAAACTCAAAATTTATACTCTTGTATAAAGCATATTGATCAACCTACATGGGTTTGATCGATCATCCGAATGCAGTATGACAAAACTTATAAAGCATGATTGATTATTAGGTTTGGCATGATCCATGATCCAGAATATTGCCAGATAAGGTTATAAAGCACGATCTTCTTACATGATTGATCATCGAGAACATTTCACAACCAGTTCTGTAAAGCATGATTGATCAATCAAAATTGGTTGATCAATCAGTGAGTTTTCTAAAAGGTTAAAAACTCATTGATTGATGCTCTGATCTATCAACAAGCTGAGGGGACACAAAAAATATAGCCATTATACATGGTTGATCGATCATACCTTTCTAGTAATCGATCAACATGTTTTGCAATTCTTTTATAAATGAGCAAAAAATGACTAGTTTGGCTAGAAACGTTATAGTAGGCCCCCAAACGCGTTGAGGAGCATTAAGTGAGCATATATTGGTAATTTAAAGCACTCCAAAAGCTTATTCATTTGAAATATTCATACAAACCTATTTTGAGAGAAAAAGAGTTGTACACTTCAAAAAATCAGATCATTCTCTCAAATTACTTAGCATTCCTAGAAATCTCAAAATCCTTTACATCAACTCTTGTGCTCAAAGCATTGGAGACTTGGAACTCTCTAGAAGAAGGTTGTCTCTCCAATTCAAAAGGGTGTAAATTTTCCTTTTATTTTTTTTATTTTTGAATTATTTTGAGAGGTGTTCTCGAACCTCGAATCTAGAAGGGAAAGACTTACTAGAGCTATAAACTATTTGTACAATCTTTGGGAGAGATTCATCTTGTGTGATTGGGCATTACACTAGGCTTAAAGAGAGGCAAAATCTCTTTTAAGTGTAAAATTTCATCTAATTGAGCTTATTAGTGAAAATTTTCCAAACAAGGGTTCTTGGATGGTGACTACAAATAGAGGAAGAATGAAAGTAAAAAACATGTCTCCTTTATGGTGTGTTCTTTTTTATTTCTTGTTTCAGTTTATTTTGTGTATATAAAGCATTAAATTTTAAATTAGAATCTTAATTCAACCCCCTCTCAAGAAGTCACCTAGATCAACAATTGGTATTAGAGAAAGCCAAAACTTTGAAATCAAAATTTATTTGATTTCCTTAAAATATTTTATGGTATTTCAAGATAAAATGCTCCTTCCTAAAGGATAATTATCAAATCATCCCCCAATGTTCAATGGGGGTAAACTATGCCTAGTGAATGTAAAAATGAAATTCTTACTTCAATCCATGGATTGGAGATATGGCAAGTCACCCGGAATCTATCATTTAAACCATTAAAAATGGCTTATAGCCACTTGATCTCTAAGGAATATGGAGAATCCACACTTTAAAGACTTCTTTCTTGAGTTGTTTCTGTTTTCTAACCTAAGTGGTATTAGTGCTATACTTCACCTATTGGATGTTGACTGACACTTCAATTGGGATTACTTGACCTTTCACCTGCCCCTTTCTCAACCCTTTCCCTTCACGTGCAAGTCTCCAATTTCCCTATGTTCTTGGACTCAATCTCCTACTGAGGCTAAACCTCCTTAACTCTAGAGTAGATCCAACTTTTGGGCCCACTTTGGGGGTAACATATTCTCAAGCACGGATTATTTTGATATGTTTTCTCTAATGGTCAAGCTTAGCTTAGTGCGAATCGTACTCTCCATTGTTGTACAAGTTGAATTTTGCATCAACTAGACATTAAAAATAACTTTTTGTATGGAGATTTCAATGAGGAAGTATATATGGAGTAACCCCTAACGTTTCTTTCTTAGGGGGGACAAGCATAAACTGTGTAAAATGAGAAAACCGATATATGGACTAAAGCAAAGCCCAATAGCATGTTTTGAGAAGTTCAATTGAAATGTGATGGGTTGGACTTCAATAGATCCATTTGGATTATTCAACGTTTGTGCAAAGAACAAATTGCAGCATCACCAATTTGATAGTTTATGTGGATGGCATTACCACCTATGGAAGTGATGTTGCTGAATTGAGGAGACAAAATCGTCTCTAAAACAAAATTTTCAAACGAAAGATTTGGGGTGTTTAAGTACTATGAGTGACATATCTTGTAATTATAGGAGTTTTAAAATTTCTTTTACTTTTTCATGACTAGGATTTCTACCCTAAATTGATAAATAAGATGTTCAAGGGGAGGGCATGATAAGCTCGAGCTCTCCAAGCCTTTTTTCCACGTGCTCCTAGGCTCTCTCATCTAGTCTCTTCTTCTCTTCTTTTCTTCTTATCTTTTTCTTCTTTCTTCTTCTTCTTCTAAATCCTAGTTCTTCTAAGCATGAAAACCTAAAATCTAACATGGTATAAGAGCAAGGATTCTATGGTTTCAAACAAAGCTGTTCCAAAAGTGTTAAAAGTGTGCAAATGAGGGTTTTTTCCAACCATTGAATGAAGCTAAGTGATGGATTTTTTAAATTCCAGCAAGGTTCTAAATCAAATAAGTGTTTTCTAGTCATTCAATTTCGTTTTAATTCAGCCAAGCCAAGTCTTAAACATCCAAAGTGTATTTTAATTTCAGATTGCATGATCTTTTGAAAATCGTGCTCTTCTCTACACATATATGGCTGAATTCTATTTTTTTTTTTTTTTGTAGACTATCATTGTTCTATTGTTTAGCCATTAAACTGATGCAAAAAATACATTCCAATTTTTAAAACTCTTTTTTTCAGGCTTCAATCTCCTCTTGATGAATGTGAAGTTTGTTTTTCAAATCAATGAAACCCTAAAGTAGGGTTTGAAGTTAATTGTTGAAGAAATTTGTTTGTTAAAATGACTCTTTTAATCCCACTTTAAAGCTGCATTTTTCATGGGCTAATTATCATTTTTTCCAGTATCAAATTACTGTTTAATTGATGGTTTTGATTCATCTAAGTTAAAATTCAAATTATATGTGTTTTGCCTCATACATAAATTCAGTTTTCATGTAGTTGTTCATCATCTATTCATCCATACTCTGTAAATTGGTGTTGATTCTAGTTCTGAAATTATGTGCTTACCTTGCTAATCTCTTGAGTTAATTACAATAAAGTTTTTTGTAATTTATCTAGCACGGTAGAAATTTCAATTAATTCCTCTCATTAAATTAATCCCACTTTAAAGCTGCATTTTTCATGGGCAGATATGATCCTTTGAGAATCATGAGACTTCATCTCAAGGGTTTGAGTAACTACTTGTCTTGGTATTAGTCTGTTAAACGTTTTATGATTACTAAGAAGCTTCGGACATATAAACCAACCACCTATGCAGGTTGGTGAGTTTTCCTATCACAAGTGATTAAAGGAAGATATCTTATTATGAATTGGCTTCTAAATCACATGGAAGAACCAATTGCAAACAATGTTGTTCACTTGGAAATAGTTAAAGAAATTTGGGACACATGTCTAAAATTATATTCTACTCGTGACAGTCTTCAAAATATTTATGACATAATTCAAGAGATGTGCATGACAAAGCATGGAGACAACCTTCATGAATATTTTGCAATATTTAGAGGTTTGCTACAGGAACGGAGGGTTGCCCAACCATATTCAATTGATATAGAAACCCAAGAAAAAAAGAAAAGATTTGGTCTCTACCATATGCCTTGAAAATATTTGAATGTTGCAAAGTCATATGTACTTAGCTCTTCAGCCAAACTTTCTTTCCATGATGTACGTGCTACCATGCTTAGGCCTCCAGTTGAGTCCTCAACTCAACAAGAACAATAAAAAAAATCAGCAATTTCTCCCAAGGAAGGGGGAGTAACAACTATGAAAGATGAAGAGGAAAAGGTGGGAATTCATATTGTAGGGGGAGGGGGAGGAGTGTGGGTGAATCCACTTCAAACAGCCCGAACTTTGGTTAGAATAGAAAGTGTACCTTCTATGGTCTAAACAACCACCTAGTTGACAAGTGTTAGAATTTACTTGGTAATTTGGAGTTTTTCAAGGCCAACCAAGCCAACTACTACCACTACAACCTAACAAGATGCTACCTCAAATCATCCTAAAGGGAATATGGTTGTTACAAAAGAAGATTATGATTTATTTCAGAAATTTAAGAACCTAATGGCTCCTCTGAGTGCCACTACATTTGTGGTTGCTACTATTGGTATGTTCTCCTTAGTCTCATGTTATAGTCCTTCATCCAACATTATTGACTCTAGTGCCTCTGAACATCTTACTAGTAAAATATATACAATATCATCCTTGACCCTTTGTTTTGTGCACCGGTTTGTACCCATTATAGATGGGTCAAAGTTCAGGGTACAAGTACATCACTTTATCTCATTCTCTTTCACTTTCAAATGTTTCATTTGTGCCTCAATTCCCACTTAGCCTTATGTCCATCAACCAATTAACTAAAAGGCTTAATTTTTTTATTACATTTTTTCCTTCTCATTGTGTTTTTTAGAACATCAAGATGAAGCAGGTGATGGTGATGACCATGAGAGAGGAGGTATTTACTTTATGGATCTAGCAATTCTAGCATCCGTGACATCAACCAAAGCCAGACAAGCTGGCCCTCCTTTGTCAAGTTATAAATCATTAGTTCCCTCTTTAAAGTCTCTTTCTCAGTTACTTATGAGTTTTGTGAGCTTGAGAAGTATCACCGAGCTGTTTTTCAACCCAGGCAAAACAACATATTGTCTAGTTCTTTCTCTTAAATTCATTCAAATGTGTGGGGACCTGTTAATGTCCCGAATATTTCATAGCCTAAGTACTTTGTGATTTTTGTGGATGATCATATATAGTTTACTAGGTTATATTTAATGAAAGATAAATCTGAAGTGTTTATTATCTTTAATTCTTTTTATGCTATGGTTGAGACAGTTTTAGAAGAAAATCTAGATATTTAGGTCTGATCATGCCAAAGAGAATTTTTTTCTTCCAATTTCAGAATTTATATAAAAAAAAAGCCATTATCCATTAATCATCTTGTGTGTATACAATACAATAGAATGGTATCTTAGAAATAAAGAACATACATCTTGTTAAAGTTGCACAAACACTTATGTTGTCTATGGATGTCCCTCAATTTTATTGGTCATATGCAGTTCTCACTGCTTGTTTTTTTAATAAATTGCATCCCTTCTAGTGTATTACATGATAATACACCATTCTCTAAGTTATTTCATAACTCATCTATTTTTTCATTACCACCTTGTGTATTTGGATGTGTTTCTTTTGTTCATAACTTGAGCCTCACCAAACAAGCTAGTGCTATCAAGTGTATTTTTTTGAGACATTCAAAAAAGCAGAAAGATTATGTGTGTATATTCCCCTAGTCTCAAAAAGAACTTTGTCTTTGTTGATGTGATGTTTTTTGAAGACCAAACATAATTTTCTACACTACCTCTCCTTCTGGCTTTACACCTTATGCAAGGATGCCCAAGCTAATTGTTTCTTTGGATTACAGATTTCTACATAATGGGAAGTCTTTTTCCACATTAGAGACTACTCTCTCTCCTCCGACCAACCACTCACCTATGGAGTCTTCTGATGGTTCTAGGGCAAACACTCATCCATCTTCTCCTGTTGTATTTGGCCCACCATATGACACCAGACTAATTTATCTTCACAAAGAACCTCATACCACCACTGTTAGACAACTATCTACCTCTCACTCCATTGGTAACTGTCTCCACACACCATCTATCAGAATCTTGTATTTCATTCTTGGTTGCAATGTCATCCTCCTTTCCTCATACATATGATGAGGCATTACATGATCCAAAATGGAAGGCTGTCATGGATGAGGAGATCCAACCCATGTAAAACAACTATACCATACTTGGGATTTGACCTCCCATCCGTTAGCTAAAAAGGCAATGGGTTGCAAATGGGTGTTTACCCTTCAACTATAATCCTAATGGCTTCGTGGCTAGGTATAAAGCTATATTAGGGCCTTTTAGTGCGCTCAGTAAGTTATTTCACTAACGTTGGGGAAAGTGGCCCGAAACCCGTTAGTGCACTCAGTAAGTGACGGGGGAAAGTGAAATACAATTTTATTTCTCTTTCCCCCTTTTCAGGCTTAAAACGATGGTAAGTGAAATCCGAGGGTTCGAGCTCGGATTTCACTTACCATCACTCAAATACATCTCGCTATCGGGGAGGATCGTCTGTCGAACGAGAGTTTAGGAGAAAAAGAATTTCTCCCTTGCTCGCTCGTCTTCAGAGATTTCAATCGCCCGACAACCTTATCTCCGACGCTCCTCTCGCCGCCCCTAGTTCCGATGACCTTTGGCGAGAGCTCTCTCCTCTCTCTGCAACCTCTCTGACTCCTTCCTCGCTCGTGACCATCGATGATTTCAATCGCCCCCTCTGCGACCTCTCCCCGATGCTTGATTCTCTTCCTGTCGTCGTCCCCAACATCGACGACCATCGCCAAACCAGTCTGCCCTCTTTGCAACCTCTCCGGCTCGATTTGAGGTATTTATGAAGTTATTTGCATTCGTTTTTTTTTATCTTGAAGTATTGGAGTTTTCTCTCAGACATCTCGCATCAGAAATATTTCGTGTTGGTTAACAATATCATGCTCTGCATTCAGAAATTTTTTGTGTTTGAGCGTCAGAGGAAGATCATATAATTAATAATATGATCCCCCACAGGAGTTGAGATGCAACAAAAATACATGGGGCTAGAAGAGGGGCACTTTGCTCATTTTTCTCATTGTTCGAGTTCAAACATTGTTTTACCGTTCGTATTTTGGACAGAAAAGGAGAGGGAGTAGATGTTGATGCAAAACCACGTGATAATAAACAAAGTTATCAACTGGATTTTTGGATTTGTTCATAAATTAGGTCCCCATTAGAATAAATTCAATCTTCGGGCCACAGATGTGTATCTTCCTAGGGTCCCCATTGGACAAGACTTTTTTTTAAACACATATTGCCTTCTAACTCCTGTTAAAATTGATTCAGAAAAAATAAATTGATAAGTGCACAAACCAGTCTATCTAGTCAATTAGTTCCACTAGGAAAGTAGAAATTTGTTGACCTTGGCAACTAGTGTGAGTTCATATCACCAATTATATTAAAAATAAAAAATTGGCTTATTAAGGACATATGGCTCCAACAACTATGTTGTGTGAATCAGTGATGCTCTTCTGGTAAGTTTCTTATCCTTTTATGTATGAAAGCTTTAACTTTGTATATGAATTGTTGGCTTGTGACTTCATTCCCACGTGCAATTTTTTGTTCTATGGGAGTTTGGACATTGGGAAATAAAAATAACGGGTAATGGAAATTGTTACTGATGTGTGAAGTTTCTGTCTCTTTCGTAAGCTCTATGTTTCATTGTGTACTTTTTATGAGTTTTAGATGGCAGGAAGGAGGAAAGGTAAAGACATTATGGATAGCACTACAAAGAGGTCATACGACACATGGATGTCTGACGAAGATTTTAAAATGCTTGATTTGCTCATTGAGCAAGTCAATTTGGGTAACAAATTACCCAATGGAGTTTGGAAAGAAGAAGTTTTCAACGATTGTGCCAATATGTTCAATATGGACGCAACGAACCAAAAAATAGTAGAACAGTTGAAAAACCGCATGAGGACTTGGAAAAGAATGTATATGGTTGTGAGTACATGCCTAAACACTAGCGGCTTTGGGTGGGATTTACCCAGAAAGTCACTGCTAGTAAGACAGTGTGGCAAGACTACATAAAGGTTTGTAAATGTAGCAGAGAATGTTATGTTTCTTGCTTTATTAATCATGCTTTTTAGTATTTTAAAAGATAACTTTTCATGTAGACGCATAGAGAAGCTGACAAGTATAGGCGGGAAGGTTGTCCGCTCTATGAAAAATTGGCTATTGTCATTGGAAACACTATGGCCGTGGGGAAAGCGAGTCACACAAGCGTGGAGTCAGATGATAACCTTTCGACTTTTTATAGAAGGGACAATGATTGATGACATTGATGAAGATGATGCAGTTAGGGAGATCCCAACACCCAACATTATAGAGTCTCCAAGTGATGCTCCTCTGTAATGCAAAGCACCAAGCAATGATGGGGATAGAACTTCTTCTACTCAGCGTAGGAAGAGATTCGAACCATTAGTTGAAAATGCTAACAGGATCGTTGAGGCTATTAACAATATGTCATCAACCCTTAGAGATGTCTTTAATCCCCCCGTAGAACCTCCATGGTTCGAAGCACTCTAGGCATTACCTAACTTGCCCTTAGAAGTCAAATATTATGCCATGGAGTTACTCGACACCAAAGCTAAGAAGGATATGTTTATGAAGATGAAACCAGAAGATTAGTAAAAATGGTTGATGGCTCAATGTAATAGACTTATACAGATGTTGACAGTTTTAACCTATATTTACGAGACACATTTGGTTTTGTATGAATGATGTTGATTATTGAGTATTTCTGGTCAATTATGAATGTGTATTATTGAATGTGTTTGAACCATGTTTTCATTATTCAATGTCTAGTATTGCAGGTACCCATGGATAATCTACCAGATAGGGAGAAAATATGTATTTGTATTGCAGCTTATACAGTTATACTTGTCCTTGTCCATTCATACTTAAACGATTGTAATAGGCAAGTACAACATTCTTATCATATGGGTGGTCCACGATATTTAAAGAAAGCATTAGAAATATTGCCAATTAAATTTTGAAAAGTGTATAGGATGAATTAAACTATTTTTCTCAAGTTGGTTGGAATCTTGAAAAGTAGAGGACTTGTATCTGATACAAGGACAATATTTTTGGAAGAACAACTTGCATATTTTTGTATCATTTTTGGTCAACAACAATCTACAGTGTCACCTCAGAGATGTTTGAAAGATCAAATTGGACAATTAGTAAATATTTTAACAAGGTGTTACAAGCTATTATCAGACTACAATCTGATTACATCAAGCGACCTTCAAGACATACTCATTCAAAGATCTTGAACAATGATATCTATTCTCCATATTTTAAGGTAAATATAAGTCGTTTGATGAATAATTGTCAGTTACTATAAAAATATATATTTGTATTAATGATTTTTTTTTAGGATTGTATTGGTGTCATCGATGGTACTCATATTAAAGCACATATCCCATTTGATCAACAAGCAAGATTTTGGAACAAGAAGGGTTTTCTCTCACAAAACTTAATGGCAACATGTACATTTGACATGCAATTCACATATATACTTGCTGGATGGGAGGGATCAGCAGCCGATTCACGTGTATTGAAGTCAGCATTAACCAGACAAGATAAACTTTTTGTTTCTGAAGGTAAATATTGCTTCTCTCTACACAGTCTATTTAAATTTATATATTTTTAGATTATAATAGATATATATATATATATATATATATTTTATTGTAGGCAAATATTATTTGTAAGATGCTGGATATGCAAATCTTCCTGGGTTCTTGGCTCCCTATCGAGGTACTCGTTATCACTTGCAAGAGTTTGGGAATAATACTCCTATGGATGAAAGAGAATTATTTAACCGAAAACACTCATCTTTACAGAACACTATCGAGCGTACATTTGGGGCTTTAAAAGGTCGTTTCAAGATATTAAAAGATGCTCCTCCTTTTGATTTTGATGTCTAGGTTAACATTGTGATTGCCTGTTGTGTATTGCATAATTATATACGCATGGAAGATCACATGGATTTATTTGAAGAAGAAGAAGATGATTCAAGTAATGATTCTGGTGGAGAACATTGTGAAGATAACAATAAAAGTGATATTAAAGACAGTGATAGTAGTGACGATATTGAGGACGATGTGGATACTCAAAGAAGTAGTCAGAAGGAGTCTGCAGTACAATCTGCAAGAGCATCATATTATCAAGATGTTTTAGCAATTCAAATGTGGCAAAATTATTGACTATTATGTTGTACTTTTGTATGAACAGATATATTTCTTTGTGTTGTATTTTTATATGAACAGATATATTTCTTTTATATTAAAAAGATATTGAGTTATATTTGTATTATTTTTATTTTTATTATTACGATAGTTGTGTAGTACGCTATGTAGTACGATATTTGTATAATTATTTCATATTTAGATATTACAAAATTAAAATTTGATTAAAATTTTAATAATATAAAAGTAAGCATTTGTTTAATTATTATATTTAATATATTATAGTTAGATATAATATTAATATTAATTTACTAATATTAATTTAATTTTTTGATAGTCGGATATATCTAAATATTTTATTTAATAAATAATCTATATTCACTTTACACCACACTTTCCACTGTGCACACTAACAAAAACAAGTACTTTACACTGAACTTTCCATTGCGCACACTAACACAAACAAGTACTTTACACTGCACTTTCTATTGCGCACACTAACACAAACAAGTACTTTACATTCCATCTCACTTTCCCTAGGGAAAGTACTTTTCATTGTATTTCATTTCCCTTTGAACTTACATTGTGCACTAACCCCCCCTTAGTTGTCAAAGGCTATATTCAGTCTTATGGTATTTATTATTATGAAAACATTTCTCTAGTAGCCAAGATGAATTTGGTACGAGATCTTGTTTCTTTAGCTGCTAATTTTAAATTGGTTATCTATCAATTGGATGTTAAAAATGTGGTTCTCAATGACTATTATTGGAAGACACCTTAAATGGCATTAAGGTAATAACCTTACCCACGTCAAAGAGGTGGTGCAAGTGTAATTAAATGCTCTTCTCTTAAGGATGACACAAGGATGTAATTAAAGAAGATGATGCATGTCTATTTACATCTTTTCCTTTTGAAAGCTTGTAACCCTAAGGGCATTGTAGTCATTGTAACCTTCCTTCATAAACTATAAATAGAGTCTCAAGGCAAAGGGTAGATCATCAAGTCTCCCCTCTTCTCTCTTAAATTCGTCCTTAGACTTTTCTCTCAAAGTCTCTCCCTTTCTCCTCTCCTTAGCCGTCCCTCTCTCGCTCTCTCTTCTCCTCTCTTCCTTCTTCCTCTCTTTCTTTTTCTCCTTTTCTTTGTCATCTCCTCTTTCTCACCCCTACTCGAGGACCTCATCATGGAATCCTAAATCCAACATGGTATCAAAGCAATGAGTTTAGGATCCCGATATTAAGGTGGTGATTAAGTAAGTTTTCATCAAACTTCACTTATTGTTGTTGGTGAAACAAAGGCTCGACAAACAAGATAAGTGTTTTTGTTTTTCTACCCTTCATTAGATGATTTTGATAATATCTTGATCTCGACAAGATGTAAATGATAAGTTTTTCATCTCATGCATGATAATGTCTTGTACTCAATTTACTTTTCATGCAAGAGAATGATTGGTTGAAGCTTATGTTGGATTATCATAAGAGAAAAATATATGTTGGATTTTCTTGTCCTCTTTTTGCATATGTGGATTATCATGATCAAAGAATGATTAAATTCATTCAAGTCTGGTTTACGGTGCTAGTAGTATGTTTTATTCTCTAAAGAGCTCAGTGATGGTTGTTTTTCTGGTTACCAAGAGGAAGATTTTTTTTGAAAAAGGTGTTGGTCTTTTTGCACTACTTTTTATCTTTCATTGGTTGTGTTATCCTTTAGATTACCTTACCTAAATAAATCAAGGAGAAAATTTAAGATTAAGCTATGATTTAAAATCACAAAGTTGGCGTACTTTGCATAGGAGTAAAGTTCATTCTTCTAGAGCTTGAAAAAAGGAAGGTTGAAAAAAAGAAAGTGTTTTGATTTATCTATGTAAAAGCTTCCTATATTAGATTATTCTCTAGAATTTCTTTCTTACATCATTTAGGAAAAGAAGAAGTCAAAGATTGAGAGCTTATTTTTATAGTTAGCGCAAGTGGCATAAAAGGAAAGTTGCCTTCTTTAAGAAGATCCTCTAAGTTGTTCAAGATCCCTTGAGATTTCACTTGCCTTTATAATTCTTTCTTAATTGAGAAAGATTTGAAATCAATTTTATCTGATTTATATTAGCACATGGAGTCATAATCTCCTTGATTACATGCATGATTAAGGCCTTGGTTTGGTTTGGCTTAGTGTGAATTGTTAATTGTCTTGGTTTGGTTCAGTTTGGCTTGATTGGTTTCCTCTCCTCTATTATTGGTTGGTTTCATCCGTGTTGCTCCTAGATGCACTTAAATTTTTTGAACTTATCAGGGTTTTTCCTTGTGGCGTTCAATCGACTTATGAAATGGATTTTCCATCACCGTTTGTGGCATCTTCACCATACCAAGGTTCTTTCTTTGCTACGGAATAGGTTGCGGTTTTCCATCAAACAAGAAAGGCCTTGGGGATGATTTCCTGATTTGATATCAGGTTTCATCACGGGTTGACTTGGTCTGTATCATCTGGTATTAGTGCCATGCCTTGTCTGGTCATATGTGGCTGGTCGATAGACCCATAGGCCGGTTCCCAGTCGTGGCCCGTACGGTGTGGAATATCCGTGGCATGTGAGGTGCGTAATATCCGCACGTGGGTATGCAATGCGTAATATACGCACGTGAGCATGCAGTTTAAAGGGGTCGGGTATGATGAGTCTCGGTTAGTTCCACATGGGTTAGCAAGGACGGTCTTGGATGTTATATGAGAGGGTTTACAAACCTCTCCCTAAGAGCTAGCTTTTGGGGCGGAGTCAGGTAGGTTCGTATCATTTACAATCCCTAAAAAGTACAAACACTTTTTGAAATTATCTCTCTCTAAATTTTTGCATTTCCATTTTAGATATATACTTTTTCCTTAAATCAAAACTTGAGTTTTCACTTTTCCCTTTATCTTGTAAAAAAAAAAAGAAAAGAAGGAAAATAGATCACAACAAATTTTTTTTTTAGAGTTAATGTATGCAAAAAATTTAAAACAACAACAAATGTAAGTAACGAAAATTTATTCGCCCACCACAAATGAACACAAAAGTTTTGATATCCAAGTTTGGTAAATTCCACTTGTTCAACCCTAATAGCTTGGAATTTTATACGAAAAAGTTTTCTAAATTGATTCTACACATGTTTTAAATATAGATATGCACACTTGAAACATGATAAAGATGCAAATGACCTATTGATCCAAACCTCATTAAATTCTCAAGTGAACGCGGGGTGGGATATTTACCTGAGTCAAACAAGCCATTATTTTATCCATTTACAAAAAACTGACCTAACAATCAATGATAATTGTAAAGTGATTTATCGGTCAATCATGGGTAGCGGACTATATTTTTTAAAGAAATGACTTATGGATTGAGAGTCAACACTCAGTTCAAAATCACTCCCACCCCACCCCCCCCCTTTTTCTCGACGATTGCAACACCTAATATATAAAAACTAGAAAGACTTCATAATCCCCAAAAATTACAAACAGTTTTTTGAATTATCTCTTTGTACTTTTGTGAAATTCCATTTGAGATGTATACTTTTTTTTTAAACCAAAACTTGAGTTTTCACTTTTCCCTTTATCTCGTAAACAAAAAGATAAGAAGGCAAATAGATCACAACAAAACAAAAATTTTGAAGTTTATGTATGCAAAAAATTTAAAACAACAACAACTGTAAGTAAAGAAAATTTATTCATAACCACAAATGACCAAAAAATTTTTTATATCCCATTTTTTGAAATTCCACTAGTTCAACTCTAATAACTTAGAATTTTATAAGAAAGTGATTTTGAAATTGATCCTACACATGTTTTAAATATGGATATGCATGTTTGAAACATGTTAAAGATGCAAATGACCTATGGATCCAAACCTCATTAATTTCTCAAGTGAACGTGTTGTGGGATATTTACCCGAGTCAAACAAGCCATTATTTTGCCAATTTCCAAAAAGCTGACCTAACAATCATTGATGATTGTAAAGTGCTTTATCAGTCAATCATACGTAACATGGTATATTTTTTTAAAAAATGACTTATGGATTGGGAGTCAACACTCAGTTAAAAATCCTCCGCCTCCCCCTTTTCCCGGCGATTGCAAAACCTAATATATAAAAACTAGAAAGAGTTTACAATCCCTAAAAATTATAGAAACTTTTTTGGAATTATCTCTCTCTACATTTGTGGGTTTCCATTTTAGATGTATACTATTTTCTTAAATCAAAACTTGAGTTTTACTTTCCCATTTATTTCGTAAACAAAAAGATAAGAAGGCAAATAGATCACAAGAAATTTTTTTTTAGAGTTTATGTTTGCAAGAAATTTAAAACAACAACAAAAATAGGTATAAAAAATTTATTCACACACCACAAATGAACACAAAAGTTTTGATATCCAAGTTTGGGAAATTCCACTAGTTCAACCATTGATACGAACCACGTCAACCCGTGACAAAACCCGAGACCAAATCTGGAAATTATCCCTAAGATGTTTCAATTTTGATGGAAATCTCGAGCCGATACCAAGCTAATCAAGAACCTTGGCGTAGTGTAGACGCCACAAACAGGGAAGGAAAATCAGTTTGATAAGTCGGTATTGAACGCCACATGGAAACCCTTGATAAGTTTGGAAAAATGAAAAACTCACACGTTATCAATAATCATCAAAAACGTTTTTTAATCTGTGTACCAGGTCCTCTATTTATAGTGGAGGACGTGGTTGAGTCCTAATTAAATTCAAATTATAACTCTTAAAGATAAAACCTATCATACTAAGATAACTCAATGTAAACTAGAATTCTAACATAACTCAAACTCTATCTCTCTAAGATAAACATATTTTGAAAAGATAACATAATCTACTAGAGTTCTAATATAACTAAAATTCTAACTCATGAGGACTCTTCTTGGCATCCCTCGTTCTCATGGTGGGTCCCACCAGCTTGTGCCACAATGGTGGGTCTCACAATATAACAGAGTAAAACCAGCCTTTGTTCACATCTAACATAATAGCTTCGAATTTTATAAGAAAAAGATTTCAAAATTGACCCTACACATGTTTTAAAAATAGACTTGCATGCTTGAAACATGTTAAAGATAGTCTATGGATGCAAACCTCATTAACTTCTATAGAGAATGTGCGGTGGGATATTTCCTGAGTCAAACTAGCCATTATTTTGCCCATTTACAAAAAGCTGACCTAACAATCATTGATGATTGTAAATTGATTTATCGGTCAATCAAGCGTAACGGACTATATTTTTGTAAGAAATGACTTATGGATTGGGAGTCAACACTTAGTTAAAAAACCCCACCTCCCCATTTTCCCGACGATTGCAAAACTAAATTTATAAAAAACTAGAAAGATTTTACAATCCCTAAAAATTAAAGACACTTTTTAAAATTATCTCACTCTACATTTGTGTGTTTCCATTTTAGATGTATACTTTTTTCTTATATCAAAACTTTAGTTTTCACTTTTCCCTTAATCTCGTAAAAAAAAAAGATAAGAAGGCAAATAGATAAAAAAAACGAAAATTTTAGAGTTTATGTATGCAAAAAATTTAAAACAACAACAAATGAAAGTAAAGAAAATTTATTCACACACCACAAATGAACACAAAATTTTTTTATCCAAGTTTTGGAATTCCACTAGTTCAACTCTATTAGCTTTGAATTTGATAAGAACGGGATTTCTAAATTGATCCCACACAAGTTTTAAATATGGATATGCATGCTTGAAACATGTTAGAGATGAAAATGACCTATGGATCCAAACCTTATTAAATTCTCACGTGAACGTGCTGTGGGATATTTACCCGAGGCAAACAAGCTATTATTGTGCCCATTTACAAAAATCTGACCTAACAATCATTGATGATTGTAAAGTGATTTATTGTCAATTATACGTAACAGGCTATATTTTTGTAAGAATTGACTTATGGATTGGGAGTCAACACTCAGTTAAAAATCCCCAACATCCCCCTTTTCCCGACGACTGCAAAACCTAATATATAAAAACTAGAAAGATTTTACTATCCCTAAAAATTAAAGACACTTTTTGGAATTATCTCTCTCTATATTTGTGCGTTTCCATTTTAGATATATAATTTTTTCTTAAATAAAAACTTTAGTTTTCACTTTTCCATTTCTCTCGTAAACAAAAGGATAAGAAGGCAAATAGATCACAACAAAACGAAAATTTTAGAGTTTATGTTTGCAAAAATTTAAAACAACAACAAATGTAAGTGAAGAAAATTTATTCACAAACAACAAATGAACACAAAAGTTTTGATATCCAAGTTGGGAAATTTTACTAATTTAACCCTAATAACTTGGAATTTTATAAGAAAGAGATTTCAAAATTGATCCTACACATGTTTTAAATATGGATATGCATGCTTGAAACATGTTAAAGATGCAAATGACTTATGGATCCAAACCTCATTAAATTCTCAAGTGAACGTGCGGGTGGGATATTTACCCGAGTCAAACAAGCTATTATTTTGCCCATTTACAAAAAAACTGACCTAACATTCATTGTTGATTGTAAAGTGATTTATTGGTCAATCATGCTTAATAGGCTCTATTTTTTGAAGAAATGACTTATGGATTTGGAGTCAACGGTCATTTAAAAATCACCCACCTCCCCCTTTTCCCGATGATTGCAAAACCTAATATATAAAAACTAGAAAGAGTTTAAAATCTCTAAAAATTACAGAGACTTTTTGGGATTATCTTTCTCTACATTTGTGTGTTTCCATTTTAGATGTATACTTTTTTTTCTTAAATCAAAACTTGATTTTTCAATTTTCCCTTTCTCTTAGAAACAAAAAGTAAGAAGGCAAATAGATCACAACAAAATGAAAATTTTAGAGTTTTTGTAAGCAAAAAATTTAAAACAACAACAAAAGTAAGTAAAAATTTTTTATCCACACACCACAAATGAACACAAAAGTTTTGATATCCAAGTTTTGGAAATTCCACTTGTTCAACCATTGATATGAACCATGTCAACCCGTGATGAAATCCGATACCAAATCTGAAAATCGTCCCTAAGATCTTTCAAGTTTGATGGAAACCACGTGACCCGTTGCTTAGCAAAGCAAGAACCTTGGTATAGTGTACACGCCATGAATGGGGATGAAAAATCCATTTGATAAGTCGGAATTCAATGCCACAAGAAAACCCTTGATAAGTTTGGAAAAGTCAATAACTCACACAATATCAATAATCATCAAAAACGATTTTTAATTTGTGTACCAGGTCCTCTATTTTTAGTGGAGGATGTGGTAGAGTCCTAATTACATTCAAATTCTAACTCTTAAAGATAAACCTATCATAATAAGATAACTCAATGTAAACTAGAATTCTAACATAACTCAAACTTTATCTCTTTAAGATAAGCATATCTTGAAAAGATAACATAATCAACTAGAGTTCTAATTTAACTAAAATTCAAATTCATGAGGACTCTTCTTGGCATCCTACATTCTCATGGTGAGTCCCACCAGCTTGTACCAAAAGACCTTCAAGGAAAGGTTAGCCCGAACAAACCAGTTTGTTAGCCACACACAGTATGTTCATATTTTTACTACTGGTTTGACAGAAGCTCTGCGATTAGAAGTTGAATTACATGCTCCTACAAATTTAGACCACACTATGAATTTAGCCAGGGCAATTGAGCACAAGCAGCGTGTTCTAAAGGAGTCACTGGTCAGAGAACCAGCTTGGCCAGGGAGGCACAATGCCTCAGCGCCAAACCCTTCCTATGGACCTCCAAGATTTAGAGACAGTGCAGCCCCACGCCTAGACATCTCTAATTTGGCTCCACTTGCTCCTTACTTCAAAAAATTTACTAGACAGGAAATGGACCAGAGAAAGGCCAAGGGCCTCTGTTTTAACTGTGATGAACAGTATGTCATTGGACACCACTGCAACTGATTATTTAGTATATGTCTGTGGGAGGATGGAGAAGAAATACCACCAGAGGAGGAAATTGTGGAAACTGACCAAGAAGGTCCAGAGATTTCCCTTCATGCTATGACTGGTCTACGCAGTTTAAGCACAATGCAGGTTAAGGCCCAATTACATCATTTACAGTTACTGGTTTTAGTTGACTCGGGCAGTACACATAATTTCATCATTCAACAGGCGGCAGAACAACTTGGGTTAGTAGTACAACAACAGACTGGTCTTTCTGTATCAGTAGCCATTGGGGCTAAAATTACTATTGTAGGCATATCACCAGCCACACACTTTGATATTGAAGGATATGCATTTGTTGCAGATTTTTTGGTGATTCCACTATCAGGATTCGATTTGGTGCTAGGAATTAAATGGCTACAATTATTGGGACCAATACTATGGGATTTCCAAGCTCTGACCATGTCTTTTATAGAGGACCAACATCAGATTATATTGCATGGCACACAAGCACCACTCACCTACGCACTACAGGTTGCCCAGGTCCAGTCCATAAACACATGTAAGTTATCTCACTTACAGAATTTGAAGATATCTTTCAAGACCCTACTGCCTTACCGCCACTTAGGCACAATGATCACCATATCCGTTTGAAAATGGGTACCGAGCCGGTAGTGGTGCGTCCGTATCTTTACCCTCACTTATAGAAGGATGAGATTGAAAGGCAGTGCGAGTAGATGTTAGCACAGGGTATTATTCAGCCCAGCAGGTCTCCTTTTTCTTCACCGGTATTACTAGTCCGCAAGCATGCTAAGTCATGGAGGTTCTGTGTGGATTACCGACAACTCAATGCCCTTACTATTAAAGATAAATTTCATATTCCAGTGGTGGACAAACTGTTAGACGAGCTCCATGGAGCTATTGTTTTTACTAAACTCGATTTGAAATCTAGCTATCATCAAATCCGAGTTCATCCATCAGATGTGGAGAAAATAGCGTTCCGCATGCATCACGGCCATTTTGAATTCCTCGTAATGCCATTTGGTCTGTCAAATGCGCCTTCCACCTTCCAGGTCCTCATGAATGAGGTATTTTCCTCTCTCTTGAGAAAAAAATGTATTGGTATTTTTCGACATATTTTGGTCTATAGCAACAGCTGGGAAGAACATCTTCAGCACCTTCACCAGGTATTTTCTCTTATACGTCCACATCATTTGGTTTTAAATCGGTCAAAATGTTCTATGGGTCTCATCAGAAGTGGCATACTTGGGCCACGTTATTTTAGCAGCAGGGGTGAAGGTAGACCAGAGTAAGATACATGCGGTCACAGAGTGGCCTATTCCTACATCTATTACAGCCTTAAGAGGATTTTTGGGCCTAGCTGGATATTATAGAAAATTTATTCGTAGCTATGGCCAGCTTGCAGCTCCGCTCAACAATTTCCTGAAGAAAAATGCTTTTTCCTGGTCAGAGACAGCAGCTCATTCCTTTCAGCAATTGAAAGACGCCTTATCATCAGCCACAATGTTGCAGCTCCCCGACTTTGAGGAGTCATTTGTAGTGGAATGTGATGCTTCGGGGGGCGGTATTGGCGCAGTGTTGCACCAACAGGGCCACCCGATTGCTTATTTTAGCTGTCAACTGGGCCAACACCACCACAAGTTGGTAGCTTATGAGAGGGAATTGATCGGATTGGTGAAAGCTATACAGCATTGGTGCCCTTACCTATGGGGATGTTCTTTTTTGATTCGCACTGATCATTGAAGCCTCAAGTATCTTCTTGAGCAGCGTCTCACTACTTCACCACAACAGCATTGGTTAAGTAAGCTTATGGGGTTTGACTTTTCTGTCGAGTATAAACCGGGAAGTTTGAATGTCGGGGCTGATGCCTTATCTCGTCGGGACATTCCAGATCCGCAATTAAATGCCATCAGTCAGCCCAGAGCTCTCTTGTTGGATTCTATACGAGAAGAGGCACAACAGTACCCGGATATTATCTCCTTATGCTAGGACATCCAGCAGGGGACAATGACAAACCATTGGAGGGTTTAGGACAATGTCGTCCTCTACAAAAACAGAATTTTTCTACACCACACATCCCCTCTGATTAACAGCATTTTAGCCTCCTTCCATGACAGTACACATGAGGGCCGACAAAAAACATATTTTCGGATCAGTAGGGAATTTTATTGGAGGGGCATGAAGCGCAGTATAGCTGATTATGTGGCGGCTTGTCAGACTTGTCAACGGAATAAAGCTGAAACATTAAGTCCAGCTGGGTTGCTTCAACCACTTCAGCTTCCGTCACAGGTCTGGTCTGATATTTTTTTGGACTTCATAGATGGACTTCCCTCTTCGTCGGGTAAATCTGTTATCCTTGTAGTGGTGGATCGTTTCTCTAAATATGGGCATGTCATTCCTTTGGCGCATCCTTACACTGCAACTCAGGTAGCTCAACATTTTATGGATAACATTGTCCGCTTACATGGGATGCCTAATTCAATTACTAGTGATAGGGATGCCATCTTTACAAGTACCTTCTGGAAAGAACTCTTCAAGTTATAGGGCACAACGTTAGCCTTTTCTTCAGCCTACCATCCGCAGACTGATGGTCAGACAGAGGTCGTCAACAGAACCATTGAAATGTATCTCCGCTGTTTCGTGGGGGACTCACCTAAGAGGTGGGTTAAATGGCTCGCCTGGGCTGAGTTCTGTTAAAACACCTCCTACCACAGCGCACTCGGCACAACCCCATTCAAGGTGGTATATGGTAGAGAACCTCCACGTTTTTTAGCCTATGAACCAGGGGCATCTAAAGTCGCCACTTTGGACCAAGCATTAGATGAAAGAGACACATTCATCACTGAGGTGCGCACTCATCTACAGGAGGCACAACATTCTATGAAAAAATATTATGACAAGAAGCACCGGGAAGTCTTCTTTTCGCCTGGAGATTATGTTTGGTTGCGTCTCCAACACTACAGGCAGCTGTCGTTGACAGCCTCCAAATGTCACAAGCTCTCTCCTAAATATTATGGTCCCTTTGAGGTGATGGACCGCATTGGGACAATGGCCTACAGATTGCAGCTTCCGCCAGAGGCCAGAATTCACAACGTCTTTCATGTCTCACTATTAAAGGCCTTCCAAGGTGATTCGCCTTTGCTGCACACCCCGCTGCCCCCACTCCATGAGGGACGTGTACTTTCTACCCCGGCACAGGTATTACAAACTCGCCGTATTCAGGGTGATTGGGAGATCTTAGTGCAATGGGCAGATGCTGACCCCAGTGACACGACATGGGAGCCATTAGCGGCATTTCGCACCCTCTACCCATACTTTGAGCTTGAGGACAAGCTCTTTCTCCAGGGGGGGGGGGGGGGGGGGGGGGGGGGGGGGGGGGGGTGATGTTATGGACTCCATAGCATCACGAGTTATCCATAGGCATAGGAATTAAATTATGTCAATTTAATTTTCATGTAATTTCAATTCGGTTTGGTTTACTTTATTTGGTTTGGTTCACTTTGGGTTGGTTCAATGTAATGTGGCGTGAACCACTTGACCTATGGGTCATCTTTGTATTTTCGTCCTCAACCCTATTTAGGGGGACGTGAATGAGAAGAGAGGCAAGTATTGAGAAAATTATATTTTACAGGTCAGATTTTCCCTCAGAGGTCTAGGTCGGATTTCTCCCTTTGAGGTCCAAGGTTGAACTTCCTCCAAAGCTCCTTCGTTCTATTTGAGTTCCACCATTACTCGTTCAAGAAACAAAAATTCTCTTCCAACGTCAAGATCATCCATGGAGGGAAGAGAAGAAAGAAGGGTGACTCGATCCATGGCAAGGGAAGAACCTAACATAAAGTGATTTATCTATCAATCATTCATAATGAGCAATATTTTTTGTAAGAAATGACTTATGGATCAGAAGTCAACACTCAGTTAAAAATCCCCCGCCTCCTCCTTTTCCCAACCATTGCAAAACCTAATTTATAAAATGTAGAAAGAGTTTATAATCCCTAAAAATTACAGACACTTTTAGGAATTATCTCTCTCTACATTTGTGCGTTTTCAATTTAGATGTATACTTTTTTCTTAAATGAAAACTTCATTTTTCACTTTTTCCTTTATCTCGTAAACAAAAAGATAAGAAGGAAAACATATCACAACAAAACTAGAATTTTAGAGTTTATGCAAGGAAAAACTTTCGTACAACAACAAATGAAAGTAAAGAATATTTATTTGCACACCACAAATGAACACAAGTTTTGATATCCGAATTTGGGAAATTCCACTAGTACAACCATAATTGCTCTTAATTTTATAGGAAAGAGATTTCTAAATTGATGCTACACATGTTTTAAATATATATAGATGCATGCTTGAAACATGTTAAAGATGCAAATGACCTATGGATCCAAACCTCATTAAATTCTCAAGTGAACGTGCGGTGGGATATTTACCCGAGTCAAACAAGCCATTATTTTGCCCATTTACAAAAAGCTAACCTAACAATCATTGATGATTGTAAGTGATTTATCAGTCTTTCTCTACATTTGTGCGTTTCCATTTTAGATATATACTTTTTTCTTAAATCAAAACTTGAGTTTTCTGTTTTTCCTTTATCTCGTAAACAAAAAGATAACAAAGCAAATAGATCACAACAAAATAAATTTTTTTAGAGTTAATGTATGCAAAAAATTAAAAACAACAACAAATGTAAGTAAAGAAAATTTATTCACACACCACCAATGAACACAAAAGTTTTTATATCCAAGTTTGGGAAATTCCACTAGTTCAACCCGAATAACTTGGAATTTTATAAGAAAGTGATTTCTAAATTGATCCTACACATGTTTTAAATATGGATATTGATGACTCCTGGATAGTTCCACATCGGTTAGGAAGGATGGTCTTGGATATAATATGAGTGGGTTTGAAAACCTCTCCCTTCGAGCAAGCTTTTTGGGTAGAGTTAGGTTGGTTCATATCCTTTTGTATCAGAGCCTTGCCTAGTCTGGTTGTATGTGGCTGGTCGATGGACCCATATGTTGGCTGCCTGCCAAGGCCCGTGCGGTGTGTAATATCAGTTGCCCATGCGGTGCGTAATATCTGCCGCCCATGCAGTGCGTAATATCCACACATGGGGATGCTGTTGCAATATCGGCATGTGGGCTTACGGTTTAAACGGGTCGGGTATGAAGAGTCTCGGTTAGGCCCACATCGGTTAGCTTGGACAGTCTTGCATGTTATAGGAGAGGGTTTGCAAACCTCTCCCTATGAGCTAGCTTTTGGGGCAGACTTCGGCAGGTTCATATTAGATATGCATGCTTGAAACTTGTTAAAGATGCAAATGACCTATGGATCTAAACCTCCTTAAATTCTAAAGTGAACCTGCGGTGGGATATTTTCCTGAGTCAAACAAGCCATTATTTTTCCCATTTACAAAAAGCTGACCTAACAATCATTGATAATTGTAAAGTGATTTATCGGTCAATCATGTGTAGCGGCTATATTTTTGTAAGAAATGACTTATGAATTGGGAATCAACACTCAGTTAAAAGTCCCCCGCCTCCCCCTTTTCCCGACGAATGCAAAACCTAATATATAAAAGCTAGAAAGAATTTAAAATCCCTAAGAATTGTAGACACTTTTAGGAATTATCTCTCTCTACATTTTTGCATTTACATTTTTGATGTATAGTTTTCTCTTAAATCAAAACTTGAGTTTTCCCTTTTCCCTTTATCTCGTAAAAAAAAGATAAGAAGGCAAATAGATCAAAACAAAACGAAAATTTTAGAGTTTATGTATGCAAAAAATTTAAAACAACAACAAATGTAAGTAAAGAAAATTTATTAACACACCACAAATGAACACAAAAGTTTTGATATCCAAGATTGGGAAATTCCACCTGTTCAACCCTAATAGCTTAGAATTTGATCAAAAAGAAATTTCACACTTGATCCTACACATGTTTTAAATATGGATATGCATGCTTGAAACATGTTAAAGATGCAAATGACCTATGGATCCCAACCTCATTAAATTCTCATGTGAACATGCAGTGGGATATTTACCCGAATCAAATAAGCCATTATTTTTCCCATTTAAAAAAAGTTGACCTAAGAATCTTTGATGATTGTAAAGCGATTTATCGGTCAATCATGCGTAATGGGGTATATTTTTTTAGGAATTGAGCTATGGATAGGGAGTCAACACTCAGTTAAAGATCCCCTGCCTCCCCCTTTTCCAAACGATTCCAAAACCTAATATATAAAAACTAGAAAGAGTTTACATTCCCTAAAAATTACTGACACTTTTTGGAATTATTTCTCTCTACATTTGTGCATTTCCATTTTAGATGTATAATTTTTTCTTAAATCAAAACTTGATTTTTCACTTTTCCCTTTATCTCATAAACAAAAAGATAAGAAGGCAAAAAGATCACAACAAAACGAAAATATTAGAGTTTATGTATGCAAAAAATTTCAAACAACAACAAATGTAAGTAAAGAATATTTATTCATACAACAGAAATGAACACAAAAGTTTTGATATCCAAGTTTGGGAAATTCCACCAATTCAACCCTAATAGCTTGGAATTTTATAAGAAAGAAATTTCGCAATTGATCCAACTCATGTTTTAAAAATGGATATGAATGCTTGAAACATGTTAAAGATGCAAATGACCTATGGATCCAAACCTCATTAAATTCTCATGTGAACTCAAGTGGCATATTTACTCGAGTCAAATAAGCCATTATTTTGCCTATTTACAAAAAGCTGACCTAAAAATCATTGATGATTGTAAAGTTATTTATCGGTCAATCGTGCGAAACTATCAATATTTTTTTATGAAACGACTTATGGATTGTGAGTCAACACTCAGTTAAAATTCCCTTCTTCCCCCTTTTCCCGATAATTGCAAAACCTAATATATAAAAACTAGAAAGAGTTTACAATCCCTAAAAATTACAAACATTTTTTGGATTTATCTCTCTCTACATTTGTGCATTTTCATTTTAGATGTATAGTTTTTTCTTAAATCGAAGCTTGAGTTTTAACTTTTCCCTTTAACTCGAAAACAAAATGATATGAAGGCTAATAGATCACAAGAAAACGAAAATTTTAGAGTTTATGTTTGCAAAATATTTAAAACGACAACAAATGTAAGTGAAGAAAATTTATTGACACACAACAAATGAACACAAAAGTTATGATATCCAAGTTTGGGAAATTCCACTAGTTCAACGCTAATAGCTTCGAATTTTATTAGAAAGAGATTTCTAAATTGATCCTACACATGTTTTAAATATAGATATGCATGCTTAAAACATGTTAAAGATGCAAATGACCTATGGATCCAAACCTCATTAAATTCTCAATTGAACGTCCGGTGCGATGTTTACCCGAGTCAAACAAGCCAATATTTTGCCCATATACGAAAAGCTGACTTAACAATCATTGATGATTGTAAAGTGAGTTATTGGTCAATCATGCGTTACAGGCTATATTTTTGTAAGAAATGACTTATGGATTGGGAGTTAACACTTAGTTAAAAATCTCCCGCCTCCCCCTTTTACTGACGATTGCAAAACCTAATATATAAAAACTAGAAAGAGTTTACAATCCCTAAAAATTGTAGCAGGCACTTTTCGGAATTATCTCTCTCTACATTTGTGCATTTCCATTTTAGATATATACTTTTTTCTTAAATCAAAATTTGGGTTTTCACTTTTTCCTTTATCTTGTAAACAAAAATATAAGAAGGCAAATAGATCACAACAATTTTCTTTTTTAGAGTTTATCTATGCAAAAAATTTAAAACAACGACAAATGTAAGTAAAGAAAATTTATTCACACCCCACAAATGAACACAAAAATTTTGATATACAAATTTGGGAAATTCCACTAGTTCAACCATAATAGCTTTGCATTTTATAAGAAAGAGATTTCTAAATTGATCCTACACATGTTTTAAATATGGATATGCATGGTTTAAACATGTTAAAGATGCAAAAGACCTATGGATCCAAAAATCATTAAATTCTTATGTGAACGTGTGGTGGGATATTTACCCGAGTCAAAAAAAGCCATTATTATTATGCCCATTTACAAAAAGCTGACCTTACAATCATTGATGATTGCAAAGTGATTTACTTGTAAATCATGCATAAGAGGCTATATTTTTTTAACAAATGACTTCTGGATTTGGAGTCAGCACTCAGTTAAAAATCCTCCGCCTCCCCTTTTTCCCAACGATTGCAGAACCTTATATATAAAAACGAGAAAGAGTTTACAATCCCTAAAAATTATAGACACTTTTTGGAATAATCTCTCTCTACATTGTGCATTTCCATTTTAGATGTATACTTTTTTCTTAAATCAAAACTTGAGTTTTCACTTTTTCTTTTATCTCCTAAACAAAAAGATAAGCAGACAAATAGATCACAACAAAACAAAATTTTTAGAGTTTATGTATGCGAAAAGTTTAAAACAATGAAAAATGTAACAAAAGAAAATTTATTCACACACCACAAATGAACTCAAAAGTTTTGATATCCAAGTTTGGGAAATTCCACTAGTTCAACACTAATAGCTTGGAATTTAATAAGAAAGACATTTCTAAATTGATCCTACACATGTTTTAAATTTGGATATGCATGCTTGAAACATGTTAAAGATGCAAAAGACATATGGATCCAAAACTCATTAAATTCTCAAGTCAAACAAGCCGTTATTTTGCCCATTTACAAAAAGCTGACTTAACAATCATTGATGATTGTAAAGTTATTTATTGGTCAATCATGCGTAACAGGTTATATTTTTGTAAGAAATGACTTATGGATTGGAAGTGAACACTTAGTTGAAAATCTCGCACTTCCCCTTTTCCCGACAATTGCAAAACCTAATATATAAAAAATAGAAAGAATTTACAATCCCTAAAAATTATAGACACTTTTTGGAATGATCTCTCTCTACATTTGTGCATTTCCATTTGAGATGTATAAACTTTTCTGAAATAAAAAATTAATTTTTCACTTTTCCCTTTATCTTGTAAACAAAACGATAAGAAGGCAAATAGATAGCCAAAAATAATTTTTAGAGTTTATGTTTGCTAAAAATTCAAAACAAAAAAAAATGTAAGTAAAGAGATATTATTCACACACCATAAATGAACACTAAAATTTAGATATCCAAGTTTGGGTTCAACCCTAATAGCTTGGAATCTTATAAGAAATCGATTTCTAAATTGATCCTACACATGTTTTAAATATGGATATTGATGAGTCCCGGTTAGTCCCACATTGTTAGCAAGAACGGTCTTGGATGTTTTATGAGAGGGTTTGCTAACATCTCCTTACAAGCTAGCTTTTGGGGCAGAGTTAGGCAGGTTCATATCATTTGGTATCAGAGCCTTGCCTTGTCTGGTTGTATGTGGCTGTTTGATGGACCCATACGCCGGTTACCTATCGTGGCCTGTACGGTGTGTAATATCCGTGGCCCATGGGGTGCATAATATCCGCACGTGTGCGTGATGTACATAATATCTGTACATGGGCATGCAGTTTAAACGGGGCGGGTATGATGAGTCCCAATTAGTCTCACGTCGGTTAGCAAGGACGGTTTTAGGTGTTATATGAGAGGGTTTGCAATCCTCTCTCCACGAGTTAGCTTTTGGGGCAGAGTTAGGCATGTTCATATCAGATATGTTTGTTTGAAACATGTTGATGATGCAAATGACCTATGGATCCAAACCTCATTAAATTTTAAAGTGAACGTGTGGTAGGATATTTACCTGAGTCAAACAAGCCATTATTTTTTCCATTTACTAAAAGTTGACCGAACAATCATTGATGATTGTAAAGCGATTTATCGGTCAATCTTGCGTAACAGGCTATATTTTTGTAAGAAATGACTTATGGATTGGGAGTCAAAACTAAGTTAAAAATCCCTAAAAATTAAAGACACTTTTTGGAATTATCTATCTCCATATTTGTGCATTTCCATTTTAGATGTATACTTGTTTCTTAAATTAAAACTTGAGTTGTCACTTTTCCCTCTATCTTGTAAGCAAAAAGATAAGAAGGCAAATAGATCACAACTAAACGAAAATTTTAGATTTTATGTATGCGAAAAATTTTAAACAATGACAAAATTAAGTAAAGAAATTTTTTTCACACACCACCAATGAACACAAAAGTTTTGATATCCAAGTTTTGGAAATTTCTCTAGTTCAACCCTAATATCTTGGAAGAGATTTCTAATTGATCCTACACACATTTTAAATCTGGATATGTATGATAGAAACATGTTAAAGATGCAAATGACATATGGATCTGAACCTCATTAAATTCTCAAGTGAACGTGCGGTGGGATATTTACCAGAATCAAACAAACCATTATTTTGCCTATTTAATAAAAGCAGAACTAACAATCATTGATGATTGTAAAGTGATTTATCGGTCAATCATGTGTGAAGGGCTATATTTTTGTAAGAAATGACTTATGGATAGGGAGTCAACACTCAGTTAAAAATTCCCTGCCTCCCCCTTTTCCCGTCAATTAAAAAACCTAATATATAAAAAAAAAGAAAGAGTTTACAATCCCTAAAAATTACAGGCACTTTTTGGAATTATCTCTCTCTACATTGTGCACTTTCATTTTAGATATTTTCTTTTTTCTTTAATAGAAACTTGGGTTTTCACTTTTCCCTTTATCTTGTAAACAAAAAGATAAGAAGGCAAATAGATCACAGCAAAATGAAAATTTTAGAGTTTATGTATGCAAAAAATTTAAAACAACAACAAATGTAAGTAAAGAAAATTTATTCACACACCACAAATGAACTCAACAGTTTTGATATCCAAGTTTGGGAAATTCCACTAGTTCAACACTAATAGCTTGGAATTTTATAAGAAAATTATTTCTAAATTGATCCTACACATGTTTTAAATATGGATACACATGCTTGAAACATGTTAAAGATGCAAATGACTTATGGATTTAATCCTCATTAAATTCTCAATGAACGTGCGGTGGGATATTTACCCGAGTCAAACAAGCCATTATTTTGCCCATTTACAAAAAGTTGACCAAACTATCATTGATGATTGTAAAGTGATTTATCAGTCGATCATGCCTAATGGGCTATATTTTTGTAAGAAATGACCTATGGATTGGGAGCCAACACTCAGTTAAAAATCCTCTGCCTCCCCTTTTCCTGACGATTGCAAAAATAAATATATAAAAACTAGGAAGAGTTTACAATCCCTAAAAATTGTAGACACTTTTTGGAATTATCTCTCACTACATTTTTGCATTTCCATTTTAGTTGTATACTTTTTTATAAATCAAAACATGAGTTTTCTCTTTTCCCTTTATCTAGTAAACAAAATCATAAGAAGGCAAATAGATCACAACAAAACGAACATTTTAGAGTTTAAATATGCAAAACCTTTCAAACAAAACCAAATGTAAGTAAAGAAAATTTATTCACTCATCACTAATGAACACAAAATTTTTGATATCCAAGTTTTGGAAATTCCACTAGTTCAAAACCATTAGCTTGGAATTTTATAAGAAAGAGATTTCAAAATTGATCCTACACTTGTTTTAAATATGGATATGCATGCTTGAAACATGTTAAAAATGCAAATGACCTATGGAACCAAACCTCATTAAATTCTCAAGTGAACGTTTTCTGGGATATTTACCCGAGTCAAACAAACTATTATTTTGCCCATTTACAAAAAGATGATCTATCAATCATTGATGATTGTAAAGTGATTTATCGGTCAATCATTCGTCATGGGCTATATTTTTGTAAGAAAAGACTTATGGTTATGGAGTCAACACTCAGTTAAATATCCCCCGCCTCCCCCTTTTCTTGAAGATTGCAAAACTAAATATATAAAAAGTAGAAAGAGTTTACAATCCCTAAAAACTACAGACACTTTTTGGAATTATCTCTCTCAACGTTTGTGATTTTCCATTTTAGAGGTATATTGTTCTCTTAAATCTAAAGTTGAGTTTTCACTTTTCTATTTATCTCATAAACAAAAAGATGAGAATGTAAATAGATCAAACAAAAACGAAAATTTTATAGTTTGTGTATGCAAAAAATTTAAAACAACAACAAATGTAAGTAAATAAAATTTATTCACACACCGCAAATGAAAACAAAAGTTTTGATATCCAAGTTTGGGAAATTCCACTAGTTCAACACTAATAGGTTGGAATTTTATGTGAACTAGTTTTATAAATTGATCCTAAACATGTTTTAAATATGGATATGCAGGCTTGGAATGTGTTAAAGATGAAAATGTCCTATGGTTCCAAACCTCATTAAATTCTCAAGGGAACATGTGTTGGGATATTTACCCGAGTCAAACAAGCCATTATTATGCCCATTTTAAAAAAAAGCTGACCTAACAATCATTGATGACTATAATGTGATTTATCAGCCAATCATGCGCAATGGTCTATATTTTTGTAAGAAATGACTTATGGATTGGAATTCAACACTAAGTTAAAAGTCCCCCGCCTCCCCCTTTTCCCGACGATTGCAAAACCTACTATATAAAAACTAGAAAGAGTTTACACTCCCTAAAAATAACAGACACTTTTTGGAATTTTCTCTCTTCATTTGTACATTTCCATTTTAGATGTATACTTTTTATTTAAATCAAAAGTTGACTTTTCACTTTTCCCTTAATTTTGTAAACAAAATGATAAGAAGGCAAATAGATCACAAAAAAACAAAAAAAATTCGAGCTTATGTATGCAAAAAATTTAAAATAAAAACAAATGTTAGTAAAGAAAATTTGTTCACACACCAAAAATGAACACAAAAGTTTTGATTTCCAAGTTTGGTAAATTTTACTAGTTCAACCCTAATAGCTTGGAATTTTATAAGAAAGAGATTTCTAAATTGATCCTACACATGTTTTAAATATGGGTATGCTTGCTTGAAACTTGGTAAAGATGCAAATGACTTATGGATCCAAACCTCATTAAATTCTCTAGTGAACGTGCAGTGGGATATTTACCCTGGTTAAACAAGCCATTATTTTGCCCATTTACAAAAAGCTGACCTAACAATCATTAATGATTTTAAAGTGATTTATCGATCAATCATACGTAAAAGGCTATATTTTTTTTTAGAAATGACGTATGGATTGGGAGTCAACACTCAGTTAAAAATCCCGCACCTCCCCTTCTTCCCGACTATTGCAAAACCTAATTTATAAAAACTAGAAGGAGTTTACAATCCCCAAAAATTATAGACACTTTTTGGAATTATCTCTCTCTATATTTGTGCTTTCCATCTTAGATTTATTATTTTTTCTTAAATCTAAACTTGAATTTTCACTTTTCCCTTTATCTCGTAAACAAAAAGATGAGAAGCCAAATAGATCACAACAAAACAAAAATTTTAGAGTTTATGTATGCAAAAAATCTAAAACTACAACAAATGTAAGTAAATAAAATTTATTCACACACCACAAATGAAAAAAAAAGTTTTGATATCCAAGTTTGGGAAATTCCACTAGTTGAACCCTAATAGCATGGAATTTTATCAGAAAGAGTTTTACAAATTGATCCTGCACAAGTTTTAAATATGGATATTCTTGCTTGTAACATGTTAAAGATGAAAATGACCTAGAGATCCAAACCTCATTAAATTCTCAAGTGAACGTGCGTTGGGATATTTACCTGAGTCAACCAAGCCATTATTTTGCCAATTTAAAAAAACGTTGACCTAACAATTTTTTATGATTGTAAAATGAGTTATCAGCGAATCATGCGTAACGGTCTATATTTTTGTAAAAAATGACTTATGGATTAGCATTCAACACTCAGTTAAAAGTCCATGGTTATAAGTCCCCTTTCTCCCCCTTTCTCCCACTCAGTTAAGAGTTGACAGGTTCTAAAAATTACAGACACTTTTTAGAATTATCTCTCTCTACATTTGTGCATTTCCATTTTAGATATATACTTTTTCTTAAATCAAAACTTGAATTTTCACTTTTCCCTTTATCTTGTAAACAAAATGATAAGAAGGCAAATAGTTTACAATCCCTAAAAATTACAGACACTTTTAGGAATTATCTTTCTCTACATTTGTGCATTTCCTTTTCAGATGTATAATTTTTTCTAAAATCAAAACATGAATTTTCACTTTTCCCTTTATATCGTAAACAAAAAAATAAGAAGGCAAATAGATCACACCAAAAAGAAAATTTAAGATTTTATGTATGCAAAAAATTTAAAACAACAACAAATGTAAGTAAAGAAAATTTATTCACACACCACAAATGAACACAAAATTTTTTATGTCCGTGTTTGGGAAATTTCACTAGTTCAACCCTATTAGCTTGGAATTTTATAAGAAAGAGATTTCTAATTGATCCTACCCATGTTTTAAATTTGGATATGCATGCTTGAAACATGTTAAAGATGCAAATGACCTATGGATCTGAACCTCATTAAATTCTCAAGTGAATGTGCAGTGAGATATTTACCAGAGTCAAACAAGACATTATTTTGCCCATTAATAAAAATATAACCTAACAATCATAGATGATTGTCAAGTGATTTATCAATAAATCATGCGAAATGGGCTATATTTTTGAAAGAACTGACTTATGGCTTGGGAGTCAACACCCAGTTAAAAATCCCCTGCCTCCCCCTTTTCCCGACAATTGCAAAACCTAATATATAAAAGCTAGAGAGAGTTTACAATCCCAAAAAATTATAATCACTGTTTGGAATTATCTCTATCTACATTTGTGCCTTTCAATTTTAGATGTATACTTTTTTCTTAAATCAAAACTTGAGTTTTCACTTTTCCCTTTATCTCGTAAACAAAAAGATAAGAAAGCAAATAGATCGTTAAAAAATGAAAATTTTAGATTTTATGTATGCACCAAATTTAAAACGACAACAAATGTAAGTAAAGAAAATTTATTCAAACACCATAAATTGAACACAAAAGTTTTGATATACAAGTTTGGAAAATTTCACTAGTTCAACCCTAATAACTTGGGAATTTTATAAGAAAGAGATTTCTAATTGATCCTACACATGTTTTAAATATGGATATGCATGCTTGAAACATGTTAATGATGCAAATGACCTAAGGTTCAGAACCTCAATAAATTCTCAAGTGAACGTGCGGTGCGATATTTACCATAGTCAAACAAGCTATTATTTTGCCCGTTTACAAAAAAACTTACCTAACAATCATAGATGATTGTAAAGTGATTTTTTGGTCAATCATGCGTAATGAGAATTATTTTTGTAAGAAATGACTTATGAATTTGGAGTCAACACCGATTTAAAAATCCCCTGCCTCCCCTTTTTACTGACGATTTCAAAAGCTAATATATAAAAACAAGAATTTTTTGTGTTTCCCTTTATATTGTAAAAAAAAAAGATAAGAAGGCAAATAGATCACAACAAAAATGAAAATTTTATAGTTTATGTATGAAAAAATTTTAAAACAAAAGTTAGCAAAGAAAATTTAGCTACAAAAGTTAGCAAAGAAAATTTATTCACACCCCACAAATGAACACAAAATTTATGATATCCAATTTATGGGAATTCCACTTGTTGAACTGTAATAGCTTGGCATTTTATAAGAAAGAGATTTCTAATTGATCCTACACATTTTTTAAATATGGATGTGCATGCTTGTGTTAAGCACCTAGCCAATACTACCCAAAAGACCGACCTGTTAGGAGTGGAAAACATAGGTACTTAACCCCAGGACCATAACAGTACACTCCGCCCTCCTGAGCCGATGACCACGATGGCCTTAACACAGCAACGGGGACAGGGTCAGGAGCCCATACTCCCTTACTGTGCCCCGCCAAGGGCGTGCGGTCCACCTGCGCACGCGGGGACTCGAAGTCGGGACATAGCGCCGGATCTGACTCGTGGATTCTTTGGGAGGATCTGGGGTCTGCCACGGATTACGAGTCTTCCAAGCATTACTGTAGGGATAGTAGGAAGACATGGGGAAGACAAAAATGAAAGATCAAGCCTAAGGGAAGCTTGATAACCCTAGAGTTCGTTGAGGAGAACTCTAAGCCTCTTTACACTAAATTTAACCAAAATCTTAATACTTCAATGCTTCTATTTCTCATTACTCTTACCAATTAAATAGGGTTCACCCGGTTAGGGTTTAAAATAAAATATTCTAAAAATACCCCTACAAATAAAATATTCCAAAAATACCCCTATAAATAAAATATTCCAAAAATACCCCTATGACCTAAAAATGAAATCAAATAAAGTAAATTAAATAAAAAAACTAAAATAATAATGTTATTGCATGCATAACATTTAATGTTATTGCGTGCATAACATTACACCCCCCCTGGATACCAGCACTGTTTAGACTCCTTCACGTGAAAATTACTCCTTCACGTGCCTCCCCATGGAGAAAGAGCTTGTCCTCAAGCTCAAAAACTGGGTAGACTTGTTTGAAGATGTCCACACGTTCCCATGTTGCAGCGTCGGGGTCAGTGTCCGTCCACTGAACGAGAATCTCCCAATGGTCATTGGTCAGCTGTGCGTGTAACACCGTAGCTGGGTTAAGAATAACCTCACCATGATCAACCGGTGGTAGGAATGGAGTGGATGTAGGCTATGCTCCAGAATGCGACTTCAAAAGAGAGACATGTAACACATTGTGAATTATGGCTATGTCCGATAATTTGAGTTGATAGGCGACTGGTCCCACGCGTCGAAGAATGGGAAATGGCCCAAAAAATCTGTGTGAGAGCTTATGACGTGGAGGTCCTGCAAGAGACTGCTGACGGTAGGGCTGGAGCCATAGCCACACATACTTCCCAACCTCAAAAGAGACCTCACGGTGGCCTCTGTCGTATACATCCTTCATCCGATCTTGGGCGCCTCGTAGCCGTTTTGTGATATTCTGTAGCAGCAAATCCCGGTCTATGAGTGCCTGATCAATCGTGTCCATGCAGGTGGACCCTGGGTTGTACGAGAGAAGGCAAGGTGGATCCCGGCCATATATAACCCAGAAAGGAGTGGATTGCAATGCAGAGTGGAACGAAGTGTTGTAACAGTATTCGGCCCACGGAAGCCATTGAACCCATTGTCGTGGACGATCCCCCACCAACCACCGTAGATACATCTCGATGGTGCGGTTCACCACCTCAGTCTGCCCATCTATCTGTGGATGATAGGTGAAGGAGAACTTCAATTTTGTCCCACTCAAGCGGAACAATTCCTGCCAAAAGGTGCTCGTGAAAATTGCATCTCTGTCACTCACAATGGATTCTGGAATGCCATGTAAGCGGACTATCTACTCCAGGAAAGTCTGAGCAACCCGTGTTGCTGTATACTGATGAGCCATCGGTATAAAATGCCCGTACTTGGAGAATCTATCAACCACTACAAAAAGTACGGATTTGTCGGCCGACAAGGGCAGGCCTTGCACAAAATCCATTGAAATGTTGGCCCAAACCTGCGTAGGAAGGGCCAGAGGCTGGAGAAGACCGGCTGGACTCAAGTGCTTGGCTTTATTGCACTGGCATACCTGACAGTCACCCACATAAGTCGCAATAGAGGGTTTCATGGCTTGCCAGTAAAAATCAGCTCGAATTTTGTGCAAGGTCTTCTGAATCCCCTTGTGTGTACTGTCATGGTAGGCCGAGAGAATAGCTGGAATCAACTCGGACTCAGGTGGAAGAAAAATCCGCTGCTTGTAATAAATAAGTGAATCCTGGATGGACCACTTCAAATTCATTGTCCCTTCCGAGATCTTCTAATGCAGTTCCTATAGTGCAGGGTTAGTGGCATGTGCCTCTCACAAAATCTCGGCTGGCTGATAGAATAGACCGACTGCTGATCTTCAAAACACCGTGACAAGGCATCTGCCTCTTTATTTAATCTCCCCGCACGATACTCCACCGAGAAGTCAAACCCCAACAACTTATTGATCCAGTGCTGCTGTGGCGACGTCGTCAAACGCTGTTCTAGTAGGAATTTAAGGCTATAGTGATCCGTGCATATGAGAAAAGCCGGGCCCCAGAGATAAGGCCTCCAATGTTGGATCGCTTTGGCCAACCCAATCAATTGGCCATCATAGGCTGCCAGCTTGTGATGACGGACTGCCAACTGTCTGCTAAAATACGCAATAGGATGGCCCAGCTGCTATAAAATGGCCCCAATGCCCATGCCCGAAGCGTCACACTCTACCACGAACAATTCGTCAAAGTTGGGAAGTTGTAATACTGGCGAGGATGCGAGGGCAACTTTGAGTGCTACAAACGACGTGGTGGCCCCCTCATTCCAAATAAAGGAATTTTTCTTGAGTAAACTCATCAATGGTGCTGTCACTGGCCCATAGTTCTGAATAAATTTGCGGTAGTAGCCCGCAAGACCCAGAAAACCCCGTAATGCACAACACGACTGTGGTTGCGGCCACTCCTGAATAGCTCGGATCTTCTCGGGATCCACCGTAACCCCCTCATGTGAGATAATGTGTCCCAGATACCCCACATGTGAAGCCGCAAAAAGAACACTTGGAATGTTTCAAATAGAGCTGATGTGCTCTTAACAAGTCGAAAACAATCCTCAAGTGTGCCAAGTGCTCCTCAACTGTTTTGCTATATATCAAAATATCATAAAAAAATACAAGAACAAATTTTCTAAGATATGGGCTAAATACCTCCTTCATCAAAGCTTGAAAAGTGGAGGGTGCATTGGATAACCCGAACGGCATAATGACGAACTCAAAGTGGCCATGGTGCGTGCGGAACGCCGTCTTCTCGATATCAGAGGGTGCATCCGGACTTGATGGTATCCCGAACAGAGGTCGAGTTTAGTGAATAACCATGACCCATGTAACTCATCCAGAAGCTCATCCACTACCGGAATTGGGAACTTGTCTTTTACTGTCTGCACGTTCAACTCCCAATAATCCACGCAGAACCTCCATGTCCCATCATGCTTCTTCACAAGTAAGACTGGTGAAGAGAACAGGGAGCGACTGGGACGAATAAGACCCTGTTTCAACATCTCATGGCACTGACGATCTATCTCGTCCTTCTAAAGGTGTGGGTAACGGTATGGTTGCACGACCACTATCTCAAAACCTGGTTTCAGACAGATCCTGTGGTCACAGTGGCTCATGGGAGGCAACCCCGAAGGCTCTTGGAAGAGGTCAGAGAACTCCTTAACCAGACCATCACTAGTACTGTCAGGCTGCTCCTGTGTCTGCAAAGTGTGCATGCGGTGGGCCCTGTCCACCTGACAGCCTTGTAAGAGCACCCGACTTCCGGCCAAATCAAAGCTCATGGTTAAAGCCGAAAAGTCCCACAGAATGGGCCCCAACGTTTGTAACCATTTAATGCCTAATACCATATCAAATCCCGCCAGGGGAATAACAAAAAATTCTGCATTAAATGAATTAAATCCAATGGAAAAAGTTACCGCCTTACTAATCCCATAGCTAGGGACCTTCTCGCCATTGGCCACTGAGTCGGTGGCTGTCGGATGAGTGTGTATCTAGAGCTGGAGATGTTGTGCGGCTGTCAAACTCAAAAAATTGTGTGTACTCCCTGAGTCGACTAGTCCCACCAGTTCTCGGTCGATGACATGAGCTCAGAATTGCATTGTAGTAGGCGATTTCTACCCCGTAATAGCATGCAAGGATATCTCTGGTGGTTCCTCCTCGATAATATCCTCCGGCTCCTCTGGATCCTCTGAATCCTCCACCTCGATCCAAAACAATCGTTTACATTGGTGTCCAACCTGATACTGCTCATCGTAGTTATAACATAGATTTTTGGACCGCCTCTTTGCCATCTCTGCATTCGTCAATTTTTTTATAAAGCTCGGTAGGTATTACCAGGGCGGGGATCGGTCACCCGAGTCGTAGTCGGAGTGTGTCTGGATGGTGCTGTTGTAGATGCTCCCTGAGATGAATTATAGCGGCGCCCTTGCCATGTGGAGGAAGTGTTCCTCTCACTCGACCAACCCGGCTTACGTTGCTGCAACTGTTGTCGTTGTTCCATTGCTTGGGCCATATTCATGGCATGAGCTAGATCCGTGGGCATAAGGAGTTCTACCTCTAGCCGTAAATACTCATTGAGGCCTGCTGTGAATAAGGAGACCTGCTGGTCAACCAATGCCCTCTCACCAACACGAGCCAACTTTTCCTGGAATAGTTTTTGATATTGTTCCACCGAACCCGTTTGTCTCAATAGGACTAACTCTCCCAGGGGGTTGCTGTTGGCGGGAGGCCCAAATCTAATTGTGCATAGATTTTTAAATTCTCCCCAAGTCATTCCCCGTCTCTCTTTCTCTACTTGAGTCACCCATAACATGGCTTCATCTATCATATGGAAAGAGGTTAGTTGCACCTTATCCCATTCAGTAGTCCCTTGGTTGAAATATTTTTTTTCACACCTATGCAACCATATTAAGGGATCCACAGAACCATTGAAAGAGAGAAACTCTAACTTGGTGTACCTTGGGATTGTGCCTCCATGCTGAGGTCCTTGGACAACAGTGCGCCCAGGCGACTGCTCCCCTCTTCTGTGATATGGTTGAGCAACCTCTCTCACCTCTGGACTCCGATGTCTCTCTGTCCTCAACTCTTGTAGCATGCTAATGACTCGGATCATCTCTTCTTCCAAACCACAAACCTTTCCCAACACTGGTTGTGCTATTTCAAGGCTATCTTCTATCTTTTGTATCCTGATTTGGATTTCTTCATTGCTGATATTATCCCCCATGTTACCCTGCTCTGATACCAAATGTTAAGCACCTAGCCAATACTACCCAAAAGACCGGCCTGTTAGGAGTGGAAAACATAGGTACTTAACCCCAGGACCATAACAGCTTGAAACTTGTTAAAGATGCAAATGACCTGTGGATCCAAACCTCATTAAATTCTCAAGTGAACGTGTGGTGGGATATTTACCCGGGTCAAACAAGCCATTGTTTTGCCTATTTACAAAAAAAGCTGACCTAACAATCATAAATGATTGTAAAGTGATTTATTAGTCAATCATGCATAATGGGCTTTATTTTTGTAAAAAATGACTTATGGATTGGGAGTCAACTCCTAGTTAAAAATCCCCCACCTCACCCTTTTCCCGATGATTGCAAAACCTAATATATAAAAACTAGAAAGAGTTTACAATCACTAAAAGTTACAAACATTTTTTTAATTATCTCTCTCTACATTTGTGCATTTTCATTGTAGATGTATACTTTTTTCATAAATCAAAGCTAGAATTTTCACTTTTCCCTTTATCTCCTAAACAAAAAGATAAGAAGGCAAACAGATCACAACAAAACGAAAATTTTAGAGTTTATATATGCAAAAAATTTAAAACAACAACAAATATTTGTAAAGAAAATTTCTTCACACACCACTAATGAACACAAAAGTTTTGATATACAAGTTTGGAAATTCCACTAGCTAAATCTTAATAGCTTGGAATTTTGTAAGAAAGATATTTCAAATTGATCCAACACATGTTTTAAAAATGGATATGCATGCTTGAAACATGTTAAAGAAGCAAATGACCTATGGATCCTAATCTCATTAAATTCTCAGGTGAACGTGCGGTGGGATATTTACCCAAATCAAACAAGCCAATATTTTGCCCATTAATAAAAAGCTGACCTAACAATCATAGATGATTATAAAGTGATTTATTAGTCAGTCAGGCATAACATGCTATATTTTTGTAAGAAATCACTTATGGATTGGGAGTCAACCCCCACTAAAAAATCCCCCGCATTCCCCTCTTCCCGACGATTGCAAAACCTAATATATAAAAACAAGAAAGAGTTTACAATCCCTAAAAATTACATAAACTTTTTGGAATTATCTCTCTCTACATTTGTACATTTCCATTTTAGATGTATACTTTTTTTTTAAATCAAAACATGAGTTTTCACTTTGCCCTTTATATTCTAAACAAAAAGATAAGAAGACAAATAGATCACAAAAAAAAGAAAATTTTAGAGTTTATGTATGCAAAAAATTTAAAACAACAACAAGTGTAAGTAAAGAAAATTTATTCACACACCACAAATGAACACAAAAGTTTTGATATACCAATTTGGGATATTCGACTAGTTCAACCCCAATAGAAAGGAATTTTATAAGAAAGAGAATTCTAATTGATCCTACATATGTTTTAAAAAAGGATATGCATGCTTGAAACATGTTAAATATGCAAATGACCTGTTGATCCAAACCTCATTAAATTCTCAAGTGAACTTGCGGTTGGATATTTACCCGAATCAAACAAGCCATTATTTTGCCCATTTACAAAAAACTGACCTAACAATCATCGATGATTGTAAAGTGATTTATCAGTCAATCAGATGTAATGGGCTATATTTTTGTATGAAATCCCTTATGAATTGGGAGTCAACACCCAGTTAAAAATCCCCAGCCTCCCCCTTTTCCTGACGATTGCTAAACCTAATATGTAAAAACTAGAAAGAGTTTACAATCCCTAAAAATTCCACTAGTTCAACCCTAATAGCATGGAACTTTATTAGAAAGAGATTTCTAATTGATCCTACACATGTTTTAAATATGGATATGCATGCTTGAAACATGTTAAAGAAGCAAATGACCTATGGATCCAAACCACATTAAATTCTCAAGTGAACGTGAGGTGAGATATTTACCTGAGTCAAACAAGCCATTATTTTGCCCATTTAAAAAAAAGCTAACATAACAATCATAGATGATTGTAAAGTGATTTATCTGCCAATCATACATAACGGGCTATATTTTGGTAAGAAATGACTTATGGATTGGGAGTCAACACCAAGTTAAAAATCCCTCGCTTCCCCCTTTTCCAAACAATTCCAAAACCAAATATATAAAAACTAGAGAGAGTTTACAATCCCTAACAATTAAAATTGCTTTTTGGAATTATCTCTCTCTACATTTGTGCATTTCCATTTTACCTGTATACTTTTTAAAAAAAAATCAAAACTTGAGTTTTCACTTTTCCCTTTATCTCCTAAACAAAATGATAAGAAGGCAAATAGATCACAACAAAACAAAATTTTTTGAGTTTAAGTATGGAAAATATTTTAAGCAACTACAAATGTAAGAAAAGAAAATTTTTTCACACACCACAAATGAGCTCAAAAGTTTTGATATCCAAGTTTGGGAAATTCCACTAATTCAACCCTTATAGCATGGAATTTGATAAGAAAGAGATTTCTTATTGATCATACACATCTTTTAAATATGGATAGGCATGCTTGAAACATGTAAAAGATGCAAATGACCTATGAATGCAAACCTCATTAAATTCTCATGTGAACGTGCGGTGGGATATTTCCCTGAGTAAAACAAGCCGTTATTTTGCCCATTTACAAAATGCTGACCTAACAATCATAGATGATTGTAAGGTGATTTATCGATCAATCATTTGTAACGGGTTGTATTTTTAGAAGAAATGACTTAATTAATTGGGAGTCAACACCCTATTAAAAATCCCCCACCTCCCCCTTTTCCCGAAGATTGCAAAACCTAGTATATAAAAACTAGAAATAGTTTAAAATCCCTAAAATTTGCAGACATTTTTTTGAATTCTCTCTCTCTACATTTGTGCATTTCCATTTTTATGTATATTTTTTTCTTAAATAAAAACTTGAGTTTTCACTTTTCTCTTTATCTCGTAAACAAAAGGAAAAGACAAATTGATCACAACAAAACAAAAATTTAAGAATTTATGTATGCAAAAAATTTTAAACAACAAAAAATGTAAGTAAAGAAAATTTATTCACACACCATAAATGAAAACAAGAGTTTTGATATCCATGTTTGTGAAATTCCACTAGCTCAACCCCAATGGCTTGGAATTTTATAAGAAAGAGATTTCTAATTGATCCTACACATGTTTTAAATATGGATATGCATGCTAGAAGCATGTTAAACATACAGATGACCTATGGATCATAACCTCATTAAATTCTCAAGTGAACGTGCGGTGGAATATTTACCTGAGTCAAACAACCCATTATTTTACTCATTTAAAAAAAGTTGACCTAACAATCATAGATGATTGTAAAGTGATTTTTCGGTCAATCATGTGTAATGGCCTATGTTTTTGTATGAAATGACTTATGAATTGGGTGTCAACACCCATTTAAAAATCCCCGCCTCCCCCTTTTTCTCGACGATTGCAAAAGCTAATATATAAAAACTAGAAAGAGTTTACAATACATAAAAATTACGGACACTTTTTTGAATTATCTATCTCTACATTTGTGCATTTTCATTTTAGATCTATACTTTTTTCTTAAATCAAAACTTGAGTTTTCACTTTTCCCTTTATCCAAAAAGATAAGGCAAATAGATCACAAAAAAATTAAAATTTTAGAGTTTATGCATGGAAAATTTTTCAAAGAAACAACAAATGTAATTAAAGAAAATTTATTCACACACCACAAATGAACACAAAAGTTTTGATATCCAAGTTTGGGAAATTCCACTAGATCAACCCTAATAGCTTTGAATTTTATAAGAAAAAGATTTCTAATTGATCCTACACAGTTTTTTAAATATGGATATGCCTGCCTGAAAAATGTTAAGATGCAAATAACCAATGGATCCAAACCTCATTAAATTCTCAAGTGAATGTGCAGTGCGATATTTACCCGAGTAAAACTAGCCATTATTTTGCCCGTTTACAAAAGGCTGATTGATCGGTGCAAAACTACAAGTGCACAATATCGAAATTTTATAATTAAGTGATGAGAATAGTATCGTCTTCAGGGATTGGTAACTTAGTTTTGACAAATACAAAAATTATACTAATCTTAATTTTATCTAGTGAAGTAACTAAGACTTTTTCTAATTGCAATTCAAAAAAAATAAATTCAAAGAAAAATACGCAAAGGAAAAGAAAAATGATGTTTGAAAATCAAATTAATGGGAATGAAAACTTCTAGGAAATCGATTTAACCTAATTCCTCACTATGCTTTACTCAACTAACTAATTTAATTTAATTCTTTATGTTTATTAGCAAATCTCTATTTCATCCAAAAGCCTCTTTCGATAGTCCATTGGAAAGTATTCTTGTTCATCAAATTTAATTCTTTAACACAAGAGTATGCAAATTAATAAAGCAAGAAAGCAATAAGACTTATGATTTAAATACTACATAGGTTCATACAAGTCTTTCAATCTCTATATTTACCTCTGCCTAAATATTCAAGATCTATCCTATAATTCCCTCTTTCGATAGCAAATCATAAGATTAAAATCATCTAATTAATGGCCAGTTAACTAGAAGCAATAAATTCAGAATAAATCAGATAAAAAATTAAAGAATTACTTTAAATTAGCATAGAAAATCAAGCATAGTTCAAGACTAGATTACATCATTTTCTAGGAATAAATAAAATTTAGTTCATGCTAAAAATTAAATTCAACATAAACGAATTCACCAAATTTGTTTTGAGAATAATGGAAGGAAAATGAACACTGAAAAATACTCCTCGCAAATGCAGCTCTCAGCCCCAGCGTCCTCGCAGTCCCAACTCATCTTCCACAAATACCAGGAAAATATTCACCCCCTTTCTCTCCCGTTCGTGCTCGTCTATGATCCCAGCCTTCGTGCAATGCCTGGAACTCGCTCAAAACCGATCCCCCCGAAATCTGCTACCTCTTCCATAAAAATAAATTGAATCCTCAAGCTCCTCCGTTCCTTCCGAAAAGACCCAGTCAAAACTCGCCTGCTGCTTTCCACGTCCAAGAGTATATCCCAGATGATTTCAAATTAGGCTCCTTCAACTTTCTTTCTTCATCAACTTATCCCATCTATCTTTAGCATCTTGAAAAAAAATCAAACTTGATCTTTGTCCTCAAATTGCACCGGTAAAATTTAGATCTTTATTTTCTTTAAATCTGACATAAAATTTAAATAACAACAAAGAAACCTAAAATCAATGAAAGTAAATAAAATTAGACTAAGTTTTAAAGTTAAGAGGTGATAAAATATATTAAATTATGCAAGTCATCAAACACCCCAAAACTTAAAATTTTGTTTGTCCTCAAACAAAAAGAAAATAAAATAAAATACTACTTTAGGGAATATCAACTAGACCTCATAGAGAAGTATCATCACTCACCAAGTCAAGATCTGAATTTAGATTTCATCACTAATATCTTACTCTTTTAACATCAAAGATAGTAGGACAATCAATAAAAAATTTAGCAATTTGTCACGCAAGAGTTAAGCGTTTACTTCAACCTAAAGCTAAGACCTTGAGTGTGTGTGTGATATAGTCAATTTAACCTGAAACAACCTGCAAACTCAGATAAAAGTAGAACAACTAAATTCAGAAGAATTCTCTCAAAACTTAACCCCATAAGTCCAATTTTCAAAAATCCTCTCCACTAATGTAGTCAACACCAAAATCAGATATCAAAAGGTCTTTAATCAGGTTGTAATGATAGGCCACAGGGTGAGGGCTAAGAAAGAAATGGATATGGAAAATCTAAACGAGCTGGGAAAATACTTGGTGAAAAGAAAAATAAAAGAGATATCCATAGGATTCAAACCATAGCTTTTCCTCAACCATATGCTCATACTGGTGACATTATAGTTGCTATAATCAACAGAGTAATACCAACTACTCCTTTAACAAAATCTGAAGTGATACATACTCCACTTATTGAGTTTTTTTCTATTTTTTTTAAAACTCTTTGATCAAACAGAGCAAACATAATATGAATAATTTTCTTTGAACTAACTTTATCTTTAAGTGTAAATTTCCACCAAAGTATTTTCTCAAACTATAAAAGGTAGATTCATGGTTTTTCAAGCTTAGAGCAGGAATGGTTTATGTAGTTAAAAGAACAAATAAAGGCTTATGTAAAATAAGGCTCAAGAGGGATGACTATGGAAATACACCATCCAATGATAGCCTGATATTTAGGACGGGTGGGAAAGCTTTTCGGTTATGAATAGATCATTTCTCTAATATTTGGTATCAATTGGGATTTCGCCTCAAGGATCCATCAACGGATTCTAGAGCAAAGCAAGATTGAACTTCCCTCTTCCAGTTAATTCAACTTCTTCTCTTCATAAGCAAAATGGAATAAAAGAAAAATGACTATGTGCTCAATTATGTTCAAGGTCAAAGACTTAAATCAAAGTACCCACAACACTCCGCCTGACATAAAAGAAAAATTTTTTGAATTTTTTTTCTCGAAACCATCTTCAATCACAAATTTCAGAGTCATAGAGAATTCAATCATATTCAAATACATGCTTGGTAAGAGAATAAAATACTCAAGACTTATAAAATCTCAAGTAAAATAAAATAAATAACAAACAAGAAGACCAAATGACTATAGGAATTTACACCCCCAAACTTAAAGTAAACAATGTCCTCATTGTAATGCAAAAGTGAAAATGATTGAAGAAATGAAAGGAACTTCCTTGGTTTCATGGTGAATTAGGCGTAGTTTATAATTTTCAGCTCTTTATTCATGCTAAATAAACCTGCATCAAAATCCAAATTATGAAAAAAAATGATAAAGATAATAAAAAATAAAAGAATAAAAGAAAGTTCTATGGGTTGCCTCCCATAAGCGCTTGTTTTAAAGTCTACAGCCAGACTTTTCAATCTTCATCAATTAGGATCTCCAAGAGGAATAAATGCATAGTTCCTCTCCACTTGTTCTCCATAGTAGTGCTTCAATCTTTGACCATTAACTCTGAATATATGACCTTTCTTGTCCTTCAAGTCTATTTCTCCTAAAGAGGAAACTTTGTCAATTGTATAAAGACCTGTCCAGAGTTTGAGTCGTGAATTGAAAAGTAAAACCTGTTGTTCTGGTGCAAACTCACGCCTATGAATCTATTTGTCATGCTGCTTCTTCATCCGTTCTTTATAGATCTTTGCATTTTCATATGCATAATTCCAGAACTCATCCATCTCATTCAATTGTAGAAGTCGATTTTCCCCTGCTGCCTTTAAATCAAAATTAAACTTTTTCATAGCCTGATAAGCTCTATGCTCCAACTCCATAGGGAGATGACACGCCTTTCCAAACACTAATCGGTAAGGAGACATCCCGATAGGTGTTTTAAAGGCTATATGGTATGCCCACAAAATATCATCAAGTTTCTTTGCCCAATCCTTTCTATTGGTGTTGACATTCTTCTCAAGGATGTTCTTGATTTCTCGATTTGAAATTTCAGCTTGGCCATTAGTTTGAGGATGGTAGGCAAGTGCTATCTTGTGCTTCACACCATATTTAGAAAGAAGATTATCAAACAATTTGTTGCAAAAGTGGGTCCCTTCGTCACTAATAATAGCTTGTGGAGTGCCAAATCTTGTGAATATATTCTTATGCAGAAATTTGAGCACTACCTTTGCATCATTTGTTGTTGTAGCAATTGGTTCCACCCATTTTGACACATAATCAACAACTAACAAGATATAAACAAAACCAAAAGAAGGAAGAAAAGGCCCCATAAAATCTATTCCCCAAACATCAAATAACTCAACCTCTAAGATATTTTTCAATGGTAACTCTTGACGCCTTGAAATATTTCCCATACGTTGGCACCAGTCACAAGTTTTCACCAAAGTATAACTATCACAAAAAATAGAAGGCCAAAAGAAACCACTTTGAAGTACCTTAGCTGTTGTTCGGGTTGCTCCAAAGTGTCCTCCATATGATGATGAATGGCAATGATGGAGAATGGCTTCCATCTCTTCTTCTGGCACACATCTTCAAATGATTTGATCAGGGCATCTTTTGAATAGCAAAGGCTCATCCCAAAGATAATATTTAACATCATGCATAAAATTCTTACGTTGGTGGTAAGTAAGATATGGTGGCAGTACTTTACAAGCTAGGTAGTTTACAACATCAGCATACCAAGGAAGCTTGATCTCACATGCAAACAACTGGTCATCCGGAAATGCTTCTTGGATCACTGAATCTGATCTTTCTTCCTCTTGCTCCAGTCGGGAGAGATGATCAAAAACTGAATTTTTGCTTCCTTTCTTATCTCGAACCTCCAAATCAAATTCTTGAAGAAGCAGAATCCAACGAATTAGCTTAGGCTTAGCATTCTTCTTGTCAAACAAATAGTGAAGTGCTACATGATCAGTGAACACTATCACCTTTGTATGAATGAGGTCAGACCAAAATTTGTCACAAGCAAACACCACAGCAAGCATCTCCTTCTCAGTTGTTGTATAATTTAATTGAGCTTCATTCAATGTCTGACTTGCATAATAGATGGCCCTAAACATTTTGTCTCTCCTTTGTCCCAACACTGCTCCAATTACAAAGTCACTTGCATCACTCATAACTTCATAAGGTTGACTCCAATCAGGTACAATCATAATTGGTGCTGAAATAAGTTTCTCCTTGATTGCATTCAAGGCTTGCAAACTAACATCATCAAAGTCAAATGCAGTATTTTTTTCAAGAAGATTACATAAAGGTTTAGAGAGTTTAGAAAAATGCTTGATAAATCTTCTATAAAATCCCGCATGTCCCAAAAAGCTTCTGATTCCCTTCACATTCTTTGGAGGTGGTAGTTTTTCTATGGTTGCAATTTTAGCTCGATCCACCTCAATTCATTTAGATGACACTCTATCGCCAAGCACGATCCCTTCTTGCACCATGAAATGACACTTCTCCCAATTTAGGACAAGATTTTTATCTTCACATATCTGCAAAACAAGAGCTAAATTAAGTAAACAATGACCAAAAGATGTACCAAAAACTGAAAATTCATCTATGAAAATTCCCATTATATCTTCCACCATAACAAAAAAGATAGCCATCATGCAACATTGAAATGTCGTTGGAGTGTTGCACAATCCAAAGGGCATCCTCCTAAAAGGAAATATTCCATAGGGGCATGTGAATGTAGTTTTCTCCTGATCTTCAAGGGCTATAACAATCTGGTTATACCCTGAATAACCATCTAAGAAGCAATAATAGGAATACCTAGCCAATCGATCCAACATTTGATCAATGAATGGAAGTGGAAAATGATCCTTCCTTGTTGCTTTCTTCAACTTGCGGTAATCCATGCATACACTCCAGCCCGTGATTGTCTTGCATAATTTAATTTATTTTATCACCTCTTAACTTTAAAACTTAGTCTAATTTTATTTATTTTCATTGATTTTAGGTTTCATTGTTTTTATTTAAATTTTATGTCAGATTTGAAGAAAATAAAGATCTAAATTTTACCGGTGCAATTTGAGGATAAAGATCAAGTTTGATTTGTTTTGAAGATGCTAAAGATAGAAAGGATAAGTTGATGAAGAAATAAAGTTGAAGGAGCCTAACTACATGTGGACTTAAAACCTGAAGAAGATAGAGAATTTGAAATCATCTTGGATATGCTCTTGGATATGGAAGGTAGCAAGCGAGTTTTGACTGGATCTTTACGGAAGGAACGGAGGAGCTTGAGGATTCATTTTATTTTTACGGAAGAGGTAGCAGATTTTGGGGGGGGGGGGGGGAGGGGGGGGGGGGGGGGGGGGGGTCGGTTTTGAGTGAGTTCCAGGCATTGCACGGAGGCTGGGATCATAGAAGGGCATGGACGAG